>NW_027507748.1:302426588-302974088 GCF_037356315.1 Lithobates pipiens | reverse complement strand
ACGATTTTCCTGCACTTGCAAAAATGTAATTACCCTAAAACAAGAAAAACGATTGCTAACATATCTAAGGACTTGTAAGCTGCAATACATTACATTTCACTCATGGATTTTTATCCTGCATATACTGTATATTTTATATGAAGAATAATAACAGGGAAAATTAGGCATGAGTTTGATAAGTAGTTCATATCAAGTAGCCATCTGCGCTAACAACATCAATGGAAAATCAGTGCTAAAAATATCAGTGAATTATGGCCAGGTAATTGTATGCAGAATAAATTTCACATTAAGGCCGTGTGCCATGTTAAGTGACTAGTAAACAGCTTGTTTGCGGTGTATGGCACTGCAGTTTTTAGTGTCGGCTAGCCTGCTACTAATTATTAAATACAGATAAGCCGAATGTGACACATAGCCTGCTGGCTGAGCACACTGAATCATCATGTTCTACAGTGCTTTGAAGATTCGTCTCTCAATGCCTTAGGTCGTCTTTACTTAAACGTACATGATGTTCTAGCACAGCTGGGTGGGAATGCTAATTCTGGCTGGGAAATTACATCAGCTTTTGACTAGCAGTAGGTTGTACAGCTGTGTTATCACCTCACATTGTTTGTGGATGTAAATGGGCCAATTCCACAGGGATGCGCAATCCAATCCTAATTATTTCAGGGTGTTTATTACACTGAGAAATGCACAACGAGGTACAAATTGACAAGTGTGCAGTCTATTACATGACTTTAATAAAGAAAATACACAACAGTGTGAGCTGTCACTGAAGAATTTATCTCACAGAATTCAAAATGCGTTTCATTCCCCTCCCCCCTCCCTATTTCATTCCCCTGACACTTCAGCACCAACAGCTTGCAGGGTCACATCAGGGGAATGTTGCAATGAAAGAACTGAATGAGGCCAGAAAAGTAAGAAAAGATTACAGGCAGTCCAGGGTTACAAATAAAATAGGGTCTGTAGGTTTGTTCGAAAGTTGAATCACTTTGTAAGTCGGAACAGGTACATTTTTTAAGCGTAGCTCCAGCCAAAACAACAATTTTTAAGCTTTTTGGATAGCATAGGGAAGGGTTATCACCCCTGTGGGGTTTGTTTTGCTGCATGTGCCCCGTTCAGAAGATTTCACCTCATTTTCTGTCCCAATGACAATTGGATTTTGAAAATTTTGGGTTGTTGTGGAAACAAGCCTTGGTGATAAAGCATCAGTGGAGACACCTTTTTCCCCATAATAACTCATATGCCCCGTAAATACGAGCGGATTTTCCGTGGGCAAAAAATTGGATGGTTTATCTGACGGAATTACCCTCAAGCTTGGCTTGAATACACACAGCCGTGCTGTACACGTCATCGCGCAAGCTTTCGACGGACTGTTTGTGCATCCGTGTGCATCCGTGTGTGGTCAAGTATGACGGACTGTCCGTCGGATTGTATGACGGACTAAGTAGGCCATACAATCCGCCCGTGTGTACGCGGCTTAATGGTTAAAAGCCACTGCACATGATGGAAAAAAAAAAACTCTATAGTTAGTAAATAAAGGGAGCCCAGGTATAGGCATAACTAGAAATTACAGGGCCCATGGCTACATTTTTAAATAGGCCCCCTAACAGCATGTGTTCATAGTGGAGAATCCAGCAGTCACAGTTCATATTCTTCAAGAGGTACGGCAAAAACGCAGCAGTAAATAGGTGGAAAAATGCCTGGTCAGTGGTAAGTAGGGTGATGAATGTCTTGTCAGTATTAAGTTGGGCAGGCAGGGGCCATTGTGTGGAGAAGATTTTGGCGTAAACAGTATAGCAGTAAGATACAACATGCCCAATACAGAGAAACAGTCAGAGTGCAGGAGTCAGGACAATGTAATTGTACAGTACAGCCCACAGAATTTAGTAGTCTGTAATCTAGTAAACAGTTGCTAAACCTAAAAACTTTATTTACCTTAATGCATTGTTTGCATTAAGGTTAGAAAATGTTTTTAGTCTCTCTGTGCACCCATCTCTGTGTGAAGGGGAAGAGAGGGGAGAAGAGATCATCGCTGTGCATTCCCTTACCTCCTCTTTACACAGCAATCAATTTTTTTCGATTAATTATAACACATACAGATCCAACTACTTTTAGCTGATCTCCTTGCATTGCAACTCTGCATTAGTCAGTGGTAAATGTGGTATACACTGTATACAATCACTCGACAATAGTTTCCACAATCTATGACTTAACTTCACAGTTCACACAAATATGTTTTAAATTCAAACTGTAGCACTGACATAAGTATTTTTTTTTCCCACAGTAGCATGACAATCCCTCCACCTCTGGTCTAACTAATCACTCTCACCCTATGGCATGGACCCCTGTGCAAACAGGTGGTCATGCAAGCGGGTATCAAAAGGGTTAACACGGACCATAAACTTCTCTCATGTCCCCTTAGATCTCAGAAAGGACGTCAGGCCATGGGTAGAAAGAAATGATCTAAGTGCTCACCGCTTAAGTATAAGATTGAGTAGTTTGCGTTTGAACACAAAAATTTACATAAAGATGATAAAAACACAGCATCTAAAGCCGACAATCGTGTTAGTTCCATAGAGCAGCAGAGGGTGACGGCATGCGTAGCTACTCCCCCATACGCGTTACGTTCAATCAGAACTTCGACGTCACCGGACTCCTCCCCCCTTCCCTTCGTTAGCAGACAGAGGCACTTGGGGAAGGGGGGAAGTCCAATGACGTCAATGTCCATGAAATAACCGGATCTCCGATGGAACTCCCTAAAGCCCTGGAAGCCGGCGGAGAGGTGAGTAAAATAAAAATAAAAAAAAATTTTTTTGATCAATCAAAAAAATGAATTGATTAATCAAGGAATTAATCTTTAAATTTCCCTAGTAATCAGTGGTCAGCATGTTTCATTAGACTGGTGGTCAGCATGCCCCCTTGAAGAGGAAGTAAACCCTGATGGGTTTACTTCCTCGTTGATTCCCTGCAAAGGTAAAGCATAATGGACTACAATGCATCACATAGTAGCCCATTATGTGTCACTTACCTGACACAGGAGCCAGCGAAGTCACCGCTGTCCCCTGTAGTCCGGAGCATCCATCTTCTCGGTGGGTCTCGCTGCTCCACCGCTGTCATTCGACGAAGCTGCAATGACGTCACTCCCGCGCATGTGCACAGGAGTCGCCACTCGCGGCATATCACCGTTGACAGCGGCGCGCTCAGTGCACCTGCGCGCTGCTGTCTACAGCGCATGCGTCGTAGACAGCGGTGCCTCTCTTTCTTCAAATATCTCCTAAACCGTGTAGGTTTAGGAGATATTTCTTGGACCTACAGGTAGGCCTTAATCTAGGCTTACCTGTAGGTCAAAGTGGTTTGTAAGGGTTTACAACCACTTTAAGCTGGTGGTCAATGCACTTCCGTTATGTTGGTTGTCTCTCTGCCTGCCTTACTCTAGCAGACAGTGTGCTTCCCATATGCTGGCAATCAGTAGCGTTGCACCAGTGCCGATACCAAGTATTTGCATAAGTACTTGTACCAACCTGGTCACATTGCTACAATCTTGTTATATAGACTATAAAGTGAAGGACCTATGAATAAATGGTTGTTCAATGAATCATGTGAGTTTCCATTATTACTTATGGGGAAATTTGCTTTGATATACGAGTGCTTTGGATTACAAGCATGTTTTTGGGACAAATTATGCTTTCAATCGAAGGTTTTACTGTGTTACTCCCTGTAACACAGTAAAACCTTCGATTGAAAGCATAATTTGTCCCAAAAACAAAATCCACTGTTTTATTGGCAGACTGTGTCATATATCTCATTGTGTATTTTGCCCATAGCTCTACAGTTCCACAATCTTGCATATGCATTTATTGTGCCAGATCCCATTCATAAATCTGTGTATAGCATTTACTGGGCCATTCATTCAAAATTTCATATAAAACAACTTTAATATCCGTGTAAGAAAGCGATCTACTATGATATCTGTAAAAAATAGAAATAAACTCTCCCGGGTCTACTACGTATACCGAAATTATTTTAAAGAAACCATTTCAGGTTCATACCTCCTTTTGTTCTGGAGATATTACAGGTGGTATTTTTTTCCAAAATGAAAACTAGTTGGGAGTTTCTTCAAGGAGAGTGAGGTCACTGCAGGTCTTGTCAATCAATGTAGCAAGGCAACTACATGTCTATTTTTTCTCTGACTCATATCTAATATGCCTGCCTAGCACATGCAGCGGGAGGGGGCATCTTTATGGAGACTTGTTTCAGGGATTTTAGTTAGCAGACGGCTTCTAATGCAGTAATAAGTGCTTTTTAAAAGCTGGCAGAAACCTTGATTTATAGATGCACAAGAACATTCTAACAAAAGTAAACAGCAAGTTTGATGATTTATTCATATGCCCATTTCAAAATCTATTTTTTTTTTTATAAAGTAGAGTTATTCTTTAATTGTGCATTATTTTAGCCTTCAGACATAACATGGGAGATTGTACAAGAAAATACATCTTTCTACGAATTCAAGACGTTTATGATAAATGGGCTTTGTAATGTCGTTTATAAACTGTTGTATGGAAATACACATTTAAGAAGTCTCATACATAAAGTGGTTTTATAGTCAAATTTGGGAATTTTACCTACAGAAAATCCTATAATAAGGCTTACCTGTAGGTAAAAAAAATATCTCCTAAACCTGTACAGTTTGGGAGATATTCCCCTTGCAATGCGCCGCTGACTGCAGTGGCGCATGCACACAGGGGATTCTCGGCTGAAAGTCCGGCAGACGCCGGACCCTGCCGGAGAGAAATCTCCCACATGCATGCGACGGAGTGACAATATCGCGGCTCCGGCCACTCACAGCGGCGGATGCCGCGATACCTGGAAGAAACGCAGAGGAAACATGTCAGCTCCCTTGGCGTGGATCGGGCCAGATGTCGGGGTCTCATTCTAAGGTAAGTATTTCATAATGCGCTAGTATGCGGTGCATACTAGCTCATTATGCCTTTTCCTTTGCAGGTGAGAAAAAAAAAAAATCTGCGGGTTTACAACCGATTTAACCAAATAGTAAAAGTAATCCATAAAGTATCTATTTCCTTAAAGCTCTACTCCAACTAAACGTAAGTAATGGATACAGGGTTAGAACCTCTGTCAGATTATACATGCTTTATGGGTTCCATCAAGGTGATTTTCCATTTTAACCACTTGCCTACTGGCACTTTTACCCCCTTCCTGCCCAGGCCAATATTCAGCACTGTCATACTTTGAATGACAATTGCGTAGTCATCCAACACTGTACCCATATAAAATATGTATCTTTTTTTCACACAAACTGAGCTTTCTTTTGGTGGTAATTAATCACCACTTGATTTTTTTATTGTTTGCTAAACAAACAAAAAGACTGAAAATGAAAAAAAAGAAAAAGAAAAAAAAATGTATAGTTTGTTATAAAATTTTGCAAACAAGTAATTTTTCTTCTTCACTGATGTGTACGGGTGAAGCTGCACTGATGTGTGTTGAGGAGGCTGCACTGAAGGGCACTGGATGGCAGCACTGATGAAGAGGCACTGATGGGTACTGATTGGCAGCACTGTTGGGACTGCACTGATAATCAGTCCCCTGATTATCAGTGCTGATGTCCCTTTAACCCGTTGTCAGCGTGCAGAAACAAAAAAAAAAGCCGGTAACCGGCATGTGTTTACTTCTGTGTTCAGCTGTCATTGAACACAGCTGATCACATGGTAAAGGGCTGCTGTGATTGGCCCTTTACCCCAATCTGTGATCAGCGTCACAGAGCGCACCACAGGCAGCGCGATCACAGGAGGACTTCCATGTACACCCTTCCGTCTTTTGGCTATAGCATGGACAGAAAGGGGTTAAATACTTTGTGTCCCCATTAGAAATAATGTTCTAGTTTGGTAAATATAAAATGTTGCATATGAATTTGCTGTATTTTCACATACAGCCAGCATGTAGAGCTGCTTTTCACATGCTCTTCCTACCTCATCATATATCTTACAGAGCTCAAAAACTCTAGGTTGAAATATATATACACACAAACAAAAATGAGTCAGAGAAGTGACTTTTACCTCTTGTCCCCCCCTCTCTTCAGACACTTCTGTAGGGAGTTTCAAATAACCACAGACAGAATGTTGGAAAGGAAACAACCTATGCATGCAATGATTGCTCTTTTGAAAATCTATCAGGGGTCTTCAGACTGCGGGGGGGGCCAGACTGAGGCTAGCGGGCGTAGAAATCGTCTTGGTGTCAGCAAAACTAAACAATGCCCCATTGTTGGTGTCAATTGTAGGAAAGCTGTCCTTGGTGTCACTAGGAAGAATTTTGCCCCTTCACTGGTGTCAATGGAAGGAGATATGCCCAATTGTTGGTGTACATGGGAGGAATTGTGCCCCATTGTTGGTGTCACTGGGAGGAATTGTACCCCTTCATTGATGGCAGTGGGAGGACATGTGCCCAATTGTTGGTGTCAATGGGAGAACACTGTTAGTTTGGAGAACACCGATCTGTATAATGCCTCTAAATAATCCTATGATAACGGTGCACACTGCATTATAGCCTATATCAGTGATGGTGAACCTTGGCACCCCAGATATTCTGGAACTACATTTCCCATGATGCTTATGCACACTGCAGCGTAGTTGAGCATCATGGGAAATGTAGTACCAAAACATCTGGAGTGCCAAGGGTCACCATCACTGGCCTATATGTATGCGATTTTAAAAAGGAATATGTGTTAAAAAAATAACTGGCCACATACCATGGTAGTTTCTCTAAAGTATCACCTGCAACTACATATGAGCAATAAACTCTAAAACCGATATGCAATGGAATCCACTGAACATTCATTAAAAAAATTGTACTAAAACATTAAACCTAGAGGCTTACAAAGGATTTTGAAACTAGTTTGATTCTGCGACCCCTCTCTGGAAAAAGCCTAGTTTTTCCTTTATAGTGTTTATGGACAATGAAGAAACAATACTTACCACCATCATCACAGTCTTCTGGAGCTTTCGCTTTTTTGCACAGACGAGGATCCAGCCATGTCGTTGTTTTTGTGTTATGGCTAGGAAAGAAAAATGGCAACAATATGTTATTCTTGTATCAGATGCAATAGTTTACTTTACATGCTTATTTCCTAAGAATGTCAGCGACATCTAGTGGTCATATTTGTGCAATTTTCCTGGTATTGATGCTCCTGAACGCATTAAACATATTATTGGTGTTCCTAAATTAGCCTAAACGTATTAATCAAATTATAGTGAAAATTTGGGTTAAATTGTGCACTGTGTATTACAAACTCCTTGTACTTACATTAAAGTATAACTGAAAGCAAAACCTTTTGGATAGAGGGGGGGTGGATTAGAACACCTATCAATTGTTATTGCTATCTGTGCCCCCGTTAAGGAGATTCACCCTCTCTATTTCCTGTTTACCACTGAAAGTAAAAGAAAATCCCAAATTTTGGCTTGTCCCCAGAAAAGTAATAGAGGGGGAATCTTCCAATTGGGACACTTATTCTGGTGACTCCCAAGGAATTTCCTTTTAGTTTTCAGGAATTTCTTCACTTCCTGTGGTTATAGAACAGGAAGTGAAGATAAATCTCCCCAATGGGACAAAGAAGGCAAAAATAAGCCTTACAGGAGTTAAAACCTTCCCTTACTAAAATGAAAGAAAACGTTTTGCCTATAGTTCTACTTTAACTTTATATATACACTATATTGTCAAAGTTATTGGGACACCTGCCTTTACACACAGATGAACTTTATTGGCATCCCAGTCTTAGTCTGTAGGGTTCAATATTGAGTTGGCTGACCCACACAGCTATAATAGCTTCAACTCTTCTGGGAAGGCTGTCCACAAGGTTTAGAAGTGTGTCTATGGGAATGTTTGACCATTCTTCCAGAAGTACATTTGTGAGGCACATTTGTGAGGTCAGGCACTGATGTTGGACGAGGTGGCCTGGCTTGCAGTCTCCACTCTAATTCATCCCAAAGGTGTTTTATCAGGTTGAGGTCAGAACTCTGTGCAGGCCAGTCAAGTTCCTCCGCTCCAAACTCGCTCATCCATGTCTTTATGGACTTTCGTTTGTGCACTGGCGCCCAGTCATGTTGGTACAGGAAGGGGCCACCCTCAAAAAGGTCCCACAAATGAAATTGTCCAAAATGTCTTGGTATGCCGATGCCTTAAGAGTTCCCTTCACTGGAACTAAGGGGCCAAGCTCAACCCCTGAAAAACAACCCCACACCATAACCCCCCCTCAAATAATTTGGAGGGTGCCCTATTTGGCAATATAGTGTGGATGAGCAAGTATGGGGTGGAAGAACTTGACTGGCCTGCACAGAGGCCTTACCTCAACCCGATAGAACACCTTTGGGATGAATTCGAGTGGAGACTGCAAGCCAGGCCTTCTCGTCCAACATAAGTGCCTGACCTCACAAATGCGCTTCTGAAAGAATGGTCAAATATTCCCATAGACCAACTCAATATTGAATCCTACGGACTAAGACTGGGACGCCATCAAAGTTCATATGTGTGTGTAAAGGCAGGTGTCCCAGTACGTTTGACAATATATAAAATCATCTCATTATGCTAATCTGTTTGTCAAATCCTCAATGAAACCTTCTGAAAAACATTAAAGCAGACCTTTAACCCCCAAACAGCAAAAAATCATGGTGCATGCAGCACTGCACGTCCTTTCAAAAATTCCATAAAAGTATTTTTTTTTTTAAAAACATTTTCAGTAAACTGCCATTATATTTTGTCTTCTTTGTTTCTTTGAAGGAACTGATTACGTAACCAGGTCCTCACAAATGCACCCTGGGAAGCCCATGTCACCAGTGCCTCTAAAATCTTGTCTGATCTTGCACATGCAGCGTACGAGATGAAGGCAGCTTGCTATTGAACAAGATCTAGCTGCACCATATATAATCGGATGTATGTGCCTTGTGTGATCGGGGGCAGCGTGGTATTATTCAATAACAAAGATGATGACGTATTTATTTATTTTTTAAATGGCAGTGCAGGATGCAGGAGGAGGAAGAATTGCACATTAGCGACACAGTAGAGGAGGAGGCAAGCAGTTTTCATTTATATATTACTATATTTACAGTGTAGGAATGATGCTCTTAAGAGATCAGGGGTAGGTGGAGAATGTCTGCTTTAAGATGACCACAATCATAAACTATAGCATGTAGTAGAATATATATTGAAGGATACAGATTCCCTTCATTGAACACCATAATGGAGTTTGAGCAACACGGTTGATGTGACATTCCAGGCTATACCTAATTAAAGTGGAAGTTCATGCAAAAACTAAATTCCCTGCATCTATAGATACCACCGATCTAACACTAACCTCTCTATCCCTGTAAAGAAAAAAGGAGTATACATACCTTTTTTGAACCCAATCCAATCTCCAGAGGTGGAAGCTCTGCAGAGGACACAGCCAATAATGGCTGTGAAATTAATGGGAAGTGATGTCACCCATAGACTTACTATGGGGCTTCTATTATTGGACATGTCCTCTGCACCCGCCTCCCACAGAGAAGCCGTGGCTGACAGCTCAGCATGAGATCTGGTTGGATCGTTTTGGAGCGGCTTCAAAAAAGGTATGTATACTCACTTTTTCTATACAGGGCTAGATAGGTTAGTGTTAGATCGGTGGTATAGACATAGATGAAGGGATTTTAACACGTGTAAGAAAGATGTGCCTCTCCAACCTGGTCTCCTCTGTGTCAGCCAAAAGCGGGTGAAGGGGAGGGGAGGGAGCGCAAGAGAATGGATGGGCCACAGGAGTTTATGCGTGACATCACCACTCCCAGGCATTACCATCTGTTGTTGCTTTTTTTCCTCTCCCATACAGCTCCTGTTGCTGGCTGACACAGGGGAGATCATGTGACTGGACCAGAGCAGCCTAAAAATAGGTAAAGTAATTTTTTTTTTTTTTTTTTTTTATTCCTTCATCTTTCCAAAAATTCTGACAAAAATCACAACTTAAAAAAAAAAAAACTTGCATGCCTCTTACTAAATACCTTGGACAGTCTACTTTCCAAAAAGGGGGAATTTTGGGGTATTTGTACTGTCCTGGTGTTTTCAGGCCTCAAGAAATTAGATGAGGCATCAGGATTGATAAATTTTCAGATATATACCATAGTTTGTGAACTCTAACTTTCCTATAGACTAAATAATATACACTGATTTGGGTTATTTTCACCAAAGAAATGTAGCAGAATACATTTTGGCATAAATTTAGGAAAAAGATGTTCAAAATTTTATAACAGAAAGAAAAACGTTTTTTTTTTTTCAATCCTTTTTTTCGTTTATTTAGCAAATACTTAAAAACCCAGTGATGATTAAATACCACCAAAAAAAAGCTGTATTTGTGTGAATTATTTTTTTTTAAATGTCATATGGGTAGTGTTGCGTGGCTGTGCATTTGTCATTCAAAATGTGTCAGCGCTGAAAGCTGAATATTCATCTGGGTAGGAAGGGGGTGAAAGTTTCCTGTATTGAGGTGGTTAAAGAAGGCAATGCCAAACCTCAAAATATATAACTTTTGACAATTATTTTCATGGTTTGTTCCTGGCCACCCCTGGTCACTTGTGGTTAAATTTAATAGGATAACAGTAAGGGAAAATGGTACAGGGGATGTTGAGGTGAGATAGAAGGCTTGTTAGTGGAAACAAAAAAAACAATAATTCCTTTCTCTTGCAGGTTTAACTGTACAGCTGAAAAATAGCCCAGCATTTAAAGCAGACAGCTGGACACCTTCAACAGTATAATATAGATAATATATGAAACAAAACACAACAAAATGTTGAGATGTAACTAAAACAGTCAAATTAACTTACTCTATGAAGTAGATCATGCCTGCTTCTGTGTAGGCCATTTCCCAGTTTTTTGGAAGGGGTTCCAGGTTTTCACTTTGTGTTAAATAATTCCTGAAGTCCATAGAACTGTTGGTCTGGTTGTAGCTAGGGACGGTTTTTCCCCACTCTGTAGATTCCTGTCTGTGCTCTGATAAAAAAAAGAAGAAAAAAAAAAGAAACAGACGGCTCATGTATTGATATCAATCCATCTTGTCAAGAAGAAGCTCTTGCTAGACATATTAGTGGGAAATGATTAATAATATGGAACAAAAACAACCAAAAGGTGGTAAAAAGAACCATTTTCTTCTAATATTCTTTATGGGACTGGTAAACTTAACAACAAGGTACCTTTCTAAAAAAGTAGCTTGGTCTGCCATGAATTGGATACTCAGGCATGAAAATTAGAATTGTCCGATCCAAACAGCAATAAATCCTGTTGGCCGTCTTTCCCTTGTGATTGCACTTTCCCCATTCCAAACAAGAGAACCTGGCTAAGCTGAGCAAGCATATTCATGAACATAACTGTAGGAAAAATGGAAGCTGGATTGTGTTTGCATTTCTCTCTAATGTTAATGGACAACATTGCGGTTAATACTTAAAGAAAGGAAAGACAAAGATCTACAGATTGCTACATGCACAATATCTGATCAAAGCATCCCCTGCAATAACCAGCCCCGCTGTGACCTTCCAAAAATAGTAAAAAGTATCTGTCAGAAGCATTTCTGGCCATCACATCTATATACTATTAAGGCGTAATATATATTACAATTTCGTTCTTGGGTTTAGATACACTTTAAATTATGGAACCCGCTAAATCTGACTTTGAGACCCAAAGTTGCAGGACATGTGAAATGTCACGTACTTCTATGAGGGCTGTTATAATTGACACTACTGTGCCTTCACAACATTGCACTCCAGTTCATATGTTGTTGTGCATAGTTGAGTCGCTTAGCCTTGTTTCCTCATCAGAGGGGTGGCTTTTTTGGACACAATTTTTCTATGAATCCCACTTCTGGCCACACTTCTCCAGACAGTAGATGGGTGATCCTGAGTTCCACTAGTTTCCTGCCAGTCCCTTGTTGATGGCACCGCTGGACATCTTCTGATGTCAAAGGAAAGTAAGCAGGAAGTGCTGCATTAAGTTTTCTTGGCCGATCACTGCGTCTACAGTACTCAACGTTGGCCGTTTGTTAGTGCAGCACATCTTGAAGCCCACTCTGCTTTGGAATCTTTGCCTGGGAAAGATCTTGCTGATGTAATATAACTGCCTTGTGTCTTGTTGCTGTGCTCAGTCTTGCCGTAGTGTATGACCTGTGACATGAAACTGTCTTCCACAACCTCAACTTAGAGTGATAGAGTTTGGCTGCTCTTCACCCAGTTTTAAGCCTTCTACACAGCTATTTCTTTTTCAGTTAATGATCGAGTTTCAACCTACACATGCGATTGATGATCATTAGCCCCTGCTTGGTATAACTGGTTAATCATGCACCTGATTCTAATTCTAAAAAGTTTCTGACTTTGTGCAAGTGTACAACTATAGGAATTGATGCTGGTTTGAAGCCAAAGGGTAGTCACACCAAATATTGATTTGATTTAGATTATTCTTGCCCACTTTGCAGTTGGTAAATTGCAAAAACAATCAAAATATAGATTTTTTTTTTAAAGCATTATTACTTTACAACCTTTTTTTGCAGTACTATATAACCTGACAAGCTGCAGAACTATTTTTTACTTCTCCTATAATATGAAACAGTTAATAGGGCCTACTGTTTCCAAATTAATTTAATCCTCACCTGTACTTCCACTGCTGCCATTGATAGCCTCTCTATCCTCATCCTCCTCCTCTTCAGGGAGAGAAGAGTCTGTGCGCTGCATTTTACTGACAGATGTGGTTCTCTTCCTCGTGACCTCTGTGTCAAAGTCTGCATCAAATAGGGCTCCATCCACAGGATCAGGCTGGAAGGGACTTGGCTCGGCTGGTGGTTTAGGAGTGCCATAGAAATTACCTGCCAACAAAATGCAAAGTGTTTAACACTGCACAAACAAAGCAATGGAGAACGGTGCATGAATGTACATGAACCATATAATATATATCAGAAATACAACTGAAAGGTAGGTCACATATTGCTCATAATACAATAATGATATTATTTTATTGTATCCTTTTGGGCTGTTTAGTGGTAGTTTTCGTATAATCTAACATAAATTATAATATAGTTTCCATATAAAAAACACTGTTTAACATGCAAATATTTTCAGGTTTATAGGACTGGTTAGTAACCAGCAAAGATGATGCAGGTCCATGGCTGGCTGAGAAATGTTCTGAGTAAACCTTTCCATGAGCCTTTTGTAAGGAGCTAAGATACCATGTGACCACCTTCTTGCTCTTCAAGATTCATTACCATAATAACCCTACTGACAGACTGACATCCTGCACGTCTTTCAGAACCTGATTGTAGAAAAGGTGAAAAAATCACTTCTGAGAATGAATGTAATGCAGTAAACACTACAGCTTGCCTTTGCACACATGTATTTAACCACCTGCCCGCCAACAATACATTTACTGCTGGTGGGCGGCTCCCCCAGGCACCGTTTTGTACCAGTACGTCACAGTGAACTTCCCTCTTTAGAGACATGCATGCACGCGTCCCCTGCTGACCTGTGCTGTGATTAGACACAGCTTGAGTTAGTCAGCAGGTTACAGTCTATTTTTTCTCTATACCTGCTGATCGGCTATGGGCAATCACAGCACACAGATCTGTGTGTTTGTAAACACAACACACAGATTCTGGATAGATTTCTCTCTATCAGTTACCATTCAGAAATGAAAGCAAGGGGCGTGGCTTATCAGTGGATGTAACAGGGCAGCAAGGTCACACTGCTCCCCCATACATGCGCACAAATATCCTGCAAACAGCTTGAAATACCACTTGTTCCGCATCCCCAGTTACCGAAATAGATAGCCGCCGCCCCTGGCTACATGGCGGTATCCTTGGCTTCACTGGGCACCATGTCAAAGCGGGGATCAGCGTCCCGCTCCGGACCAAGCTGGCCAAGATGGTGGCGGGCCTCTTCGTGCTGCAAAGGAGACTTACAAGGCTGCAGCTATGAAGCTTTTTAGCAAAACGGCACCTAGGAACCCCCCTCAGCCTGCACTCATCTACCCCGACCCAGATGAAAACCGCAATGAGGCTGATGACACCATACTGCTTGAGGACTCTGCTACACCTCGTCTTCCATTGAACAGCGAGATTACCCCAGTATGTGTGTTAGATGAACCATTAGCCCATGCCCCTGACCAGGACAGTCTAGAGCCCACTCTAAGAGACATTATGGCTGCAGTGTTCTCATGCAACACCTCTATTGCAGCCCTAAGCCCAGAAACGAAAGGAGTTAAAACTGAACTATCTTATGTTAGACAAGATATGCAAAAAATGCCGAATCACAGCATTGGAGGGCAGACTGAGCACATTGAATGATGAATGGGCCCCTAAACAACGGGAGGTACACTACAACACAATGGTGGTAGACAAGCAGGCTGTCCGCATAGATGACATGGAAAATAGGATGAGGAGAGATAATGTCCAAGCGATCGGCATTCCTGAAAAGACCGAAGGAAAAAATCCAATACAATTTATTGTACAGTGGCTTCTCCAGATATATGGGAAAGAAGCCTTTTCTCCCATGTTCAGCATCGAAAGAGCCCATAGAGTACCCATGAAACCATTACCACCGGGCAACCCGCCTCACATGTTCCTGTTCAAACTACTCAATTACAAAGATAAAGACGTTATACTCTCAACAGCCAGGAATCTGGGAGACGCCTTAAAAATGGCTAACTCCAAAATCTCACTCTTTCCTGACTTCTCTGTGGAAGTGCAGAAGCAGAGAGTGCAATTCAACGATGTAAAGAAACTATTGAGGTCCGTCAATGTACAGTACTCTATGCTATACCCCTCCCGTCTCTGTGTGGTGGCCAGAGACCAGGTCCATTTCTTTGACAGACCACAATTGGTGTCGCAATGTCTGGACAGAGAGGAACGATTCATTCGAGAGGAGACAGCAAATCACAGGCTGGCTGTATGATGCACATAAGCTCACGGTATACAGAACAGAGACCCCGACACCGTATATCCTTCCCTACTGATACTACATGATTCTATCAACCCCATTTTGCCTGGTATGCCAGTTAGGCACAGGAACAGCACCAAAGACAGGCCAAGACTCTCGTCTCCCCACACTCAAGGTGCCTTGACAGTCCCCGGGGACGAAGATCTTTCTTAATGTTTTTTGTAAAGGTCCTGTTGGACTGTTTGGTGCTTCTCTTCACGGACCAGGACCCAATACAGAACTCCAGAGGGATGACCCGTCTGCTTATTGCTGATCCTGCACCAAAAACTGAACTTCAGCACGCTCAAAAAAAATTTTTATTTTCCCTATTTGCATACAATGGCATGGTACACATGTAAGTTGTGAGTTGTGTGAATGGAATCTATACCCTCTCCTGACTTTTGTCAGTCAGACGTTTTATAATCAAAGGACACGGCTGGATCTCATGTAGTGCTTAGTTGGAATGTGCTGGGACTGAGTAGAGGAGTGAAACGGCTGGCTGTGATACATGTGACTAAGCGCTTACGGTCCTCAATACTTTGCTTACAAGAAACGCATATGCATACAGACCAATACATACAATTCACAGCTTGTACGTTCAGCCAGCAGTTTCACTCTGCATATTCCTAGTTTTCTTGGGGAGTAAGTATACTCTAAATATCCCCTTCACATGTGCACTCTCAGTGATAGATGACAAGGGGAGGTATGTTTTTGGAGGGCTTAGAATGTATATTAGCAAATGTGTAGATACCCCCTCCCTTCTCTGCAGAAGTCCTTAACATTTTGGCAAGCTTTCTGGCCCATCACCCTAATGTTCCAGCTCTCGTGGGCGACATTAATAATTATTTAAACTTCCAGCTATATACATTTTTGATGGCCTGCCCTGATAGATTTAAGACAGGTGGCCCGACACCATTTGCCCACCTACTGATGTAGATGGGACTACATGATGTCTGGCACCTAAAAAACACCCAAACTAAGACATATTCCTGCCACTCTGCATCACACAGTGGCCTCTTCAGAATTGACCTTGGTCTTTGTAATGAGGCGATGCTACCATACATTGCTCATACTCAGTATGAACCGAGGACGGTCTCTGACCACTCTCCATACTGGGCTAAGATAAATACCGCTGGCCCCAGCAAATGGAAACACTGGAAAATAAATCCATTTTGGCTATCCTTGTTAGACCACACCGGACCCGGTAACTATCGCTCTTGTGGACTTTATCGCCATTAATAAAAAAACAGCGCCCTAGGGCATGTGCTGGGATGCTCATAAGGCCTTTCTTAGAGGCCAGTTTATTAAGGCAATCTCCTCCATAAAGACTAGGACCAAGAACTGGGATCTTTCCGTCCTAAAGGAACTAAGGGAAGCGGAATCTGGATTCATTGCAAACCCGACTAACCATACGAAAAGGAGATGGTTGGAGGCACAAAAGTTGGTTAAATATTTGACAGCATCAAAGGCAGAAAACAAGCATTTGTTTTTTGCAACAGAAATACTATGAGGAGGGGGAGAACACCAGACATATGTTGGCCATAATGGCTAAGTCCGGTAGAGAACCCCCATTCATAGCGGCAGTCCAAGATGCCACCGGCCGGGTAGTGAATGTTGATCCGGAGGTTATCACGACATTTCAAACGTTCTATGAAGAGGTTTGAAGATTGAAAGATTCCTTTAAGGTCTCCTCTGCTCCCACTGATATCCCGGACTTGCTCTTGGGGTTTGCCACGTCTTGAGAGGTCTGATAGGGACATGTTGAATGCCCCTCTCACAACCGACAAACTCTCACAGGCCCTGACTCTTTCACATT
Source organism: Lithobates pipiens (assembly GCF_037356315.1). Classification (NCBI taxonomy): domain Eukaryota; kingdom Metazoa; phylum Chordata; class Amphibia; order Anura; family Ranidae; genus Lithobates; species Lithobates pipiens. The sequence continues at coordinate 302,957,291 of NW_027507748.1, read as the reverse complement.
CGGGCAAGTCCCCAGGAGCAGACGGGCTGCCGGCAGAGGTATACAAAAGTATGCGGATACTATGCTACCATAACTAAAGCAGACCTTAACAGAAGCCCTAGAACTAGGTCAATTGCCCCCATCCATGACAGAGGCCACTATAATCCTGATACTTAAGCCAGCCAAGGATCGCCTTCTTCCAGACTCCTATAGGCCCATTTCCCTGCTAACAAGGGACATGAAACTACTGGCCAGAGTGCTGGCCACTCGTCTAACGTCTGTCATTCAAAAGCTCATTCACCGTGACCAATCAGGGTTCATTCCTTCTAGATCTACGGCATTAAAAATAAGATGTTTGTTCCTCAATCTTCAGATCCCAGAGGACAATCCGGATAATAGGGCAGTCCTATCCCTCGAAGCTGCCAAAGCCTTTGACAGCGTTGAGTGGCCATATTTGTGGGAGGTCCTGGAGAGGTTCGATCTGGGGAAGAATTTAATTACATGGGTCCACCTGCTATACACAAACCCACCGCCAGGCTACATGTTAATGGTGATCTCTCTGACCCTTTCCGTCTTTATAGAGGCACGAGGCCGGGGTGCCCTTTGACGCCCCTGTTGTTCGTCTTAGCCCTGGAACCATTGGTGGAGATAGTGAGAGAGTCGCCAATGATAGCCGGCTTCGCAAGAGGCCCTGCAGTCGATAACATATCACTGTATGCAGATGACACTCTTATATCTGGGAGATACTTCCACTTCACTACAAAACGTGATGTCTTTAATCACACAATTTGGCACCTTCTCTGGCTTCTCCATAAACTGGAGCAAATCAGCCCTCCTGCCCTTGGATGAACTTACAGCACCACTGCCAGAGTGCGCCCAGTTTCTTAAGGTTGTCTACTCATTTAAGTATTTGGGAGTATAGGTTACTCTAGATACCTCCAGATATCTAAGCCTGAAATTGCTTCCTATGATCACTAAGATACAAACCAAATGCAGCGCCTGGTGCAAGTTACCCATTTCTATTACTGGTAGGGCCAATCTTATAAAGATGGTATGGTAAAATACCTTGGCTGGACACTCCGGGTTTGGCACCTTCTCAGCTAGTTCTTAATAGACTGCTCCAAATATAAACTTCTAGATCCTTAAAAATATTAGCAAACTGTTTGCACCATATCACAATGATACAATCCCTCAGCCAGTTCAAGGAATTAGGGATCACTCTTAATCCCTCCTTTCTTAGTGCTCCGCCAGCGGTATGGACTGCTGTGACCCAACTAGGTCCTGGTTGTGTTGAGAAGCTTCAGTTCATTTCACCTTCCCGTTGGAAGGTAGTTGGTTCAATGACAGTTCCACTTTTGATTATGACTACCAGTGTGTCATGTACATTGCCACCAACTTATTAGTGAAATATATGGAACCAAAAGCATAGATGGAACACACATGATATATGTATACTGTTAGAAATGTCATGTCTGAGTTCTATGCTTTGGGCCAATGACTGAATATAACACTGTTTCTAATGTACACCCTGAAATTACTATGATATATCTGTTTATATTGTACATCTGTTTTTGTGACACAAAAACCTGATTAAAAAAGAACTGAAAGCAAGGAGAGACTTCAGACAGACCTGTAAGTAAGCACACATTTACTTGCATACAGTTGTGAGACACACAGTTAACCCCTTGATTGCCCTCCCGATCACTCCTTTTACCCTGCCAGTGTCATTATAACAGTGTACAGTATTATCACTGATCACTGTATTAATGTTACTAGTAATGTCAGTGTCAGTTAGTGTTCCGCCCATATAGTGTCAGGGCCAGATTGCCCACCACACTATCAAAGTCACAATATGCTGCTGATTGCCGGCATTGCTAGTATCATGTCTATACCAATCAGTACCCTGATTGATATTTTTTAGTTTATATAATAAAGAATAAAGCACCCGGTGGTGATCACATACCGCCAAAAGAAAGCTCTATTTGTGTGAAAATCTGTTTTAATTTTCAATTGGGTACAGTGTTGCATGCCTGCTCATTTGCCAGGCAAAGCAGCACAATTCTGTACAGCAAAACATGCTCTGGTAACAAAGTGGGTAAAACCATCTGGTGGTCAAGTGGTTAATAGACTAAAAGATGACGCATGTTAGTATACTTAAAGAGGAGTTTCCCCTAAAAAAATAAATAAAAAAAATTAAAAAGTCAGCAGCTACAAATACTGCAGCTGCTGACTTTTAATAAATCGGACACTTACCTGTCCCAGGGTCCAGCGATGCGGGGGAACGAAGCCCCACTCGTCCCCCCTCCTCTCGTGGTGCCGGCATTGCAACTGTGGGCACCTGGCTGTGGCTTCACAGCTGGGCACCCACTGCGCATGCGCGAGCAGCACCGCATGCAGTGATTGGCCACACAGTCATCTGGGACCTGTCACGTGTCCCAGATGACTGAAAGGAGGGAGGGGGCAGAGCGGAGCCCTTCCTGTGCCGAGGGGAAGCGACTTCAGGAGCCCAGGCACTGAAGGAGGCAGACTACAAGGGACCCCCTAGCAACAGGCATTTAGAGGTGAGTTAAAAAAAAAATCCAAAATGTTTATTTTATTTTTTTAAGAATTTTAACCTTTTTGTTTTTGTGGGTGGAACACCACTTTAAGTTTCATTCCCTTTTAGATCAGTTTTTGGTCAGTTTCAATCCTTCTGCAATTAATGTAGAGTCTTTCAGTTTCAATTCCTTTTTTATTTAATATTTATCATATCTTTTACTTAACAGGTCACTGTAAAACTACAAAAGTGTTTTAGGGAGCAGAATAAAATGGTATCTATGTAGGGCCGAAACGAATCGATTAATCGACAACTAATCGATTATGAAATGAATAGATTACTATTTTCATAATCGACTAAATCGGGCAATAACATAATGGGGTTACAAAAAAAAATCAATTTAGCCCTTTAGAGTACAAAAATAGAAAATAATCTCTACTGTAAATACTACTTTCACTGTTGCACAGTAAAAAAAAAAAAAAATGAACCCCTTACAGTAGCGATTTGCTCATTTTGTATTATAAAGGGCTATTTTTAATTTTTTTTAACCCCATTAAGTTCCTAAATAGGCCTCGTTCACACCTATGTGTTTTTTGGTGCTTTTTGCAGAAATGCACTACAGTTCATTTAACCTTCACATCTATGCTCTTTTCAGCTGCTGCTTATTTGTAAAGTGTCAGGGACTTTTTTCAATGCAAAAACTGTGCATTTTTGGTTCAATATACTTCAATGGAGAAGCTGCAGAAAAGCATGTAATGTGTTTTTGCAGCAATTTATTTGTGTTTTTTTAATCAGCGCAACAACAAATTGGGCAAAAAAAGGCATTAAAAAAATGCAAAAACGCAAATCGCAGCAAAATCACGTGTGTGTTTGAACGCGCAAACACCGTTAAAGTCTATGGGACACGAACATGAAAAATCAGAAGTGCTAATTTGAAAGGCTTATATGCATGGTATTGTCATAAAAAGTGTTTGGGGACATGGGTCCTGCCCCAGGGGACATGTATCAATGCAAAAAAAAGTTTTAAAAACAGCAGTTTTTTCAGGAGCAGTGATTTTAATAATGCTTAGTGAAACAATAAAAGTGAAATATTCCTTTAAATTTTGTACCTGGGGGGTGTCTATAGTATGCCTGTTAAGTGGCGCATGTTTCCCATGTTTAGAACAATCTGAGAGCAAAATAATATTTCTAAAGGAAAAAAGTAATTTAAAAGTACTCGCGGCTATAATGAATTGTCGGTCCCGGCAATACACACAAAAGGCATTGAAAAAAACGACATGGGATTCCCCCACAGGGGAACCCCGAACCAAAGATGAGGCCCTTCTCCCCTTCCACCCCAAAGCACCCTCCCTTGGCGTGGCGTGGAGTCCCCCCAAAAATCCATACCAGACCTTTATCCGAGCATGCAACCTGCCAGGCCGGGGGATGAGAGAGCGCTCCCCCCGCCTGAACCATAACAGGCCACATGCCCTCAACATAGGGAGGGTGCTTTGGGGTAGAAGGGCCTCATCTTTGGTTTGGGGTTCCCCTGTGGGAATCCCATGCCATTTTTTTCAATGCCTTTTATGTGTATTGCCAGGACCGACAATTCATTATAGCCGTGAGTACTTTTAGATGACTTTTTTCCTTTAGAAATTTCATTTTGCTCTCGGACTGTTCTAAACACGGGAAATATGCTCCATTTTACAGGCATACTATACACACCCCCCAGGCACGAAATTTAAAGGAATATTTCACTTTAAGCATTATTAAAATCACTGCTTCCGAAAAAAACTGACGTTTTTAAAACTTTTTTTTTTTTTTTTGCATTGATACATGTCCCCTGGGGCAGGACCCAGGTCCCCATATAAGCCTTTAAAATGATCACTTTTGATTTCTCCCATAGACTTTTAAATGGTGTTCCGCGGCTTTCGAATTTGCAGTGAACACCCCAAATTGTTCGCTTTTTGGTGAACAGTCAATGTTTGAGTCTAACTCATGTTCGACCTGAACATAAAGCTCATCCCCAATCTATACATCACAAGAAAGTGCATGCACACAAATACACATGAAAAACAGAATTGAGACCACAAGATACTTTAACTACTGAAAAATGCAAGAGTGAGGACAAACAGGGAAATAAAATACTGAATGCTTCAATCTCTTTTCTACTTTTAAAATGAAAACTTTTTTTTGAACGAGTTACAATTAGAAACTCTGAAAAACTATTTTTGCATTATTGCCTGTGTCCTCTTTTGATGTTTTACTTTCACTCCCTGTCCTGCTGACCACTGTTAAAAAAAAAAATGTCAGATGTCCTTACCCTCCTGGTTTTACTAAAAGGGATTTTAATTGAAGTGGTGTGAATGTTCATGTTGAGATTTTTAGAGACATGGCAATAAAATTCCAAGCAGGTTTTAACTCATCCCCTTGTAAACTGTATACCTTTTATCTAAAATAACACAAATGATTTCTAAAACAATTGATCAATGTAGAAAAAGGATGCTTTAGCATTCCCGTAATAGTTTTTGATTTTAGATTGCACAAAAGAATATTATTTTTGTAAGACAATATAAAAAAAAAAAGCCTCGTTTGTCCTAACAAAGAGGACAATAATGCCAAGATTTACCAGATACCTAATAGGCAGCTGGCTCAGCCACCAAGGCCCATACACATGATCAGAAAATCGTACGAAAAAAATACCACTTTCGAGGCGACTGTATGATAATCTTATCGTTAGTACACAGCTTTAGAGAGCCAATCACAACAATTCATGTGAAATTAGACAAGCACAAAAATTTTTCTCATACGATACTAGAATGTAAGAATGTTTAATCAGTACAGTTGTCATTTGAAAATAAAATACAAATACAATACAACACATTACATCACTTCTGAATTTTTATGCTGCCATATGAGAATTTTCGTAACTTTAGTAAACTCTTAATTTTTAAAATGAGTCTAGCATGTAAAAAAATATATATAATTGTTTGCACCAGCCATTAGTGAAATTACGTGGATTTCACTAATCCCGGTTCTCTGAGGGGAGAAGAGACAGATCGGTTGTTCATATAAAGTATGGACAGCGATCTGTCATCTCCCCTAGACAGTCCCACCCCCCTTCAGTTAGAACACACACTAGGGAACTCATTTAACCCCATCCCTGTCAGTGACATTTTTACAGTAATCAGTACATTTTTTTAGCACTGATCGCTGTATAAATGCCAATGGTCCCAAAAATGTGTCAAAAGTGTCCGCCACGATAAAAATCGCAGATCGCCACCATTACTAGTAAAAGATAAAAAATAAATAATAAAAATGCTATAAATCTATACCCTATTTTATAGACGCTATAACTTTTGCGCAAACCAATCAATATATGCTTACTGCAATTTTTTTTACCGAAAATGTGTAGAATAATACATATCGGCCTAAACTGAAAAAAAAATGTGAATATTTGTTATAGCAAAAAGTACAAAATAGTGTTTGTTTCTTTTTTCAAAGTTGGCACTGTTTTTATGTTTATAGCGTACAAAATAAAAACTGCAGAGGTGATCAAATACCACTAAAAGAAAGCTCTATTTGTGGGAAAAAAAAGGACATCGATTTTGTTTGGGTGCAACATCGCACGACCGCGCAATTGTCAGTTAAAGCGATGCAGTGCTGAATCGCAAAAAAAGGCTTGGTCATTCGTCAGCCAAATCTTCCGGGGCTAAAGTGGTTAAAGTATATCTAAAGGCATTTTCTTTTAGTTTTGGATAGTGTTGAGAGAGATTAGAACACCTATTATGTTTTGTTGTCTGTGCCCCGATAGGGAGATTCATCCTCTGTTTCTTCTTAGGGTGTGCCCAGGCACACCTGGCACACACTGTGCACACGCCTATGTGTACAAGTGTGAGAGCAGAAGTGGTTAAAACCAAAGCGCACATCTGTTCCTTTCCTGGGTCTGCGTGTCATGGTGACTGACAGCATATTCAGGAAAAGCATGCATATTTATGTTAGTTTGCTTGAGTTTTTGGTGTTTACAATAAAATATTTGACACCAGCAATTTCAGTTACAGCGTTTAAAGATTAGATGCAAGCTTTCATCAGATTATTTTACATTCTGCGTCAACATCATCTGCTTCATACAACACTGCTGACAGAAAACATGCTAGATTTCATTGCAGTTTTGCCAAAAAGGATTAGAAAATTATGCATTGTGCGGCTTTTCTCCCCTCACATGTTACAGATATAAACATGCCCTCTGTGGTTGTGCTAGGGGACAGAAAATCCCACTTCTGCATGTGCTTTGTATAGATATTGCGAACAGATCATCTCGCCATCTGTGACCGGATATAACCATCACGTTTGACCATAACCTCTACATATAAATAGCTGCATTTCATTTTATGTGCCATGATTACAATGATGTGTACGACAGGTTGTAAAACTGCACAAAATAATATTTGGCTTCCTATGGCACTGTAATAAATATTGTTTGTCCCCAACTAATGTATTATCATAGTGCGCACGGTGTATTAATGCTTGTTTACCAGGAACAGATTATGTTAGCAAACAGGAGAATAGAAAGATAAGGCTTTTCAATTCAGTCGGTTTGCGAATGTCACTTGACTGGTATATCTGAAAGGAGGTTTCATTGCAAGCACTCCATTAGATCCTTAAAGCATGTTTCCATTTTTGCACTTGAACTTGAGAAAACCCTACCATATGTATTTATGTGTTCCCAATCACAGTGTATAGCTTAAAAAATAAAATAAAAATTCTGATCTTTTATATGTTTCTCAGGAGAAGGCCTCGTGGCTGACTGCAAAGATTTCTGAACAATGTCAGAGTCACTCTGTCCCAATAGGAAGTCTAAAGCTGGCCACAGATGGATCGAACCTTTTGATCCATGTATGGTGGTTTCTGTGTGAGAGAACTTGATCTAATGAATGGGAATGCTGGAAATGTTTCATTTGATCAACAATTAGGCTGCTTTCACACCTGAGTGTAGGGTCTTTGAGCGTTTTTCGCATGTTTTTATGCACCAATTTGGCACGTTTGTATGCGTAAATTGCACACATTTTTGAGCTTTGGCATTAGACAATAGAGAAAACGTATCTGTTGTATCATTTGTTGCTAGGCATTTCAGCTTTTATTTATTTTTTAATTAGTATTATACATTTATCATCATTTTTTTTTGTTAGGGTAAGGGGTTAGCGTTAAGGTTATGTTAGGTTAGGGTTAGGATTAGAGGTTATTTATTATTTAGTATCCATTTTTTGTAACTGTGTCACCAGTGCAAACAATAATTGTACATGGATCAGCTACAGTGCTTCACAGCACAGTGAAAATATCAAATGCAATGCTATTAGTGGATAGCTGTGCTCAAGAAACACACATATATATATATATATATATATATATATATATATATATATATATATATATATAGCATTTTTTGCACTTAATAGAAGTGTAATATAATATATATATTATAATTTTTTGTTTTGCACATAGGTTGTATTTGTTAGTGTGTGTGTGTGTGTATATGTATATATATATATATATATATATATATATATATATATATACACACACACACACACACACTAACAAATACAACCTATGTGCAAAACAAAAAATTATAATATATATATTACACTTCTATTAAGTGCAAAAAATGCTATATATATATATATATATATATATATATATATATATATATATATATATATATATATATAAAATTTGTTTGCACATAGGTTGTATTTATTCATATTTATATGAATTATATATACCTCTATATCTATAGCCATCTATCTAAAAATGTATAATTAATAATTAGTAGTAGTATTACCACCTTAACCCTAACAAAAATAAAATAAATAAATAACACTATTCAGCTAATACTAATTTTCATACAGCCAATGCCAATTTTTCTGCAGCTACTGCTCTTTCTCCAATACTAATTCTCATGAGCAGTAGCTGCAGAAGAATTAGCATTAACTGCAGAAAAATTTGCATTAGCCGCATGACAATTTGTTTTAGCAAATGAGAATTAGGGAATGAGCTGTAGCTGCAGAAGTATTTGCATTAACTGTATGAGAATTAGTATTATCTGAACTACCTTCCTGACATAGGGTTATTTATTTTATTTTTGTTAGGGCTAAGATGGCAATACTATTACCACTACTACTACTAATAATTCATGAATAAATGCAAAATAAATACACAAATAAAAATACTCTTAAACAAATAATAAATTCAATACATGAATATTAAGTAAAAATAAAATAATAAAAATAAACTAAAACACCCTAACACAAAATAAATTAATATTATAATAATAATCAATATTTTTATTTTTTTTGTTTGGGGTTTGAGTGTTTTTTATTATTATTTCTAATAATTTATTTAATATTTTAAGGTTAGGTGTTAATTTTCATTTATTTATGTATTACATATTATTCATTTATTTTATTTATGATGATTTTTTAGTTATTTATTCATTTAGTTTACATTGAACTATTCCTATATTTTTGCTATTTTATGTTCTACAATTTTTAGTTTGAGCAGAAAATTGTGCGCACGCATGTGACAAAACAAAGTAATGGAGCATTTCTATGGGAATAAAAATGTGCCAAAAATGCTCAAATCTGCCCGATTTCGAGCTACAAAAAAGCTCCAGAACTTTGAGCTTTAGGCAACTTTGAGTGGAGATGTGAACCCTCTCCACAGAGAACAATAGATATTTTTCTACTCCGGCATTTTGGAGCTGAAAGCTTCAAGCTCCAAAACGCTGAGGTGTGAATGGGGCCCTACAGCCAGAGGAGTCTCCGCAGTTAGAATACAAGAGCAAAATGGGGAAGATTCCTCCACCTACCTTGTTTGTGTGAATGGGGGAATCTGCTCATTTTTTTTATTTAATTTTTTGATCAGCCCACTGGATTTTTGCTAAATGCATTGATATCTACAAATACAATGTTGTAGGCGGTGCTCACTGAAAAGGCCCTATTCTTTGGCATTAAGAATAGAGGAAAAAAGAGCTCTTCATGCTTTAAGCCGGACTTCACCCAATTGGGGAAGATCCACTTGATTGCAAAACAACACCACACCCCACCCCCTTTAATAATAGCTTTTTTGGGGAAGGGGAGAGAGGATACCTGGTTTTGACAGGTACCCGCTCCTAACTCCAGTCAGATCTCCTCAGAAATCCAAATGGATTTTCAGCCCCCTTTCTAGGACACATCACAGATCCCAGAAACCTGCAGGAATATTCACAAAGCACAGTGGGAAACCCGCTATAAAGCAGCAAGGCTTCACTGCCGGTTTCCCTTAGTTGAGATGCCTGTGCCTGGACCTGAAGCAGATTGAAGAATCGGCTTGGGTAAGGACAGCACTGGATCCCTGGACAGATAAGTGCTCTTATAATAAAAGTCAGCAGCTACAGTATTTGTAGCTGCTCACTTAATTTTTTTTGGGGGGTAGACTGGAGCTCCTATTTAGGTTAAAGCTCAACTGCTTTAATTCAACCTATTTTATGTTAAAACAAAAGGTCTGGTTAAAATCTAAAGCTAATAAGTTTAACAATAAGCACACTAGCATTCTACATTGATCAGCCATAACATTATGACCACCCACCATAACCAGTCAAGACAGGGACTAGTACGCTAAAGGTACTGTATGTTGTGGTATCTGGCACCAAGCTGTCTGAAGCAGATGTTTTAAGTCCTGTAAGTTGGTGGAGGTGTTGTCAATACTGATTGGACTTGTTTTCTAGCACATCCCACAGATGATCAACTGGATTGACACCTGGAGAATTTGGAGGCCAAGTCAACGCCTCAAACTCGTTATTTTCCTCAAACCATTCTACCTTACTCCACTGCTCCGTGGTCCAGGACTGATGCTTACATGCCCATGGTGGGCACTTCTAGCTTTGGACACAGGTCAGCATGGCCTGCCTGACTGGTCTGTGGCAACACAGGCCCATATGCAGCAAAATGCGATGCACTGTGTGTTCTGACACCTGTCAGAACCAGCATTAAAGCCAGTGAAGTGAACTGCCACAGATGAAAGGCATGCATCACCTCCTGGGTTCGGAAACTCTGTGTTTGTTGGCTGTTTATTGCTATTTTTTGGAATAAAATCATTGGAACGTTCCTTTGGTGTGCAGCCATTCTTTTCTTCCTAGCCTCAGATGTTACACAGATATGAAACCAATCTCCCTACATAAGTTTTACATATATATCTGCTATCTTCCACTTGCTATATTCCTTAGAATTCTTACATCGGGCTAGAATTTCACTTCCTCATTCAGCGCTGGGTGTGGATTTTCGGCTTACACTGGGGGATAGCGGATTGGAGGAAAGGCACACCCCCATTCAACATAGGTAGAAGAATGAAGATACGTTCAGGGCTGTGCTGTGACAAGACAAGCTCTCTGTTAATATATTTATAGCAACCTCCTACTACACAAATTTCCAGCTGCTTTATCTCCAGTCTCTGAAAACTTGTCAGAAGTTATCATGCTGATAACAGAAGAACGGAGCAGCATAAAGACACGGGACTTGGAGAGAGATAAGAAAACACTATAGCTATATGTGCCCAGGTCAAATGTCATGAATCAAGTTTACATCCACTAACTTTTTCAGCAATTTGAGCTACAGTAGCTCTTCTATTGGATTGGACTACACGGGCCAGGCTTTACTCCCCGTGTGCATCAATGCGCCTTGGCTGCCTGTGACCCTGGCACCAGTTTGCTGGTTTTCCGCTTATGGTAGGCACTTACCACTGCAGACCAGGAGGGAAAATCCAACAAGAGCTGCAGTTTTGGAGTTGCTCTGATGCAGTCATCTAATCATTACAATTTGGCCCTTGTGAAAGCTGCTCAAATCCCTATGTGTGCCCATTTTTTCTGCTTTTAACACATCAACTTCAGGGACATTTTCACTTGCTGCCTAATATATTCCACCCACTTTCACATTGCAATGCAATAATTAATTTTATTCACTTTAATTGTCAGTGGTCATAATGTTATGGCTGATCAGTGTACGTGAAAGCTACAAACATCTGTGCAAATGTTGGTATTTTTAAAATTACAGGGTCATTTAAAGTACAATAGAACCCTGTCGAGGATTATCAGAGAATAATGACCATTTACAAAATTGCCTAAATGCTGCTCCTGGTTGGTTAGCATAAAGTACAAGGAAAGCAATTAAACTTCTCAGTAAATGACATAAGGAGACCAGCAAACTTTACAACTTTTATGAAATGTAGATTCTGCTGCCACCTTGACACTCAGATTCAATCCATCTGACAGCCTTTTGTGAAACCCCAGCTTGCCTAGCTGACAACTTTCAGCTCAAAAAGATGGTCCAATTAACGGTGTGCCTAAAATTAGAGGGTGTTTGATTAAAGATTATACAACATGTGTTAACGAGTATCACAAAAAAAAAAAAAAAAAAAAATCAGAAGTTTAAACCTTGACTACACAAAAAAATAGTGTTGCGCTACTCACTATATGATATACAGTATAACAATAGATCTGTCACAATAGATCTCCAGCAGGTAACAAATGAGTCCTGTAAAATTGAAATAATCAAACCGATAAACCTATATGAAGTCTTGATGCTCCAGAATATACATCCATACTGTGTAAAACATATTTTCAATCCATGCTCCACCTCAAATAAAAGTGCTCCATGTAACGGAAGACACTTTGGGTGGGGGGCCTATGAAACCCAGCTTACCTTAGAGAGGTGCAGCTCACAAAGCCCCTCCTATGTGTAATTCACCCTGTGTCTATTAGGGACACAGGGTGACAGAGTTGGGTCTGCACTAACCAGACTCCTAGTACTACCCATACCAGACTCAGCATTTAGTGTTACACCAGTTATCCTGAGGCTTGTATATGTGGTTTTTATCGAAAGAATCAAGTGGTTCTTTTACTTGGGACAATAATATGTATGAACAATCTCCCACAAGAAACATATGAAGATAAATAATTCCACCTTTCAGACTGCTAGGGTATTGTAGGAGTGTCTCATAGACGATTGCTAGATAGTTAGAGGTGGGGTGTTTTTTTTTTTTTTTATGTGTTTATTGTTAAGTGTCTGTATTCCATTGTTGTATTGTTTCCGTCTGCCTTGAGAGCAACCCATTATGGGATGGGTAGGGTCGCTGGTTCGAATCCCAACCACGACACTACCTGCCTGGAGTTTGCATGTTCTCCCTGTGCCTGTGTAGGTTTCCTCCGGGTACTCTGGTTTCCTCCCACACTCCAAAGACATGCAGGTAGGTTAATTGGCTTCTGTCCAAAATTGGCCCTAGTATATGAATGGGGACCTTGGATTGTGGGCTCCTTGAGGGTAGGGACTGACGTGTGCAATGTACAGGGATAGGGACAATTGTAGACACTCACTCAGGTTGAACTGGATGGACTGGTGTCTTTATTCAACCTTATTAACTATGTGGATTAGCTGCTAGAGGGGAGGGGGGATTTTTCCTGCAGCCCTTCCTAAAGGATATGACGGCGGCAGGTCCCCTTAAATCCATGGCAAATGAACGCCTCAACTTGTTGGCTACACAATCTCACCCAAGGGAAACACAAGAAAGCTTCCAATTGTGTATTCATTTTTTTTAAATAAAAATAAAACCAAAAAGCACACTCACATAGTAAAATTGATATCACCAGCAAACAATGAAACAACTCCCAGTATAGCACCCCTGGACTGGAAGTGACATCATAGAATGCATTAAGGTAAAAAAACGTTGAGCCTTTATAACCACTTTAAACTAAACAAAAGACTCACAAGTCAAAGCATTTTCCAGCTTAATAAAAGTCATAATATGCACTTTGTGGAATCAGCTACATACTTATTTCAGAAATGGTACGGTTGAATCAAAATGCCACTCTGGACAGACCTGGGTGCTTTAACCACATGCCACCCGCCCGCCCACTGTCAAATGGCAGAAGGATAGTGCTTCTGTTGTTCTGGGTGGACGTCACATGACGGCGCACCCAAATGGCTGTTCCCGTGTACCCAGGGGGATGGGCTCTTTAATCATGTGAATGGCTCTGTCCAATCATAGCCAGTCACAAGTAAACAAGGAAGTGCCGGTGTTTCATCAGACTCAACGGCCTGTCAGAATTTGTAAAGTAAATGACGTTCTGTCTACGCCATCTTGGAGCACCCCACACTCGTCCACAGTAAGGATACAGTGAGAAGGTGGCAAGCGGACATCTTGTTACACAAATCGGAGTCTGGCATTTGACACTTATTTTAACCACTAAACGGAGCTTATATAGTGACAGTGTTTTTAAATCTATCTGACTGTTTTGATGTTGCATTGTAAAATCAGCGGCAAGCCTGTTGATCGCACAGATTTGCAGATCTGACAGAACAAGGCTGATTTTACAATTCAGCATCAAAGCAGTCATACTGATTTCCCAATACTGTATTTCACTATATAAGCTCTGTTTAGTGGTAAAAATAAGTGTAAAATGACAGGCTTCGGTGGGTGTAACCTTGCCACCATCTCACTGTATCCTGAGTGTGGGGTGTAGCAAGATCGCGGCAACGGAACGTCACTTCCATTTCAAAATCTGGCGGGTCGTCTAATATGATGAAATGCCGGTAATCGGTGGTCTGAGTGCCAGAATTTAGTGCCCACAAGTGCCAGCAATAAGTGCCCACTAGTGATGCCAGTCAGTAGTGGCTTTCAGTGCCCATCAGTACAACCCAATGCCCATTAGTGCTGCCTATCCATGCCACCCATCAGTGCACTTCAGTGCCACCTATCAGTGCCCATAATTGCAGAATATTAGTGCCTCTTTAACAGTGCCACCTAATCAGTGGCCATAAGTACTGCCTCATCAGCACACATCAGTGAAGGGGAAAAATTACTTTACAAAATTTACTGGCAAACTAAGAAAAAAATATTTTTTCAAAATTTCAATTTTTTTAGTAAAAAATAAAAATCCCAGCAGTGATTACCACCAAAAGAAAGCCGTGCAAAGAAAATGATTACAATTTCACATGGTTACAGTGTAGCATGACCACGCAATTGTCATTCAAAGTGCGACAGTGCTGAAAGCTAAAAAATAGCCTGGGCATTGATTCACGTGAACCGTGAATTTCATTTAAGAATACTAATTACTGTGTGTACACCTCTGCGTTAGTAAAGAGAACTGAAAAATAAACACTGGCCTAAAGTGATTGTAAAGCTTTTTTTTAAAATAACAAACATTTTATACTTACCTCCTCTGTACAAGGATTTTGCACAGAGCGGCCACTCTCCTTAAGTGCCCCCACAGAATGCCACTTTCCCTTGGGGCATTCATGCGAGTGCGCTCCCGAGTCCTGCTGCTATGTCCATTGACACAGACAGCAGGACTTGACCCCGCCCCCCAGCTACCACGTCACTGGATTTGATTGACAGCAGCGGGAGCCATATTCAATGAGGACCCGAGACAGTGGCTGGAGCTGCTGTGCACGTCCCCATCGCTGGAACAATCAGACTCAGGTAAGAGGATGGGGGGGGGGGGTTGGGGGCACCTGCAGGAAAAAAGTTTTTTCACCTTAATGCAAAGAACAACCCCTTTAATGTCAAACACTACAATTTATAACCCTTTGACTGTGAAATCCCTATACCAAGGGTCTTCAAACTATGGTCTTGCAATTGTTCAGGAACTACAATTCCCATTGTGCCTAGTCATGTCTGTGAATGTCAGAGTTTTATAATGCCTCATGGGATGTGTAGTTCTGCAACAGCTGGAGAACCGTAGTTTGAAGATACCTGTTCTACACTAAATATCTATAGAAACATTTTAAACATTTATATAGCTATTACCTAGTTGGTTCTTGCATCATCTTTCTCTTTTTCTACACTACATATCTGTTCCTTTGGATTTATGTGCAATGACCAGTGAAATACAAAACTTACAATGTCACTGGTGTGCTACTACCATTGTAATGCAGCTACCCTTATTTTGACTGTACTGTCCATGGTACTGAAATACTAAAACTACAGCACCACTCCTACACTGTCAAGGGAGCGATGCTAATTATTTTACCTATTTTACCATTTTTAAGAACTGGAATTCCTACAAAAAATATAGTTAAAAATAGATAAACCACCCACCCCCCTTCCCCACCACCACCTTTACAGGGCCCTATTAATCAGCTAAAGAATAGTTAGGAGTTTTTCCTTTTCATTTCAGTATTACTGGTCTGTGGGATCATAGGGGATTGCCATGGTTCAGTTCTAGTGTTGTGAACAGAAAACCAAGTGAAAGGCTTGCAAATCTGAGAAACATACCTAGTGGTGAAAAGCCCAGGGGGTACAGACGGAACAAGTTATGTCAGTCTACCAGAGTAAAAAGGATTCTTATTGTTTAAGATGTAAGCATTAGTGATAATCTATTTAATCCACCTAGAGATGCAGGACAGCCCACAGGTAGAACAGTGAATCTTAGGTTTGAATGGATGCATTGGTCAAGAGATAAATTTGCACTGCGTGTACTACATCTAAACAATGTAGAGAAATCTCTTTGTGGTGCTGGGGAGTGGGGCAAAGAGAAGGCAGGACAATGTCCTGGTTAGGGTGGAAAAAGGAAACCACCTTAGGAAGAAATGAGAAGAACAAGCAAGGGATCTTTACAGGTCACCAATTCTGAGATCTGTCTTGCTGACATAATGGCAACAAGAGAAAAACCTTACAATTAAAGTTGGTCAAGGGAATATCACAAACAGGCTGAAAGAGAGGCATCTGTAAAGCTTGACAGAGCAAAAAAAAGTCCCAAGGTGAGACAGGTGTATGAACAGGGGAAGCAATGTGGGCCACCTCCTCAACAGGGGTCTTTCTTTACCAGGTAATGAGTGACCTCGCACCTTGCAAGGTAAGCATTTCAAGTATGATGAGAGAAAAATTTCCTAGCTTTAGGCAGAGATGAAAAATGGAATCAGATAATCCCCATTCTCTCAGGACTTGGGTTTCAACAGCCAAGGTGCCAAAGCCAGTGACCATAAAGCAGGATGGTAGAATGGTCCTTGAGACAGCATGTCTGGTCAGTGTGTAAGTGATCTAAGAGTTGTAGAATGTCTGGGTGCCAAGTCCTTCTTGGCCAATTTGGTAATATCAAAATCATGGACATGCCCTCCATCCTGATCCTGTGGAGCAGCCAAGGAGGAATAAGCTCCACCCCCACCAGCTCAGCGCTCCAGTGAGCACTGAGCTGATGGACAGACAGCAGCTCTCTTCTCAGGGAGCTGAGAGAGCCAAGCCATCAGCAGTGTTCGATGGCTCGGTCCTCAGTGCAGGGACGGTGGGAGACAGATGCAGCATCGGTGCGATTATGATTATGGGGAAAAAAATCCCATACCTTTCTTTTAAGGCAGGTTCTTCTGGTAGTAAAACCATCACTACCCCAGTAAATTTAAACCTCACAAATTAGAATGTTCACAATTTTAAAATTGCAGTAATGACTGGAACGCTACATTCACTTAAAGAGGGGTGGGTTTACTTCCTCTTTGTTTCCCTGCAAAGGAAAAGCATAATGGGCAACTATGCATCGCATAGTAGCCCATTATGTGTCACTTACCTGACATAGGAGCCTGCGATCTCCCAGATTTCCTCGCCGGCTGGAAGCGTCCTTCCTTCCGGGGTCACGGACTCTGGCTGGCCGGAGTCGCGTGACGTCACCCCCGCGCTTGTGTGCAGGAGCCGCCAGTCACGGCATGTCCTTTAATGAAAAACGGCATGCCGTGACCCTTCTAAAGTGCGCATGTGCAGAATGAATCCTCATACGGGGAATTGTAAATATTTACAGAACCTACAGGTAAGCCTTAATCTAGGCTTACCTGTAGGTTAAAGTGTGTTGTAAGGGTTTACAACCACTTTAACTTTTAAGGCTGATTTATAAAAAATGCTATAGCACTTTTCGAAGATCTCAGCTTATGTGCTGTCTTGTAACACACTTTAGGTCCAATTTACCTCTTTGTGATACATTAACACGTATATGTCATGCATTTACATGCTGTGGCAGCACGCAGGTAAAATCACCTGGTTGTATTCAGGATGGGAAATGTGTGTCCTAGATTCAGGCTTTATGCAGACTTTTACAATTAGAGGGGAAGAGTTAATGAGCCCAGCTGTAGTAAGTGGGCTCATTAAGACCTCTACAAAAAACCCCAGCATGCATAGGGAGATGCTCCATCCTGGAACCAGTTTTGTGTTGTATAGACTGGGGAGTGTGTCACCTGTACTGTGCGGTGAGTTAACGCCTGTGTGGCAAAACCTTTACAACAAAGGCAGGGACTGGTACAGCACAAGGCTGTACCCAGTTGTTAGACAGGGAGTCTATGTGTGTAGTTAGAGGTCAAGCTGACCAGGATTTATTTTCTTGTTTTATTTTGTTTGGCTGTTATATGTATCACTGCATGGAGCATAAATAAACCGGATCTTTTGTTTTTTGAACCTACACCGCTGTCTGCTGTGCCTGACTTTGTGTTGTGAACCCATCCAGGGGGTCATACACACCCGCTGCCGAGCTAACCCCTCACAGTTGGTGGAGAATTTTGGCACTTTTTTTTTTTTTTGTTAAGGCCAGCATGGAGGAGATACTGAGACAGCTGGCTCTAGCAAATGCAAACCAGCAACAAGCAAATGCAAATCAGCAGCAAACAAATGCAGGTTTACAAAAGAGCCTTGCAGCTCAACAACAGAGCCTTGCAGCCCAGCAGCAGACAAATGCAACTTTGCAGCAGAGTTTGGAAAATCAGCAGAAGGCTCACCAGCAGAGTTTGGAAGCTCAGCAACAAGCCCAGCAGCGATCTGAAGCCCGCTTCATAGACCTGTTGCAGAAGCAAGAGCAGAATTTTCAACAGAAAATAGAGACATTAATACAGCAACGTCCGCAGACCAATGAAGCAAGTGGTTACAATAATACCGCATCCTTTGGTGTGAGCCGTTTACTGACAAAAATGACTGGAGAGGATGATCCGGAGGTGTTTTTGACTACATTTGAAAGGACTGCTGAAAGGGAAAAGTGGCCTAAGGAGCAATGGGCTGGACTGGTGGCCCCTCTGTTAACTGGGGAATCGCAGAAAGCTTATTATGACCTAGAGCCTGACCAAGCAAAAGACTATGTGGTGCTAAAAGCAGAAATATTGGCACGGCTGGATGTCACCCTGGCCGTCCGGGCTCAGCGTGTGCATAACTGGACTTTTCAGGTTGGAAAACCTCCCAGGTCTCAAATGTATGATCTCATTCACCTGAGCAGGAAGTGGCTGCAGCCAGAAACTTTGACTGCACCAAACATTGTGGAACGTGTGGTTATGGATCGTTTCCTGAGAGCTCTTCCTACTGCCATCCAAAAATGGGTAAGCCATGGAGACCCAGAAAATGCAGATAAACTTGTGGATCTGGTTGAGAGGTACTTGGCTACAGAGAACCTGACCACCTCTTCCAGGGACTCACGGACTTTCCCCCCTAAGACCAGATCATCCCCAGTGGCGGGTAAGATGACTCCAAGGGGTGAGGGTGGAGAGAGTGAGAGGGTGGGAGTTCTACCTAAGGTCTGGCGGGAGCAGCCCAGGAAGCCCATGCTGCAAGAGGCAGCGAAAAAGATTTGCTACCGCTGCCGGCAAGAGGGACATATTGCAGCCAATTGCCCAGTTGTGGATGAGCCTATGCAATGTGACTTTATAAGGGAGAGACGTCAGTCGCTGTTTGCGACAGTTGCATGCACTGCCATTCGGGGACCTGAGAAACATTTATGTAAAATGTGTATTAATGGTAGACATGTTGATGGGTTGCTAGATTCAGGTAGCCTGGTAACATTGATAAAAGCTGAATTAGTTACTACAGAGGTCTCTGGGAAGAACAGTGTGGCTGTTATTTGTGTGCATGGGGACACCCGAGAGTATCCTGTAACTTCAGTGTTTTTTGAGACCCCCAAAGGTAACCTCTCTCATCAGGTGGGGTTAGTGGCTCACTTACCACATGATGCTATTGTGGGAAGGGATTTTCCAAAATTCTGGGAACTCTGGGATTGTCCTGAGGCCCCCATTGGTGCCCCTATAAACCAGGAAGATGACCAGAATTCCTCTGGGAGTGGTGAGGACTCTCCTGAATTTCCCTTGTCGGTATTGGCGGGGGAAACTCGAGAAACTGGGGAGGAGCCAACATCCTCAGATGAAAACATGCCGTCTGTGGAGTTTTCGGATCTTGAGGTTCACAGGGAAAATTTTGCCACAGAACAGTTAAAAGACCCCACCCTAATAAAGGCACAGGAAAATGTGGTGAAAATAGATGGCGAGTTAGTGAACCCAGATAAGACTTGCCCTTATCCTTACTTCACTATGGAAAGGGACCTGCTATATCGAGTGGCTCAAAGGGCAGAAGAAACCATTGAGCAACTTGTAGTGCCCAAACCTTACAGGAAGTTGGTGTTAGAATTGGCTCATGGACACATTCTGGGAGGTCATCTGGGGACAGAGAAAACCAGAGAGAGGGTACTGCAGAGATTCTATTGGCCTGGGGTCATGAAGGAAATAGAAAAGTATTGTTCCTCCTGCCCTGTGTGTCAGAAGTCGGCACCTATGCCACATTTCCGTAACCCACTGGTACCTCTTCCTATCATTGAGGTCCCCTTTGAGAGGATCGCAATGGATTTGGTAGGTCCGATAATGAAGTCTGCTAGGGGGCATCAGTACATTTTGGTTATTTTGGACTATGCCACCCGTTATCCGGAAGCAATTCCTCTCCGAAATACCTCGGCCAAAACCATAGCCAAAGAGCTATCTCTTGTTTTTAGCCGCGTGGGTATTTGTAAGGAACTGCTTACGGACCAAGGTACACCCTTTATGTCCCGGGTTATGAAAGAATTATGCAAGTTGTACAAAGTGAAGCAATTGCGTACATCTGTGTATCACCCCCAAACAGATGGGTTGGTTGAAAGATTCAACAAAACCCTAAAACAAATGTTAAAGAAGGTGGTGGATAGAGATGGAAAGAATTGGGATTGTCTAATACCCTATCTGATGTTTGCCATTAGGGAGGTACCCCAATCCTCTACGGGTTTCTCACCCTTCGAGTTGCTCTATGGGAGACACCCAAGAGGGCTGCTGGATATCGCCAAGGAAACTTGGGAAAATTAGAGTTCTCCTCACAGGAGTGTGATTGAGCATGTCGCCCTGATGCAAGATAGAATTGCACAGGTAATGCCAATTGTAAAGGAACATTTAACCCAAGCGCAGTTAGCACAGCAGAGAGTGTACAACCGTGGGGCCAAGACCCGTACTTTTTCCCCGGGGGATAGGGTCTTGGTGCTAGTCCCTACGATTGAAAGCAAATTTCTGGCCAAATGGCAAGGTCCATATGAAGTAATTGAAAAAATGAGTGAGGTGAACTACAGGGTTAGACAGCCAGGAAGGCGAAAGCCGGAGCAGATCTATCACGTCAATCTGCTGAAAGCCTGGAGGGATAGGGAATCCCTAGTCGCAGAGACTTTGTCACAAGTACAGCCTGATTGCTTAGTTCCTGAGGTTGGAATAGCAGACACCT
The DNA here is from genome assembly GCF_037356315.1 of Lithobates pipiens. Classification (NCBI taxonomy): domain Eukaryota; kingdom Metazoa; phylum Chordata; class Amphibia; order Anura; family Ranidae; genus Lithobates; species Lithobates pipiens. The sequence continues at coordinate 302,936,245 of NW_027507748.1, read as the reverse complement.
TATCGAAACCCCAACAACAGGAGGTTAAAGAGTTTGTACTTCGTAACAAAGAGATTTTCTCTGAGCTTCCGGGACAAACATCTGGCGTAGAGCATGACATTATCACCCCGCCAGGAGAAAGGGTAAAACTAAAACCTTATAGAATACCAGAGGCCCGACGGGAGGCAATACGTGGGGAGGTTCAAAGGATGCTGGAATTGGGTGTGATAGAGGAGTCCCAGAGTGACTGGTCCAGTCCTATCGTACTAGTGCCCAAACCTGATGGGAGCTGGCGGTTTTGTAACGATTTTAGACAATTAAATAAAGTTACAAAATTTGACACCTACCCCATGCCACGTATAGATGAGTTGATTGACCGGCTGGGAACAGCCCGATATATGACAACTCTTGATCTCACCAAAGGGTATTGGCAAATTCCCCTGGCCGAGTCGGCCAAGGAGAAAACTGCGTTTGTAACCCCAGATGGGGCATTCCAATATAAGAGAATGCCGTTTGGGTTACAGAATGCACCGGCAACATTCCAGCGGAAAATGGATAAGATTCTGAGGCCCCATCAGAAATATGCTGCAGCTTACCTGGATGATGTGATTATCCATAGCACAGACTGGGTCTCACATTTGCCAAAAGTACAAGCAGTCCTAGACTCTATCTGGGAAGCTGGGTTTACGGCCAATCCAAAGAAGTGTACCATTGGACAGGAGGAGGCCAAATATCTTGGGTACACTATTGGGAGGGGGGTGATAAAACCCCAAGTCAATAAAGTCGAGGCCATACAGAGTTGGCCACGTCCCAACAGCAAGAAACAGGTACGAGCCTTTCTGGGAATCGCTGGCTATTATTGACGATTCATTCCCCATTTTGCTTCTCAGGCTGTGCCCCTCACCAACCTGACAAAAGGGAAAGAGTCGGTTATGGTTAAATGGTCCCCAGAGGCTGAGGAAGCATTTCAGTCCTTAAAAACAGCCTTATGTAGCCAGCCAGTGTTGTACTCACCAGACTTCTCTAAGGACTTCGTGGTACAAACTGATGCATCAGACGTTGGGTTAGGAGCAGTGTTATCCCAGGTCTGGAACGGGGAAGAGCACCCAGTCATTTACCTCAGCAGGAAGTTAAAGTCCCATGAGGTAAATTACTCCACGATTGAGAAGGAATGTTTAGCAGTGAAGTGGGCTCTAGATTCCCTTCGGTACTATCTGCTAGGTAGGCACTTTGACCTGGTGACTGATCACGCTTCTTTAAAGTGGATGGCTCAAAACAAGGAGACCAATAGAAGGGTAAATAGGTGGTTCCTGGCCCTACAGGAATTTAACTTTACAGTTAAGCATCGCCCTGGTGTTAAAATGGGGAATGTGGATGCTTTGTCTCGGATACATGCGTGTCTGGCTGCTTGTGTTACAACCCCAAGGTTGAAACAAGAGGGGGGGGTATGTGGCAGCACGCAGGTAAAATCACCTGGTTGTATTCAGGATGGGAAATATGTGTGTCCTAGATTCAGGCTTTATGCAGACTTTTACAATTAGAGGGGAAGAGTTAATGAGCCCAGCTGTAGTAAGTGGGCTCATTAAGACCTCTACAAAAAACCCCAGCATGCATAGGGAGATGCTCCATCCTGGAACCAGTTTTGTGTTGTATAGACTGGGGAGTGTGTCACCTGTACTGTGCGGTGAGTTAACGCCTGTGTGGCAAAACCTTTACAACAAAGGCAGGGACTGGTACAGCACAAGGCTGTACCCAGTTGTTAGACAGGGAGTCTATGTGTGTAGTTAGAGGTCAAGCTGACCAGGATTTATTTTCTTGTTTTATTTTGTTTGGCTGTTATATGTATCACTGCATGGAGCATAAATAAACCGGATCTTTTGTTTTTTGAACCTACACCGCTGTCTGCTGTGCCTGACTTTGTGTTGTGAACCCATCCAGGGGGTCACACACACCCGCTGCCGAGCTAACCCCTCACAATGCGTTATGTTAAGACAACCCATTGAAACCAAATAGGCAACCCATTAAAACCAAAAAGGCAGCTAATGTACCCCCAAACTGCTTAAAATTGTACAGGAGTCTTTTTGGAATCTAAGACACAGCAATGCATTACCACAGATTGTGGGTGCTTTACCCTCATGCTTTGGGTTGCCTTTTAAAAAATGGACTGCTATATATGTCACATACGTTCCAAGTATTGAGCTAAAGCATTAAAGTATTGTATATACTCGCGTATAATCCGAGTTTTTCAGCACATCACGGATGAGGAGGAGGCAGGGCTTTGTTACACTGGATGGCTGCCGACTAGACTGCAGGTCACAGTGCCGGAGATCGGGCACATGAGGCTGCAGATGGACACAGTAAGATTGCACAGTTAGGCTGCAGATGGACACAGTGAGATGGCACAGTGAGACTGCAGATGGACACAATGAGATGGCACAGTGAGGCATACAGATGGGCACAGTGAGGCATGCAGATGAGCACAGTGAAGATGGTCATTGTTGACCCTCTTTTCCACTTACAGTAGCTGTTGCATTTTCTCACCCTAGGATTATACTCGAGTCAGTTTTTTGTGGTAAAATTAGGTGCCTCGCCTTATATTCGGGTCGACTTATATTTGAGTATATACAGCATATGTTAAATTAAAAATACTTTCTACTTCTAGAAAGGTTTGGGAAGGATTAGAACTCCATTCAGGTTACACAGTTATTCAGGTTTAAAAAAAAAAAAAAAAAGACACCTCTCTAGTTCAAGCAATAGATTTATGTTTAATAGGTTTTTACTGCTGTCCAGGGCTCTTTTAGTGAGCTTTACCCTGCTATTCTGCCTGACAGCAAGTGAGTGAAAATACTGTATGGAACAAGGACACAGACAGACAGGTTGTTACGCTTCCCCGGCTCTACCAAAAGATATATATACACCTTTCCGTCTTTGTTGCTGTTGAAGAGTTACGTCTTTACACTTTTGTCTGTAAAATATCAGCAGGACAGTAAATTAGGATAAAACTGCCCCAAAAAAAGCAGGAAAAGCTTGACAGGGCCAGACATCATAGTATAATTACTGAATGATATAGGTATAACAGTTTGAAGAAGCATTATACCCATACATTACACATTTCATCTGACTTCTGTTGTCTGTGTAGGCTGGTTTCCTTCAGATGATTTGGAATATCACCACTGAGTTGTAATGATGCCAAGGTTACAGCAACTGTTATAGTATAGCATTTCAGCAACAATAAGGATGACAGAGACCCTTTCAAGTCATTGATTCTTCATGCTTTGCCTCTTCAGGGCTACGCCTTTCTTAGTAACATACTTAGAACGCAACATGAAAACCTTTGATTATGCTGCAGGACTGCTCTTACCAGAGAAATTCAGTACATGCAAAGGGGTTAAACTTTCTGTGAATGGACATACAATTTTCACAAGTTGCTTGGAAACCGATTGTTGACTCCCATAAATATAGGTTGAGTTATATTAACAGTTTAAAACCTAAAATCAGTACAAGGGACCTCTGTTCTCAGCTGTACACAGTGGGGAAAATAATTATCTGATCCCCTGCAGATTTCGTACGTTTGCCCACTTACAAAGAAATGAAGGGTCTATCATTTTTATCATAGGTGTATTTTAAATGCTAGAAACAGAATATCAACCAAAAATCCAGAAAAAAACACGATACAAATGTTATAAATTGAGTTGCAGTTCAGTGAGTAAAATAAGTATTTGATCCCCAAGCAAAACATGAGTTAGTACTTGGTGGAGAAACCCCCGTTGGTAAGTATAGAGGTAAGACATTTCTTGTAATTGGTGACTGGCTTTGCACACATCTCAGGAGGGATTTTGGCTCCACACTTTTTTTTTACAGATCTTTTCTAAATCCATAAGGTTTCTTAGCTGTCCCTTGGCAACTCGAAGTTTCAGCTCTCTCCATAAATTTTCTATGTGATTAACTGAAGGCTGGCTAGGCGTGACCTTAAAGTGCTTCTTCTTGAGCCACTCATTTGTTGCCTTGGTGGTATGTTTTGGGTCATTGTCATGCTGAAAGACCAATCCATGACCCATCTTCAGTGTTCTGGCTGAGAGAAGAAGGTTCTCATCCAAGATCTTACAATACATGGCTCCTAAATGCAGCAAAGCCAGTCTGTGCCTTTAGCAGAGAAACAGCCCCAAAGCATAATGGCTCCACCTCCGTGCTTGACTGTAGGGATGATGTTCTGAGGGGCCAATGGATGAGGCCTTGTATTGTAAAATCTTGGTTAAGAGCCTTCTTCCCTCAGCCAGAACACTGAAGATGGGTTGTGGATGGGTCTTCCAGTATGAGAATGACCCAAAACAAGGTAACAAAGGAGAGGTCCATTAAGAAGCACATTAAGACCATGGAGTGGCCTAGTCAGTCTCCAGACCTTAATCCTATAGCAAATTTATGGAGAAAGTGGAGACTGAGTTGCCAGGAAACCTTAAGGATTTAGAGAAGATCTTTAAAGAAGAGAGGATCAAAATTCCTCCTGAGATGTGTGCAAACCTGGTCACCAATTACAAGAAACACCTCTGTGCTTGCCAACAAGGGTTTCTCCATCAAGTACTAAGTTATGTTTTGCTTGGGGATCAATTACTTATTTTACTCACTGAACTGCAACTAAATTTATAGCATTTATTTTACGTGTTTTTTTCTGGATTTGTGGTTGATATTCTGGCTCTATCATTTAAAACACACCTATGATAAAAATGATAGACCCTTAATTTCTTTGTAAGTGGGCAAACTTACAAAATCTGCAAGGGATCAAATAATTATTGTCCCCACTGAAAGTGGCTTAAAAAGCTGGAGGTGGAGGAGACTGCAGAGGGGTGTTTCGCCAGAGGCAGAGAAACAGCAATAGACAGATCTTCCCAGTGATTAGCTGTGCGGAGGGGCAGGAGTGCGGGGGTCGTGGGAGTTGGCAACAAGTCTGACAAATGGGATACAGGCAGGATGTGTTCTCAAGTAAAATGCAAAAGAAGAAAACTGACCACACTGGGATAGATGTGCTTCCATCTCCTGGATTGGTCAGTTTAAAAGCAGGGGGAATGGCAGGATCACCAGGTATTTCACACAAAAGGTAGCAATTACAGAAAATAGGATGGTTTTTGATAGAAATGTATGGTACTATAGACATATTGCAGGAATATGAAATGTTGGGATAAAATACTTTCAATTACAAGAAAGAGGAAACACATCTTACGCCTTACTCCAGGCAATAATATATACCTTATTTATCGGCGTATAACACACACTTTTCTCCCCTTAAAATCAGGGGAAAATTGCGGGTGTATTTTATACGCCGATCCTCCGCGTTTTCTGAGCGATTTTGAGCCTCTGGGCGGCTTTCAGCCGCCTTCGGCTCTTCTCGCGGCTCTCTGCCGCCTTCGGCCATTCTCAGAAAACCGCTGAGAACGGCCGAAAGCCGCCGAGAACAGCCGAATGCATCCAAAAGCCACGAGAAGAGCCGAAGGTGGCCGCAAGAAGAGCCGAAGAACTAGCAGGCGCCGCCGAGATACACAGGACATCTTGGCGGCGCCATTTTTAAAAATAAAATCTGCAATTAACACAAGGGGACAACATTGCACAAGGCTGCAATAATGGACAGGCTGCATGACAAGGCTGCAATGATGGACAGGCTGTATGACAAGGCTGCCTTGATGGACAGGCTGCATGACAAGGCTGCAATGATGGACAGGCTGTATGACAAGGCTGCATGACAAGGCTGCCTTGATGGACAGGCTGCATGACAAGGCTGCAATGATGGACAGGCTTCAGGACAAGGACGCAAATGACACTGACAAGGCTTCAGATGGACACTGATAAGGCTGCATTGATGGGCATTTAAATGTAAGTTTTTTTTTTCCTTAAAATTCCCTCCTAAACTTGGGGTGCATGTTATACGCTGACGCGTGTTATACGCTGACGCGTGTTATACGCCGATAAATACGGTACAAACAACACATTAAACCCCCCCATCACCACAAAAACAAAGAAACGGGCACATCAGAAAATAAAAACAATGTATCAGTTATAGAATGTTCATAATGCAACAATCTCCCAAGAATTCTTGCAGATCTAAAAATAAAATAAAGCAAAAATTTCAATACCCCTAATGACACATAATTTACACATTAAAATAAAGATCATAACCATTATGCAGTTCTTTTGGGTATAGTGATGACAATCTATGATTTCCCCAAACCTTTTTTTTTTTTTTTTTAACTCAATACGATCACCATCTCTTTACTTTCAATGTGAGAGGTCACCCTAAGTAGGCGAAAGGACCTCCTCTTTTTTTGTTCTAAAAAAATGCAGGTTTCTGCACCACCACAGAATTCTGATCACACCACGTAAGCAACGATTATGTTTAATGGCTTAGATGCCTCTGATCTGATTAAATTCAGATATATTAGCATATCTCTCAGATAATAGCCTCCAGTGCTTTTAATTATCCCAAAAATGTGTTTGCTATATGAGCTGAATGGAATGATGAATAGGTGATAATCAGAATTCATTTGGGTCTAATTTTCTTGTGAGTGCCTTTTTTTTTCTCTGTCAGTTCAATCCTTCTGGATTTTTTTTTTTATCAGTTCAGTCCCTCTGCACAAACCTTCTTGACCAATCAAGATGGCCAAAGACTGGCACTCAGAAGCAGCCGGGAAAGCAAGGAACCTTGTGTGCGCTGAACCATTGTAGCATAGGTACATAGTTTTGCCTTTAGATCCATTTGCTTAATAAAAGATCAGAACTTAATAGTTACTGTCCCTCATCAAAAACAATGTTTAGTATGTAAAATAAAAGTGCCTATTGCAGAGTTCAAACCACATATACAGATAAATGTTATGTACTACTATATCTGTCTTATATACAGTGTGTATGTATGTATGTATGTGTATATATATATATATATATATATATATATATATATACACACACACACATACATTCACACTGTATATACGAGTTGTTCAGGTTTTTTAACTGTGTACCCAGCAGGGGTGTATGACCCCAGTTGACAGAATATTTTAATGTATTGTCATTGCTTGTTTGTTTCGGAAAAGTACTAAAAGATCTGACAAAAAATGATTATTGGTGGCAGTGGAAAGCATTTGGCACAAAAAAAACCTGCTTGCCAATCCTGCATCGTTTAAACACTTACCCGAAGCCCCCACTTGGAGTATTAGGAACTATACAAGAGCATTATGGGCTGGCATTATTACTTAAGATCTTTTTGATTTCTTATAAACCAGCCTCAAATTCCAAACCTATACGTATTACAATACATATTTATATTATCCCTCACTGGTTGTCTGATTGATATCTGGGCATATACCTGTTGCTAACTTTTTGGACAAATTATTGGCTCCATCGGGATGCTTTCTTTTTACGTACATATTTGCTAACTGTATTCGCACATCCATTTATTGTAATGTGCGGAGAAGAGGGGCGGTTTTTATGTATAGCGGGGATTTATTTGGGTGAGTGCAGCCTGACCTCCAGCTTCTGAAGATGTCATGACTGATGAAGAAACAAGTCAAGCTGGGATACACGTCGTGCTACGTTGTACACAGGTGGAACACATGCCAACACCAAGCAGGTACTGCTTCCACTGTCCCCACTGCTAGTGCGGATGCTCACACGGGACAGATTTTTAACCATGTTTGTATGCGTAGCCTACTACGGAGGATTTTAATAAAACTACCCTAAACTTTTTTACACTCTAAGGAGTCAATTTTCCATTTTCTTTTCTTTCTCTTTTCGGCCATTAACTCCCAATTTTGGAACCTTTGACCACCGCAAGGAGGGTCCATCGGGAACCATCCGGAAGATATACTTTGGTCACAAAATACACCTAAGCCTTTATTGAGCCTTTTGTCATAAGACTAGGAGGTCTAGACTAGGATTCCACAACATCTGGTGAGTGCGAACCTTCATATTACTTTTGCACGTAGTGGTTTCTTTGGGCTCATTATTGGAGGAACCTGCTTAACACCGCAGGAATGATTTCACTTGGATGTCACAGAGGAATATTTGCACTATATGGATTTCACTTGTGTTTGGTTTTAAAAGGTGCAGATCTTTTTTTTAGCACATTAATAGTGTATATTACATAGCAGCAGGCACTGTTTTTATGCATAGTGTTGCCATGGTAAAACAAGGATAGGGTGGGGCAGTACTATGGATCAATGAGGAATTGGTTCATCGGCCTGCTGCTGCTCCCTCAGTCACAGTTTGGGCAAGTGAGGTGACCTTGCTGAATTGCAGTAAAGAAAATTCAGGTCACTAACCTGGCTTTGAAACAGTTGCTTTGTATATACAGTGCTCAGCATAAATGAGTACACCCCTCATATCTCATTGAACACAAGAACAATGTAAATTTTATTGAAAAACTGGGTTTTATAGAACATGTTCAGCTCCATTACATGAAAGATAAGTTAACCACATAAGCCCTGGGCCATTTTGCTGGCCAAAGACCAGATCACTTTTTGCGATTCGGCACTGCGTCGATTTAACTGACAATTGCACGTTCATGCGACTTGGCTGCCAAACAAAATTGACATACTTTTTTCCCACAAATAGAGCTTTCTTTTGGTGGTATTTGATCACCCCTGCGTTTTTTATTTTTTGCACCATAAACAAAAAAGAGCGACAATTTTGAAAAAAACATAATTTTTTACTTTTTGCTATAATAAATATCCCCCAAAAAATGTATAAAAATTTTTTTTTCCTCAGTTTAGACCAATACGTATTGTTTACATATTAAAAAAAAAAAATCGCAATAAGTGATTGATTGGTTTGCGCTAAAGTTATAGCGTTTACAAAATAGGGGATAGTTTTATGGCATTTTTATTAATATATATTTTTTTTTTTACTAGTAATGGTGGTGATCAGCGATTTCTATTGTGACTGCAACATTATGGCAGACACATCAGACATTTTTTACACATTTTTGGGACCTGTGTAAATGACACTGGCAGTGAAGGGGTTAACCACTAGGTGGCAGTGTAGGGGTTAAGTGTTCCCCGTGGGAGGCTATTGCTAAGCTTGGGGGGCGTGGCTGTGTTTTACACATCACTGATCTCTGCTCCAATCACAGGGAGCAGAGATCAGTGTCACTGTTGCTAGACAGGACAGGGAGATGCTTGATTACTTTAGCATCTCCCCATTCTCCCTCCCCGTGAGATGATCGCAGGTAACCCAGCGGCGATCGAGTCCACGGGGCCTGCACGTGATGGCATGATGGCAAATTTAAAGGGATGTACCTCTACGCCCATTTGCCTGTCCGTGCCATTCTGCCGACGTACATCGGCGTGAGCCAGTCGGGAAGTGGTTAATAATATAACTTAGATTACAAAATCTTCAGTTTTACTTAAATCAGTTGATGCAAAAATGAATACACCCCACAACAAAAACTACTACATTTAGTATTTTGTATGACCTCCATAATTTGTAAGGACAGCACCAAGTCTTCTAGGCATGGAATGAACAAGTTGGCGAAATATTGCAACATCTATCGTTTTCCATTTAAAAAGAACGACTTCTACTAGAGTCTGGATGCTGGATGGAGAGTGATGCTCAACTTGTCTCTTCAGAATTTCCCATAGGTGTCCAATTGGATTCAGATTAGGAGACATACTTGGCCACTGAATCACTTTCACCTTGCTCTTCGTAAGAAATTCAACAGTGGCCTTAGTGTGTTTTGAATCATTGTCATGTTGAAAGTGTACGACGACCAAGGGCACAGAGTAATTGTAGCATCTTCTCTTTCAATACAGAGCAGTACATTTGCAAGATACCATCAATAAAATGCAGCTCCCTGACACCTGCAGCAATCATGCAGCCCCACTGGAGGACACCACCATGTTTTACTGTAGGCACCATGCATTTTATCTTTGAACTCCTCACCTTCGCGGCGCCATACAGTTTTGAAGCCATCGGTTCCAAAAACATTTATCTTGGTCTCATCACTCGAGTACAGAGTCCCAGCAGTCGTCTTCTTTTTGAGCATGGACCCTGGCAAATTCTAGGCAGGCTTTTTTGTGTGCATGGGCCTTAAGAGAGGCATAGGATGCATTAAGGTGAAGAAAAAAAAAAAAAAACGGGTTTACAGCTCCTTTAAATTTTTGCATCACTTTTGCTACAGTATTCTGACAAGTAAAGCTTTGCTGATTACTCTGATAATTATTCTAATAAGTAAAGCTTTGCTGATCTTCTTGTGTAAAGAATTATTTTCTTTCTCAGGCCTTGTGACATTTCACTTCCATGTGGTTCCATTGCTGACAGCATGAAATGGAAAGGGGTTTTCTTTGTTAAATAATGGCCTTTTATAATCAACTGTCTGCTGGACACCTGTTTAATGAATAGTTAGTCTCACCTGTAGTTGAATTTTTGTCAATTAGGATTTTGTTATCTAAAATTTAGCTTTGTTCCTAAGACTTTCATTGGGGTGTATTCATTTTTGCAACATGGTCTTGAATGAATTTGTTAGGGAAAATACTTTTTCGTGTGTGGAAATTAACAAATCTTGGTTGCAATCAATGGCCTGCTTTTCTGACAAATCTGTAGGGGATTACTAATTTATGCTGAGCACTGTATATCTTAACTGTGTTTTCACCGGTATAGCTGGAGTTCAGCTTTGAATAAAGCCCACTACATGAAAAGCCATGTATCTTCATTTCCCGGTTAGGGGGTTTTATCCTATGGAATACATCTGATTGGCAGTGACTGACATAAACTGACAGAGTCTGACATACACTCATATTACAATTTGGTTGCCATAGGATCCAAAGCTTTATAATGCAACACTTGCAGGCTGCTTTGGCTGTCTGTTAGTTTTGAGTCTTCAATCCATTAGACCGTCCTCTTATGCTAGCACAGCAATTTCCAATAATTTCCCCCTGAATGTAAACTGTACAGCTTTTTAGGAACATGAGCAACATGTACTGTTGAGGACAAATTATATAATTATGGAAATTGCTTTCACTCACTAGAGGCCTAAACTGGGTGCTCCAGTCCCATTTGCCAATCAGCTATTTCTTTAATGTTTTGGTTGCCAAGGACCCATCTGCTATACCATGGCAACTTATGGCAGTCATAAGCTTATTTTAAATGTAATCTGGCAGCTTTTTATCTTTCTAGTAGAGTGGTGAATTTCTAACCAGTAGGAAATGTACAGGAGTTAAAAAACACACAAACAAATTTAAAAAATCATGCATACAAACACATCATGCACATAGCTATGTTGTTAAAACCTACAAATCTATATTAACAGCGCTATACAGTTAGGACAGCTCTACAAATGCTGGTGTAATAAAGGTTTTAAACCGTTCACCTATTTACAGTTTTGCATGTTTTCATTTTCTACCATTTTACAGGTGCTCACAATTTTAATCTTATATGGATTTTGCCATATACTGTATTAAAGCGTTTGTTACCCCAACACTTCATATTCCTGATATATGCCTGCTGTACCATGTACTTGTATTGAAAAGTATCCTATGCTCTTAGTATTGCTTCAGTGTGAAATACCTGGTGTTCCAGACAGTCCCTCTGCTCTCCTTTTTGTATTCAATAATTGTATTTGTTTTTGCGAAAAGTACCAACTATAGTCTTAAAATCTTAGCCCTTGTACACGCGGTCGGAGAATCCGTCGGAATGTGTCCTATCGGACTGTGTCGTCTGATAATCCGACTGTGTGTGGTATGCATCGGACTGATTCCGTCGGAATATCCGCCAGACCCAATTTTCCAACATGTTGGAAATATTTCCCGACCAACTGGGCCAATCGGACATACTCCGATCATGTGTAGAGAATTTTGATCGGACCAAGTGCCATGCATGCTCAGATCAAATTCCTACATCAAAGCTATTGGCTACTAGCCTGAATGTAGTCCCATCATAACGAAATTGCGTCATCACGTTCTGAAAGATCGGATTTTTCGCCAACTTTGTCCGACCGTGTGTATGCAACAGTTTCGGGCAAAATCCGACGGGCAAAATCCGACGGATTTGGTTGTGGAAATCTCCGACCGTGTGTACAGGGGCTTAGACCTCTCACCCTAGATCATGGACACAAACCCTAAATTTTACTTGACTGAAAATATACCACCTGATTAATTTCTGCATTTTCTCAACTACTCGTATAGTTGCAGGAAAAAATGTAAAATAAAAAAAATAAAAAATACAGAAATTAGGGCAATCTAGGGGGTGATTTTTATGCTGTGGGTCAAACATCGCACTCATTTTAATAATGAAAGGTGTAATCTTATGCCGCATACACACGACCAGACTTTCTGGCAGAAAAGGTCCGATAGTCTTCCCAACGGATTTTCGATGGATTTTTTTTGTTCAATTTCTAGGTCCCCCTGAATATTTTTAAGAAAAATGATTGGACTATCCCACACACGATCAGACTATCCGACAGAATGATTCCCTCTGACCTATTTTGCCGGACAGTCCGGTCGTGTGTACGTGGCATTACTGGTCGTTATGGTAACAAGAAAGTTTCTATATGAATATAAAGGCAGGAGACTTGAGACAGGCACATAGACAGATTATGCAGTTGGTCCAGCATATTATGTGGAAAGTTGGTAATTCTGTTGCCCTACCCTCCCTTTTGTGCCAATACATGATAATATAGGATGCGAGTACCTGTACATTTGACTCTACACACCCATTTTTCCTGTACATTTGACTCTACACACCCATTTTCTTGATTACAACCACCTTCAGACTAGATCGGTGCAAATGTCACTTGTGTTTTCTCCCTCTGGATCTACAAACCCATGATTTTTAAACACCACCTTGGGGAACTGCAAACAATGGTAATTTAGTCTTGATAACTGTACCATTATATTTGAGATGCGCACTGGAATTCCCGGTGATTACGTACCATGTAATGTGATTTAAACTGTTATTATTACTCCAAAAAGAAAAAAAAAAAAAATATATGAATTTAAAATGATACTCTTATAATCCAGTATATAAATTGCTTTAAAAAGTTAGAATTACAAAAATGTGTTAAATTGCCGGAAAAGAAGGGATAGCCGCAACTCCATATAATCCTTACGAAGACTTTATTTAAACATGATAGTGAGTAAAATACACAAAGGCTCATGCGCTTCGGCTAGACGCCTTGATCACATTGATTGTTAAATTGCTATGGATTATTTACACATCATACACATGTGAATGAACACAAATATTTGGACAGAGGGCAAAATAAATGCTTGAAGAGTGTAGATGTGGGCAACAAAATAAATGAAGCATATAAAGAACATAGGTTCTCAGAGCAAGTTATTAGGCTTAAAGATGTTTACATTTAGAAATGTAAATGACTATAGGGCAAAAAGATTTACATAATAAATATACAAAACCTAAATAAAAAGAACTCTTGGGCTAATTATGTCATGACAAAGATTGATCCAGCAAGCAGTACCATTTACATATTTTATGGCAAGGACAGTACATGAATAAAAACGAAATTACTCCAGATCACATGATCACAGCCATTCTGGGCAGAATTTGCAGCGATTAATAGGCTCTGTTTTATTGAAAAAAATTTTTACTAGACCTTTAAGGACACCAAATCAGCATTTTAAGGGAAAAATGCATTGGTTAAAAATCCAATACACATTATATATAATCAATAAAAACACAAAACGTGCAGCACTTAATGAATTACTTATACTATACTAACTATATAGTGTACAAAAGTTATCTGTGCTGAAAATACAAATGCAGCAATATTATGTGTGAATACACAAATTACTATTGATGATGTCACTTATGACGAAATGCGCCAACCTGCCGTGGCCATTTTGTTTATGGGAAAGACTCGCATTTGAATTGTTTGGAATACCCTCCTAAACTTCATGTTTTCTAGGTACAATTTGACCAAAATACTGCTTTTAAATTGATCTAAACTATGGAGAGTGCTCTTTTCTCTCTCTTTGAGGTACACACCCACTTTGCCACGATTACAGTGAGCAGATTGGAGGTCATAAGGTGCCAGTATATAGCTATAAATGCCTTTATGACTTCTTTTTAATGAGGGTCACTACAATCTGTTAACCCCCCCACCTTACATTCACTGGGGAAATTTGCATAGTGGCACTAAGAACTGGAATCCTCTCTTTTTTTGGGATACACCTCCACATCGCATCATATATAACTCCCCAGTCACTTGGGATATTTCCTCCTTTACACATGGGACTTTACACTTAATTTGTGTAGTAACGCATTATATTGTTTTATTTGTATTTTCAGCATTATATAATACGTATAGTATATGTTATTCATTAAGTGTTGCACGTTTTGTACTTATATGTATGCCTTGCATTATGGTATTTTTCACATATGATTTTTTTCCTTTGCATCCAGTGCAGTTTTACTCTTGTTAGACGAATATATATATTATATATATATATATATATATATATATATATATATATATATAATTTTTATAGGGAACTAATGTGTGAGTTTTAAGTGAAGTCAAAAATCTAATCACGTGTTTCACAAAAACAATCCTTTTTTATTTACAGCAACTTTTTTACATTAAAGTGGAACTAAATCCATCGATTTAAGCCCCATTACACTAAGGCATTTTTGCCTTAAAAATAGTGCCTGTAAAGCGCCTCTCAAGTCACCCCAGTGTGAAAGTCCGAGTGCTTTCACACTGGGGTGGTGCGCTTGCAGGACAGGAAAAAAAGCCATGCAAGCAGCATCTTTGGGGCAGTGCCGAAGCGGTGTATACAGCTCCTACACCACCCCTGGCCATTGGAATGAATGGGAAACACTGTCAAAGCACCTGCAAAGCAATTCGGCAGCACTGCAACATGGGTGCTTTTGACCCTTTAATCTGTTAGCGGGGGTTAAAGGCACCCCGCTAGTGGCCAAAAAGCGCCGCTATAACAGCGGCACTTTACCGCTACCACCCCCCACCACCCCAGTGTAAAAGTAGCCTAAAAGTTTCACAAAACAGTTACATTTCTAGCATGTGCCAGGAATGTAACTGTCGCATTGCTGGTGCTCTCAACCAAACAGTCAAACCATTAAATGGCTGGTGTCATAACTGGTCAAATGTGCAGCAACATGACAGTTGAAGATTAGAGGTCAAGATGACCGCTTCCTTGGCTGAAAACAATAGGTTTAGTACTGCTTTAATATATAAAAGAAAATCAATGCTTTGCCTATCCTTAGCCAACTCCGGTCTGTCACATGAGCCAGCTACTTAATGTCAGCCAGTGGAAGGGGAGAAGAAGCGCTGACAATGAAAGACATCATCGTTTCCAGGCATTCTGAGCTGTTGTTGCGGGCTCACCCCTCTTCCTTGTATGTGATCACGTGACTGGACCAGAGTTGGATGAAAATAGGTAAGTATATACATCTTTTTAACACAGGTTAGTTGCATCTTGAATAGTTGAATGTTAGGCAGGGGAAAGGGACATTAAGACTAGTTAGGGTTAGACTGGAATTCTACCTGAAGTTTCTGTCAGCCCAAAACTTTATTGGCTTTCTTTTTGAATTTTTTATTAGTGACTTGTGGCATGAATAAACTATGCTTCTGCTTCAGTTCATGGAAAGATAACCCAGACATTCAAATTTTGTTTTGGAGAATTTGTAGCTCTCCAAAACTGCGCAGGTATGGAAACACCAAGGCATTCCCAATCCCTTACACTATAGTAACCGTTTGCAAACCAGATGTAAAAAAGCACAAAAAAAAATGGTCTTATCTGTCCAAAGAATTTTCTTGAGGGTCTTCCATGCAAATAAGAGTTCAGTGTTCTCCTTTGTTAACTGTGGCTTTCACCTTACTGTTCTGTGATAAATGTTGTTTATTACCACTTTTTGTACCAATTAATTTCTTGCTGTATCAAGAGAAGCCTGCAGTTCGTATGCTGTTTTATAGGTAGATTGTAACTTTTAGATATTTTACGTCCCTCCACATAGAAAAGTTTAGCAGGATAAGTTGCCACTTATGAATTTTTGGGGTTTCTTGTTTTTGTACCAATTGATGACAATGGTGAAAATTGCCATTAATAGTAGAAATCAGGGAGGACACCTACCTTGTTACAAATAAATTGAATAATCTGAAAGCATCATTTGGACAAAGTGTATCCATTGCTACTCAGTATAATACAGAAAATATAGACACTTACTTGCAATCTTGCATTGTATAAGACATGCTTAACATGATTTCCATGTATCAGGTTTGGAAATAATACTTTTAAGGCATATTATTTTGCAACGGATAAACACCATCATATACAGTATATGCGTTACTTCAAACTCTCAGTCTTACCTACTCCATATTCCTTCAACAGCATGAATAAATCCCAAAATAAAGCTTTCCAAAAACTAGAAAGATGTCTTTCACCATATTATAGAGGGGGCAGTTTGGTGCTTCAGCCAGCATTCTGTAAGCGGTAAACAAGCCTTACCACATGTAAAATTATCATGCATAAATATATTTAAGTCTCTCCAGATATTTATGCTCAGAAATAGTTTGCAACACACAAATGTGCAGTTTCCAATTGATCTAGCTGGCATAAAATGTAGTTTGTCATCAGGTTTTTAATTTTCTAAACATGCCAGCGTTAGAGGGAAAAAAAAGAAAAAAATCCCCTATAAAAGCCATAATATAAAGTGGTGTCGCTATAAAAATGAATGTTAAGCAGATGCAATATAAAGACTTGGCATTCAGAGCAGGAAATGTTTCCTGTAGGAATTAAGTAATTGTAAACATGAGCATAGATTTCAGGATAGAGTGGGTGGAGATCAATTTAGAAATCTTCGATATTGTAATTTGGTCTTCTCCTCCATTAAAATTAACCAGTAAACAAATTCATAATTTTCATTTTGGTTATTCATTCTAAAGAATATCTGGCAAGCCCTCAGGATGTTATCTCTCCTTGATTACTTTATGCAACATATCCTAAACTTTATGGGAGTATTGTGCCAGAGGACAGGCTTACTCTATCAGTGCCCTTTTCAGAAAGAATTTGTCCCAATTCTACTGTAAGGAAGTCACATGATGACAATTTAAGACTGCAGATTTTTATTTATTCTTTGGATAGTTCATGCAGTCTCCATTCACAAATCTATGCATGGGTTCAAGACTTGCTTAATGCAGATAGGCAGACACCCTTAATACTCAGTCTGTCTGTTTTACATGCTGTTTCTTGGGAAGTTTGCCAGTGCACTAAGCTTCAATTATAAATACTGCAGGATTCAAGCTGTATACACAGGGGTTTAGAATAAATATTGAATGGAAGACAGTAGATGCGCCTCAGGACTATGTTGCTTGGTAATTTAACGATCAATTCAAATGATCAAGTATACTGCATTAAATGTGTACTACAGAGTACCATGAATCTACTTTATGTGCTACCCTAAGCAAAACAACAGATCTATAGCTTAGGAGTGTAACTCAACCTACCTCTTGTATTGTACTGTATACACACCTCTTCCACAGCTGTAAAAGCCACATGCACCCATCCAATTTTTTTTCTGCTAACTGTATTAAGATCTCAGATGTAATGATCTCAAGCCATTGGGACACCATCTATGGTTAGAAGCTATTCTGGTTACCCAGAGGAAGAGGAGCAACAGCACATTGCCAAGTCAAAATTGAATCCTGGATGGTTCCTAAAATCTTATCCTCTTTTGGGGCCTTGCCACAATTTGGATGGCTGCTTGCCTCCTTTTTTTTCTTAAGTGGTTTGTATAATATTTCGTCTTCAAGAATTGATCTGAATGCTCACAAATCCATTGATGTGCTTATTGCACAGAGGAAAGAAGTGCTGAAACCTAAATGTTCACAATTGCAGGTGGTGACAATGAGATCCAAGTGGCCGAAAACGGAGTTGGCAAACACAGGGCAACCTTGTTGTTTTAAAATCCGCAAGCAATAAAAAACAAAAAACAAAAAAAACACAGCATCCACAAGACCGGTCGGTGACTCCCCTCTCAAAACATAACCCCAGGAATGCATCTCTGCAGCCATTAATGAACATATCTTAAAAGATTATTACACTAATGTCATCAGCGCTAATAAAGGGTATTTCTTAAAGTTAAGTTCACTTTTTAGAAAAAAATAAATAAATGCACATTCAGCTAAGCTGAATCGCGGATTGCTCTTTTCTTTCAGTGTGACACTGCCCCCCACAGTTAGTAAGCACCTCCCTAGGGAACATTTAACCCTTTGATCGTCCTGGTTTTAACCTCTTCCCTGCCAGTGCCATATATACAGTAATCGGTGCATTTTTATAGCACTGATTACTGTATTGGTGTCAATGGTCCCGAAAAAGTGTCACTCAGTGTCAGATTTGTCCATCGCCATCCTGCTTAAAATCACAGATTGCCACCATTGCCAGTAAAAAAGTATATATAAAAGTCCCTAAATCTATCTCGTAGTTTGTAGACGCTAGGACTTTTGTGCAAACCAATCAATATATGCATATTGGAATTTTTTTTACCAAAAATATGTAGAAGAATATATATTGGCCTAAAATGATAAATTTATTTGTTTAACATTTTTGATTGGATATGTATTATAGTAGAAAGTAAAAAAAAAAATGTATTTTTTTTCAAAATTTTGTTCATAGCGCAAACAATAGAAAGCACAGAGGCGATCAAATATCATCAAGAGAAAGCTCTATTTGTGGAGGGAAAAAATGGACATCAATTTTATTTGGGTACAGTGTCGCACGACCACGCAATTTTCAGTTAAAGCAATGCAGTGCCATATCGCAAATAAAAAATGGTCTGGTCAGGAAGTGGGTAAAACCTTCTGGAGCAGTAGTAGTTAATGCTGTGTAATATATTGTTTGCCTGAATCTGAGTCTGCTGGATTATTATAAATAATTTCAATACTCCTACCCCTTTTATCCATGTAATTGGTTGAGGGGAGGGCTCAGTGGCACCCTCTAGAAGGTCTGCAAAAAGCTGCTGTATCAGTAGACTGGAGATCGCTTTTACCATCAAGTAATGAACATCTGCCCAGATTCTTATTTCTTAAGAGCCAAGTAAATTTTATGCCCATTGACTGAACTTTGCTGAAACCCAAACAACATAGGATTTGAAAGTGAGAGTAAATGCCCTTGGTTGATTTTTGCCTATAAGTAAGCCTTATTATTAGGTAAATATCTCCTAAACATGCACCGTTTAAGAGCTATCACCGGCAACATGCGCTTTGAAGTAGCGGCATACCCCAGCCATACCTTCAGAGTCCTGTGCCGTGAAAAGTGGCTCCCGTGATGTCATTGCGGCTCGTCCAATCAAAGGACCAGGGCCTGCCAACCCGGAAAGGAAGACTGGGTGAAGATGGAAGCTCTGTCAGAGGTGACAGTGTGCCGCTGGAGGGCTTCCTTTTAAGGCAAGTTTCTCATTTTGTGCTAACGTGCAATTCAAACTAGCACATTATAACTTTGCCTTGAGCTTTAAAAAACAAAACAAAAAAAATGACAGTTTACCATCGCTTTTAAGAACTTTCATTCTTGATGCCTTTTTGTTTATCTGTTGTACTATTGTTTCTTTTATGTTGTAATACGGTTTTGTCTGTAAATATTTTGTCATCATTTAAAAAAAAAAAAAAATGTAATAAACCAATATTTTAAAAATTGCTAAAATGGCCTTTAATGTATTAAGTCAAAACTTGAAGAATCCCTGTCTCTTTCAAGAGCATAACCATGTTGTAAATCTCTTAAAGATTCCTGTCTGTTGTCACAATTGGGGAGATTAGCTAGTGCAGTCAGAATCCGGTGCAGCTGTGCATGGCAGCCAATCAGCTTCTAACTGATAATAAAACCTGGAAGCTGATTGGTTTCTATGTAGAGATGCACCAGATTTTGCACTCTTCAGTTTCTCCCCCGCTGTGTATATTACAGATGTTTCTGAAACGTCACTATTGCCATGTATTGGTGATAGCACAGTGAGCTTTGACCTGCTGTGTGTCACATGTTGGTTGTAGTGGCTGGGTGCGATCACCAATAAACCATGGTTAGTGTTTGTTGCCTTAAAAAAATAAAAAAATCCTGTTCCCTTAAAGTGGATGTAAACCCACTACTCACCCAGTATAAACTAATGGCACAGTATTAATGTATATATACATGCAAGCCTCCTTGCAAATACCTTGCAAATGTCACCCCTTCCTCAGTAGAGGCCCACAAAACGCTGGAATCGGTGGGTGGGTCTCTTTGCCAGAGCTTGTGGGTGGAATTGTGAGATCACAAGTTTCCCTGCTCACACTACACTCTCCTACTCTCTCTTTTGGCTCTGGGAGCTGACTGCACCATGAATATCCTCCTCAGTCACACTGATCCCAATGATGAGTAACATCCAATCAAAACTCAAGGAAAGGCACCACATGACTGCAGCATGCCCAATCATGGTGAGGTGTGGAGCAGCCAATCCCGGGAGAGCTGAAGAAGAAAGGAGGAGGGATGTGAAGCAGGAAACATAACAGTCTCTCTGCTCGTTCAAGAGAGAAAGAAATCAGATGTCAGTCACAGCAGTGGGGGAATTGGCGACACAAACTTATCTAAGTGTAATTTTTTTATCCTACTAAAAAAACACAAGAGGCTTGCTCGGAGATGGATTAACTCTTCGTGGCAAGACTGGGCAGAGATGAACTGACATCCTCTACTGTACCAGGTCTAAGTCTTTCTTAAACTTTTTTTTTCATGTATACATCCACTTTAAAGCATGAATAACAGCACAGTGCTTGTGCTATGTAATTTTGCCCCCCTGTATAATCTAAAAAAGCTGGCTGATCCTGCCCGGTTCTGCCCTTCCCCCTGTAAACTGACCATGGTTTATCATGGCTGCTGAGCCCTGACACAGTGGTCAGCTTACGTGCCTCAGTCATCCACAGCTCTGCTCTCCCCTGTCCTCTCCCCCTTCTTCCCTGCCTGCCCCTGCTATAAAAAAAAACTATATTATATTTGAACCATCACATCCATTATATAATGATATGTGTCCCAGTGCCTGTGCTGTATAACAACAATGCTGATTTCTACCTTATCTCAGAGCGTCTCCCGATGCTCATGTGACCGCTAGTCTCTCCCCTCCTCCCAGCCGAAGTCAGCAGGAATTCTTGGCCCCTTTCACTGTAGTTGTCAGCTGGGGAAAGAGCCAAGGAGTCGTGTGAGCGCCGCGAGACGCTCTGAGATAAGGTAGAAATTGGCAGTTTTTATACAGCATAGGTACTGGGACACATCGTTATATATCAGATGGAATGGTACAAATATAATATAGTGGCTTAACAACCACTTAAAGTAATTATATCAGTTAACATCAATTAGTTCCAGCTAAAAACCTAATCCAACCTAACCTATCGTAAAAAGAGGTTCCCACTAAATTTTACTAATTTATTAATATAGAGAGAACTTGTAGCTCTCGTCAATTAAAATGTTTTTGAAAAATATTACATATAAAAAGGTCCCTTACGTTCATCTCACATCACACACTTAAGATCTAATTTATACCAATACAACACAGCCAGATTATCCAATTTCCAAACAAATGCCTCAAACTTTGGACCTTATCGAAACGCCAACAAGAGCAGAAACAGGAAACCCTGGCATCCTATTTAATTTACATCTGTTGTCACATTGTGTTTAAACAATGATACGCAACACTTTTCAACAGTAATAAATCCAACCTCCATTACTCCTTCGTCTGACTCTCCTTTTCTTGTTCATTAGTCATAGGAAACGGCTGATTACTTTGCAGGTAAAGAGAGCTTTTCATAAAGAAACTAATGACCTTCCTGCTTGATTTTGTGCTTAAACTGCTTAAACTACTGAGCCAGTCATCAATGGACATTTGTAATAATCAAATCTAAAGTTTTAAAAACAGTGCAGCCTTAAAGCGTAATAGAACCTTCTTTTACTTTTTTTTTTCTTTAGAAAGCAGTCACAATGTGAGTGTAAAACCTGCCCATTGCCAGCATACCATAAAGAAGGACCCCTGCTCTCTGTGTGGAAGCAGTGGTCTCTCTGCTGATGCCAATCAGCAAACATTCTCTCCCAATTGGTGAGCTTTAATTCTGAGAAGGGGAGCAGGGAGCATGTCAGGCCTGAACAGAGAGACCATTGCTTCCACAGAGAGAGCAAGGCTCTTCATCTGCAGCATGCTGGCAGTCTTTTCTACTCAGGCTTTGGCTTCTTTCTAAAGAAAATTAAGAATTTGCATACCTTTTATTTTGATTCAACAGGAATGTGTTCAGCTGATTTAAACTAGAGGTTTTGCTGTGCTTTAACAATGAAAATTAACTCTGGAAGCCGTGTCCAAAAAAATAGGTGGAGGACAAAAGACTAGTCACCAGTATTTAATAAGTTGCAGCATTGTAAATCAAAAGGCCATCATTCATTTTGTTGAGCGCTGCACAAACTGTTGGCGCTATATAAAACCTGTATAATAATAATAATAATAATAATAATAATAATAATAATAATAAATGGTCCAACTCTAATCCTGGGAGTCAACCCTTTAATACAAAAAGAACGCTGTGCAAAAAGTGCCAAAGTGTGTGAGAGCCCTACTGTTAGGTGAGTGTGCACCCTGAATGTTTGGTGGTGGTTGGTGTTCATCACACACTTTAAGACTTCTTACACAGATTTCTTCATTTATTGAAGGATTGACTCCTAGTACTGGACAATTTATGATGGTTTAATGAGATATGTACACTCTGGCATCTGAAAAGTCTTTTACAGCGCTGCAATTTGTATCTCTCTTTATGGCTAGCTGCTTTTATGTATTAGCACAGATTGGTTTGTTTTATATATAGTCACCATTATTTTGGGCCCTTTCATATGGACAGACCGATCGGGTCAGCGTGTCAGTTTTTCAGGTGAACTCGATCGAACCCTCCAGTTTCCTCAATGGAGCGACGTGTGTCAACGGACATGTGTATGTTGATACCTGCCAACATCTTATCCGGTCTACTAAAAACAGACGTCTGAAAGATTGGATCAGATGATAATGGAGTATAAATAGACAGACGGTTTGTTTACATCTGACCGCCCAAGCTAAGCAGAAAAAGACCAGCCATTCAACTGCTCAGCAAAGATCAGAGGACAGATTCCCTGCTGAGCAGGCAGACTCCAACGGAGCCCACCCTATGTGTAATTAGCCTTGCCCGTGGTCTCTCTTCAGCTGATCCTTACCACATTTATGACTTTCCATGACTTGGTTTTCACTGCATCTCTGTGTGGAGGGGACAATTTTGGTAGAGGCAGGGTTTTGTTGTCTCATGTCAGAGCCCTCAACAATATGTTACCTCAACATTTCATATCCCGATATGTGCATGTTATACCACATGCTTGTATTAAAAAGTATCCTATTCTCTTTGTACAGTACTGTGTTAAATACCTGGTGTTCCTGCCAAGCCCCCTGTTTTCCTGTTTCAAATTGACCGCACTAGGCATAGAAGCGCATCCTTCCCAGTGTGGTTTTCTGGCTGAGCTGGGAAGACAGCCTGACTGTCCTCCAATGGCCAAGCTTTTTGCTGCCCCCACCCCCCTGTACAGTAATTTACTGGGAACATAATTATACTGCTGTTTCTCCACCCAAGCCCCTTATGCAAATGAGAACAGAGATTATAGTATTTATGATATATAGATATACAGTATCTCAAAAAAGTGAGTACACCCCTCAAATTTTTGTAAATATATTATTATATCTTTTCATGTGACAACACTGAAGAAATGGCACTTTACATTGTAGCAAAGTAGTGAGTGTACAGAATGTATAAAAGTGTAAAAGTGTAAAGCTCTATGATATTCTATAGTCACAGCATACATTTTCATTTTAGAACATCTTTTGTAAGAACAAAACAAACAATAGTTTTTATAATTTACTGGCCATCTCTTTCACCAACTTCCTGGATTCCCTGCATGCTTTGCAGGTTCTCATCTGCTGCTTGCTTTCAATTTGCACTACATATCCCATGGCACCTTGCTAAATGCAAGCAGCACTATGACACCTGAAATGTTTCTTCTCAGCACTTCTGCAGTTCAGAATGCAGGCTCTGTAAAATGTATGACACTGTAGTGCCTATTCACAGAGCACAGTGAATTAAAGAAAGTAAATATGTGAGGATATTCACAAAGGCAGTTTACAAACTTCAAGATCATTCAGCTTAGTCAAAAACAGCTGAAACACAATGCAAAAATGAATACATGATTTTACACTTTGACTATAGATATGCTTTACAGAAAACCTGTACTTTTCCCATTCAGTAAAAAGCAACAGGTCTGCATAGAACCCTATCCCCATCAGAATAGACATACTTTTCTTGCCCTCTTTCAAAGATTCATGCATCACCAGGAGCCAAAAAAAAAAAAGTCAGGTAAGTCAGGCAACAAAGAGATAGCTGACTATGTAGCTGCATTGGGCCCCATTGGCACTATCAAAAGGGATTATATAGTCTTGGTTAAGCTATGACTCCAGCAGCAGAGGTTATGTACATGGATCTGCATTAAACCGGTAGTAAACCTCGGCTGTTAAAAAAAAACATACCTGTAAGGCAATTGCATAATGTGCTAGTATATATTGCATACTAGCACATAATGAAATACTTACCTTGAAACAAAAATTTCCAGTGGTGCCTGGTCACCGCTGAGAGGGCTGACATCTTCACTCTGTCTTTCTTCCAGGTTTGCACACTTCGGCTGAGTGATGGGCCAAAACCGCGATGACGTGACTGCACGAATGTGCGCAGGAGCACTCGGTTCAGGCACAAAGCTCTGAAGGTCCGGCAAGGTATGCTGGACCTGCAGAGTGCATGTGCCGTTGACATCAATGGCTGCATCCAGGGTGAATATCTCCTAAACTGTGCACATTTAGGGGATATTAATTTTATCTACAGGTAAGCCTTATTTATGGGCTTACCTGTAGGTAAAAATCACAAAGCTGGCTTTACTACTGCTTTAAAGGGAATCTGGTGCTATTCATTAGATAGGCAAAACTTATTCCCTTTAAGAGTTTTTTAATTCTACATTTAGTCAAGAGCCACTAACTATGCATATGGATTAATTCTTTTTGTATTATTGGTTTTAATATTAATGTTTTTAATATTATTCTACACTTAAAAAGTTAAGGATGTTAAGATGTAAAGTTAAGGATGGTTGTCAGATGTATTCCATGTATGTCAGTTTCATAGAACATAGAATGTTAACTGCCCTGTAGCCCTTCAGTAACTGAAAAGAACTGGCTTCCAGGCTGCCTTGGCTAGCAGAGGTGATGGCGGCAATTGCTACTTGCCAATCTACACTTACTGCGAAGATCAAGGTAGTAAAACTGGACGTAGGCCTCATACGCCAAGACATGCCAAACTCTGCTCCAGAGTGACGAAGACCGAACAGCGGATCGATCAGAGGACGAGGTCCTGGAACAACCTTCAAGCCTTCAAATTGGCCTGCCTGAGTGAGCTGAGGGGGGAGCCTGACAGGCTTCGTGGAAGGCATGCTGTGCACCCTCCTCCCTGATGCCCCCTTGTCCCCCCACTACAACGTGGAGAGGGCCCACCATGTCCCACCTAAGCATGTCCCCTCAGGAGCTCCCCCGAGAACCTTCATCCTCCGCATGCTGAACTTCTGGGAGTGGGACGAAATTCTCCATGCCTCCAGGCTGTTGGTTGAATTGCGCTTCCAAAAAAATAAACTGATGATCTTCCCGGACTACTCTGTTGAGACGCAAAAGCTACACAAATCGTTTGTGAAAGCGACAATGAGGACCTGCAATATCCGTTATAGTGTGCTCTTCCCAGCCCGCCTTCTGGTCCAGGATGGAGAGAAGACACGCTTCTTCCACTCATCAAGGGGGGCCTCTGCCTGGCTGGATTCCCTACCACCGATCCGTTTATCTGGATAGCAGTGAGTTCTTTATCTCCTTCTGACACTACACTTTGGGTCATCCCGGTCTGTGGCATGCCTGTCCAGTTCCCTGCACCTGTTGTCCCCTTTGAGGGTTTGCCCCTCAGCCACCCACAGGGATCCTCATTATGAGCAGACTTCCTCCTAGTTCTTATCCTTGGGTTACCCCCCCCCCCCTGTTGACTGTCCTGATGGGGTACTGGAGAGCCCATGGGTAATATTTACTGGGACTGTGGTGCAGGTTGTTGGGGGTGGTCTACATTATTATTAAACCTAGGCTTCAGACTGTTCCTGTTTTTCCCTGCAACATAAGTTTTGTGCCCCTGACATGGTCAGGAGACTCAGCCAGTATCTCTCCCCTCTGTTCGCCAAAGCAACAGCAGAACACCTAGCAGAACACACATTTCCATGTTGGATTATACTCTTATTGCAGTGGGGTACTTAAATACCTGTTCCCTTATTTTCTCCTAAGACTCTACCACAACCCTCACCAGCACTTATAACTAGTGGAGGTGATCAGTGTGGAGAACTGACCTGCTTGCCTGAGCCCCCCCCCCCCTCATTAGATTCGGAGGGGTCCAGCTTGTCTCTTGCATGGATCCCCCTTGCAGCCAGCATGCTGAGTTGGGACTTGGGTTTGGAAGCCCTTATCAGTTTTGGGAAAAGGTGGGGTGGGGGGGAATTGTTGCCCCTTAGGGGCTGGTTTGTTCGTTTTATAAAGCCATACTTTAAGATGTTTGATCGCTAACCTATTACCGGTCATGGTTAATACCTCAACATTGCCTTTGCACTGTGATTGCTCCATCCGGGTCCGAATGCCAGGTCATTCACTGTCTCAGCCACAATAATCTAAACCTCCTGAGTGCTCCAGCACCTATGTTTGTCCTTAACATTCTATCTTGGAACACTAGGGGTCTGAACTCCACAGTATACTCCAGGAAACCCACCTGGCGGGCAGCAAAACGCTAGCTCTTAAAAAAAACAATAAAAAAACATGGGTAGGCTACCACTACCACTCCACCTACTCCAACTTTGCAAGGGTTGCAAGTGTACTTGTACTCAAGACTCTCCCCTTCAGACTCCTGGACTTGGCATTGGACCTGGACGGCAGATATGTAATTATTAATGCTAGAGTTCTCTCCCAGACATTGTAGGTCTATATTTTCCTCCACCAGCATCGCTGCAGCTATTGAACCAAATAACAACCAAGATCACAGAATTTGCCATGTTGTACTGCTAGGTGACTTTAATATGGCTCCTGATCCAGGCATGGACAGACTAGCAACACTGACCCCACTACGTTGGCTTGGCGACATGGGCAGAGACTTATGGTCTGGCAGATGTCTGGAGATGGAGACACCCTCAATCTCGGGCCTACACTTTCCACTCTGCATCACACAGATCCTTTTCCTGTATTGAGCTAATTTTTGCTGGGAGATCTGTCCTCTCTAAGGTCCAGGAGGCCAAGTTACTGCCCAGAGGCATATTGGACCACGCACCTTTGCTCTTGAGCTTAGGCGCTCCGGGCTCCCTCACAGACAAACTATGGAGGCTCTCTAGATTTTGGGTTTCTGACCCGGAGGTACACACACAATTTAGAAGAGAGTTGGAGGGATACTGAGCAGCCAACCCGGGTTCTGCGGAGACCACAGTAGTGTGGGATGCCTTTAAGGCATTCACGAGAGGGCAATATCAGACCATCATTGCTAAGATTAGGAAAGGGAGGTTAGAGCTGAATCAGAAGCTGGCACACAGGAGGCGCTCTATGTTAGATCTTGAGGTCCCCAAACACTACTTCAGACTGCAATCTCTGACCAGGGAGGTCCTCTCCCTCCGTACCTCCCTTACACAGAAGAAGTTACTAGCACAATCCCAATGCATATTTGAGCAGGGGAAAAGATCAGGGAAGCTTCTGGCCTGGCTCTCCAGGGAACATTCAGGTGGTATGAGCATTCCCCATATCCTCAGCCCTAGTGGAGACCTCCTTTATACCCACGAAGAAATAAACCGCTGCTTCGCCACATACTATCACGCTACACTTCTAGCGTGACCTATAGGGAGGGCAAACTGACATCCTATTTAGAGGACATAGATATCTC
This sequence comes from Lithobates pipiens, assembly GCF_037356315.1. NCBI lineage: Eukaryota > Metazoa > Chordata > Amphibia > Anura > Ranidae > Lithobates > Lithobates pipiens. The sequence goes on along the minus strand of NW_027507748.1, from coordinate 302,908,269 downwards.
AGTTCTGACTTCCACCTTTAGGAACAGACGGGTCCATCACAGTAGAGGAAATATTTAAGGCACTCAAAACACTGCAGTCGGGCAAAACTCCTGGCCCTGACGGTATTCTAGTAGAGCTTTAAAAATAATATGCAGACGTCCTTGCCACTAGATTTCACGCTATGATGGTCAAAATCAGAGTCAAAGACACTTTCCCAATCCATTGGAGAGGCAGTCATAGTAGTGATCCCTAAGCCGGAGAAGGACCCTTCCCTGTGCTCCTCATATTAGCCTATTAAATGTAGATGCAAAACTACTAGCCAAAATATTAGCCAACAGACTAAACATAGTGATCAGAACTCTTGTTCACCCCGACCAAATGGGATTCATGCTGGGTAGATGCACAGATATCAACACCAGGAGACTCGTCAGCCACATTGCCAGAGCAAACCAGGAAGGTGATGGGCTGGTGGCCTCTCTGGACGCGGAGAAAGCTTTTGACTCCCTTGAGTGGAGAGATCTGTGGCCAGTTCTTGCTAAATTTGGCTTTGGCCCTAAATTCATGTCATGGGTAAAGATGCAGTATGCTAATCCACAAGCTAGGGTCCAGATGAATGGTTGTTTATCGGAACAATTTCCGCTGAACCGCGGAACGAGCAGGGGTGTCTCCCATCTCCAGGGCTGTTTGGCCTGGCATTGGAACCCCTGGCCACCCTCATTCAAGCGGACAGTTAAGGGAGGGGTATACAGGTTGGGACCATTGAAGAAAAGCTCCCCCTTTACTCGAATGATGCACTGCTTTATCTAGAGGATGCATCCACATCCCTTCAAAAAGCACTATCCCTATCTGATCAGTTCAGTGGCTACTCAGGCATACGCATCAACTGGGATATGTCTCTACTTTTCTCGCTGCACTCCTCATTCACTTGATACCCAGACACAGCTTAAATAGGTGGAAGAGTTTAAAAACGTGGGCATTAAGGTCACCAGTGAGATAGGAGACTGTATGAGCAATAACATACAGCCCCTTATGTTGCAGGTCACCACCAAATGTGCAGCATGGTGCACACTCCCCTGACACCTGTAGGTAGGGTAAACCTACTAAAAATTGTGTATTTACCTCATTTTCTATACTTTTTCAGGAACACCCCATCACATCTCCCCAAAAGCTTCAAGAGATTAGAGGGACTGATGGTGTCCCTCGTCTGGCCCTAGGGTGGCAAAACGAATACTGTACCCTTCCCCTTTCGGGAGGAGGTTTCGCGCTCCCAAACTTCCAAATTTATTATTGGGCAGCCATCCTTTTCACCGTACGCTGGTGGTTTTCTCAGCCCAGAAAAAACCCAGTGGTTACATTAGAAGCGGCCATCCTGGGGTCATATGCAGCGTTTAGCAAACTAGCATTTAGGGGGAGGCAAGCTGACCCCTCCGTAACTACCTCTATGAAGACCACAATAAGGGTCTGTCAGGAAGCTAGAGCAGTATGTAAAAAACCCTTTCAAATATCCCCTTACATGCCCTTATGGGGGGGAATACAATGCTATCCCATCTAAATCCTTTACCGGACCCTTCACTATGGGCAAGGAAACATATCACTAAGGATGGTAAACTCATGACATTTCAGGAATTGAAAGTCCTGTACTCAATATCCAACTCATGGGAATTTAGATAATGGCAGTTGAGACATGGTTTTAGGACACAATTTCCAGAAATTGGATTCTATACAGCGTCTTAATTTCCAGTACGATGGGGAAACCCCTTTCCTCTCTGTACCTCTACTTGACGGTTGCCCATGACATTAAACCAACCCAATCTCTGGACAAGTACAAGACAGTCATTTAGAAGCTTGGTGACAAGGAATGGTAGGAATTTGTCTCCACGTTTATTCGCTCGATGATAGTGGCGAAAGACAGATTTATTCAGCTCAAATTTCTCCACAGGGCCTTCTACACCCCACAGAGACTAGCCCGCATATACCCTCAACTGGATCCATTGTGCCTCAGATGTAGACGGGAGGAAGGTTCATTCTGGGACACAGATCCCGTTGGACCCCCTGACCCTCCTATTGAGCAACTTAGATGAGGTGCAGGGAGACAGGTATACTAAGCTACAGTATGTATGACATTCTTCCTGTTCTATGCTAGAAGGGAAATAATTGCTAAGATGGAAGTCAGCAGGGCCACCCACAAGAGACTCTTGGTGCCTTTCCATACACTCGGTACTACCCCTCTACAGATTCCCATATGAGAGCGGGCAGTGCCCAGCAAATTTCAACAAAGTCTGGTCAGGGTGGCTAGACGCCAATGGCTAAGTACCAAGAGACAACCTGAAAGATTACATGGGGAAGAGGTCATCTCATTTGAACTCCATTTTTACTCACCCTCCTCCCCACCCCCCCACCCCCCCCCCCCCCCGAGAAATATCTCACTTTTCAATTACATAGGCTATACAGTATGTATGGGCATAGGATGTGGAAAGATTATGCTTGTGGAGAACCCTAGTTGTCGGTAGGAATAACTCGATACCTACCTAGAAGGTACCCAATTGGTCTGGGGATTAGACTGCTATAGACTTCATCCTGTTTTCTATCTGTGTATGGTTGTATTTCTACTGATTATGACATTGTAACGGCAATTTGTTTTTTTTACAATAAACATTTCTGTTAAAGAAAAAAAAAGGGTTAACTTTTTAAAAAGAAAGTGATCAATGACTACTAAGTCATGTTTTTGGCGTTTAAAATTATTGACCAGTAGATAATGAGGTGCTGCTGACATCTTCATTGCTTGGATCTGCAGATCTGGTGCCTCAGATATCGGTTATTTCCTGCATCTATTATCAGACCGCTACACGTACTTACCATCATATGTTCCACTCTCCAGCAAGACTCCGCTGTCTTCTAATGCTTTGAACTGTTCTACAGTAATGAAATTATAATCAACACCGGGGACTTCGCCATCTCTTGGTGATCGCGTTGTACCTAAAGTGAAACAAATACCATGAGTGTACAGGCTTAGATTGCTGAGTTAGGATTACTAAACCAATGATAAAAAAAGAATACACTTCACATGAAGAACTGGACCCTTGGGGACTATGTAAATTAGAGGCCAGAATGCAAATCCAAATACAATTTGGATAAAAAAAAAAGTTCAAGAAGTTTAAGAGAGCTCTTTGGTATGAAACTAGGGCAATGAATAATGTAGGAAGAGGGAGCGCAAAGAACAGACAAGTTTTTGTGAAGTCTGGGAGGCATGGCAAAGACTGAATGGGAACATAGTTTGTTTTCCATGAACTAAACACTGAATACATTTAAAAAAAATGTGGAATCAAGATTGCAGTACCAGAATGACATTGGAATTGTTTTTGAAAACTTTTCTGCTCCCTCTTTTGCACAAAACGATATCTCCAAATTGGCCATACATAAATTGCATGCTGTTTTTGGTATAGTATCTCACAAAAGTGAGTACACCCCTCACATTTTTGTAAATATTTTATTCTATCTTTTCATGCGAACACTGAAGAAATCACACTTTGCTACAATGTGAAGTAGTAAGTGTACAGCTTGTATAACAGTGTAAATTTGCTGTCCCCTCAAAATAACTCAACACACAGCCATTAATGTCCAAACCCCCGGCAACAAAAGTGAGTACACCCCTAAGTGAAAATGTTCAAATTGAGCCCAAAGTGTGCACTGCTTTAACCCTCTTAGGCATGGAGTTCACCAGAGCTTTGCAGGTTGCAACTGGAGTCCTCTTCCACTCCTCCAGGACAACATCACAGATGCTCAATAAGGTTTAGGTCTAGAGACATGCTTGGCCAGTCCATCACCTTTACCCTCAGTTTCTTTAGCAAGGCAGTGGTCATCTTGGAAGTATGTGTTTGGGGTCGTTATGTTGGAATACTGCCCTGTGGCCCAGTCTCCGCAGGGAGGGATCAAGCTCTGCTTCAGTATGTCACAGTACATGTTGGCGTTCATGGTTCCCTCAATAAACTGTAGCTCGCCAGTTTTCGGCAGCACTCATGCAGCTCCCACCACCATGCTTTGCTGTAGGCAAGACACACTTGTCTTTAAACTCCTCACCTGGTTGCCGCCACACATGCTTGACACCACCTGAACCAAACATGTTTATCTTGGTCTCATCAGACCACAGGACATGGTTTCAGTAACCCATGTCCTTATTCTGCTTGTCTTCAGCAAACTGTTTGCAGGCTTTCTTGTGTATCATCTTTAGAAGAGGCTTCTTCTAGGAAGAAAGCCATGCAGACTAATTGTATGCAGTGTGCGGCATATGGTCTGAGCACTGACAAGCTGACTCCCGACCACTTCAACCTCTGCAGCAATGCTGGCCGCACTCATACAGCTATTTCCCCAAAGACAACCTCTGAATAGGACGCTGAGCATGTGCGCTCAACTTCTTTGGTCGTCCATGGCGAGGCCTGTTCTGAGTGGAGCCTGTCCTGTTAAACCGATGTATGATCTTGGCCACCATGCTGCAGCTCAGTTTCAGGGTCTTGGCAAGCTTTTTATAGCCTAGGCCATCTTTATGTAGAGCAACAATTCTTTTTTTTTTCTTCAAATCCTCAGAGAGTTCTTTGCCTTAAGGGGGCATGTTGAATTTCCTGTGACCAGTATGAGAGAGTTAGAGCGATAACACCAAATTTAACACACCTGCTCCCCATTCACACCTGAGACCTTGTAACACTAACGAATCACATGACACCGGGGAGGGAAATGGCTAATTGGGCCCAATTTGGGCATTTTTACTTATGGGCGTACTCACTTTTGTAGCCAGCGGTTTAGGTATCAATGGCTGTGTGTGTTATTTTGAGGGGACAGCAAATTTACACCGTTATAAAAGCTGTACACTCACTACTTTACACTGTAGCAATTTAAAGTGTAATTTCTTCAGTGTTGTCACATGAAAAGATATAACAACATTTTTACAAAAATGTGAGGGGTGTACTCACTTTTGTGAGATACTGTACAATGTGTATGATGAAGCACCTCGTACAGATGCCACCATGTTTTTTTTTAGCCTATAAACATATTAAACAAGAAAAATGAAAACCAGAATATGTTACTGTAGTCAGCATGCTGTCCGATTTATCTGCACACCTTTCATTGGTCTGTGCAGTCAATAAATCAATCTACAAAGTCTCACATAGGATGTCTTGCTAAAATCAATGAAATGCTACATATCTGTTATTCCTTGAACTCTCTAGGACTTTATTTTAAGTGGTCCAAAACTCAATTTTTTTTTTTAACTTAATGCATTATCTGCATTAAGGCAACAACTCCATGCTACCTAATCTAACAACACCCCACCCATGAACATCTACCTGACTGAGTCACCGATCCAGTGCTGTCCCAGCTTGCAGCACCGCTCTCCTTTCTTCCTGGTCTCAGAGAAGTAACTGAGGGCAGCACAAGCCATAAGCTACTGCTGTTGTAAGTCAAACTCCTGTGAGGTGGAAGTGGGGGCATGGTTTAATGGCATTGTGTTTGTCTATAGGCGCAGACAGACTGGCTTGGGAGAATATGCCCACACAGGTGCCCTTTAGTACAACGTTTGCCGAGTGGGCACCTGGTGGAAAGGACAGGACAATACTGATGAGGGACTGAAAAAAATATATGACGGCCTCCCCTGTGCACGCTCCCTGTGCGCCCCCTGCAGTGTGCACACGGAGCGCACTGTGGTCACCGAGTCACTGAGACTTGGGTGATCAACGATCTGAGTAAGGGGGTCAGTCCCAGCCCCTTGCCATGTGATCAGCTGTCAGCCAATGACAGCTGATCACATGATCAAAACAAAAGTTCAGTGATATTTTTTTTTTCTCCTCATGCTGACAGCGGAGGAGTAAACACCAGCTCAGCTTAAAGGGACATCGGTCCCTTTATGCCTCAAATTGAACCTGAAAGTGCCCACAAGTGCCACCTATCTATGCCCACAAGTGCCACCTATCTATGCCCACCAGTGGTGGCAATCAGTGCCACATAGAAGTGCTGCCAATCAGTGTAACCATTCAGTGCCCATCACTGCCACCCATCACTGCCACCTATCAGTGCCCATCACTGCCACCTTATGAGCGTACATCAATGACGGACCAAAAATTACCCGTTTAAAATGTTTATAACAAAATAAAAAAATTTTTTTTTTTTTTTTAAATTGGGTCTTTTTACATTTTTTTAACAAAAAATAAAAAATTGCAGAGGTGATCAAATACCACCAAAAGAAAGCTCTATTTGAAGGAAAAAAAAAATGATAAAATGTAATTTTGGAACAAAGTGCGACAGCGCTGAAAGCTGAAAATTGGTCTGGATAGGAGGGGGGGTTAAGTGCCCACTAAGCAAGTGGTTAAACCCACAAGTGTTTTTTTTTTGTTTTTGTTTTTTTAGCACTACTATTTCTCTATATTGTCTTTTGAAATTTACAAATGCAGCAATTTAGGAACTGGATGAAAAGTTTATCCCTGAGAAACACTTTTTGAAAGATAGAAAGTGCATTTTATATACAACTATAAAGATCAGACCAAAATCGCTGGTGACATCGCTGGCTCCTGTGTCAGGTGACAGACACATAATGGGCTACTATGCGATGCATTATGCTTTACCTTTGCAGGGAGACAAAGAAGTAAACCCATCAGGGTTTACTTCCTCTTTAACCACTTCCTGACCAGCGCACGACGATGTACGTCGACAGAATGGCACGGGCAGGCATATTGGCGTACATGTACGTCCAATATTCGTTGCCGCCGTGCCATCGGGAGCGCGCCGCCGGCGGCGCGCTCCCGCGCTGGTCGGGACCCCCGTGAGTCCAGTCGCAGGACCCGCGGACTCGATCGCCGCGGGCATCTCCGCGATCGTCTCACGGAGCGGCCGAATGGAGGAAATGCTGTATAAACAACATTTTTCCATTCTGCCTAGCAAATAGTGACGCTGATCTCTGCTCCATGTGATTGGAGCAGAGATCAGTGTACACTAAATGAAAGCCCAACCCCCCCACAGTTAGTAACACACCCCTAGGAACACTTAAGCCCTACACTGCCACCCACTGGTTAACCCTTTCACTGCCAGTGTCATTTACACAGGAATCACTGCATTTATATAGCAGTGATTACTGTATAAATGACAATGGTCCCAAAAATGTGTCAAAAATGTCCGATGGGTCCCCCACAATGTCGCAGTCACAATAAAAATCGCAGATCGCCACCATTACTAGTAAAAAAAAAAATAATAAAAAATTATTAATAAAAATGCTATAAAACTATCCCTATTTTGTAAACGCTATAACTTTTGCGCAAACCAATCAATAATCGCTTATTGCGATTTTTTTTACCAAAAATATGTAGAAGAATACGTATCGGCCTAAACTGAGGGAAAAAAATGTTTTTTTATATATTTTTGGGGGATATTTATTATTACAAAAAGTAAAAAATTATGCGTTTTTTTCAAAATTATCGCTCTATTTTTGTTTATAGCGCAAAAAATAAAAACCGCAGGGGTGATCAAATACCACCAAAAGAAAGCTCTATTTGTGGGAAAAAAAGGACGTTAATTTTGTTTGGAAGCCACGTCGCACGACCGCGCAATTGTCAGTTAAAGCGACGCAGTGCCGAATCGCAAAAAGTGGTCTGGTCTTTGACCAGCAAATTGGTCCGGTCTGAAAGTGGTTAATATCTGATGTGCTCACCAACCAGTAAGAGATTATTAAGTTGGTGAAGATTTACAACTTACTCAAATGTTGCAAAAAATAAACAAAATAAAAGCATGAGGGTCTATATCAAATACGATTTAAGGAACCTGACATGTCTAATTATTACTGTATTCATAAATATTCATCATCCTAAACACAATTAGACGGGGATAGGACTAGATCAGTTCAGGACATCTACCATCTATTCCAGAGCGCCACCAAAGGTCCTGGACAAAAGATAATAAATATTGCAGTCCAGCTTTCTAGACACTGCCAGAACGATCATCAGAAAGACAAATGTGTAGATGTTTTAAATGCGATTTAATGAATTTGAAGTCTTCAAATCTCCATATAAACTTTCCTTCAGTACAAACACAATAAAGAGTATTTAGTAACAAATAGTTTGGCAACACATAAACCTTAAACACCCTCTAAAAAAAAGCTTACACTGTTAAAATTGTTAACTTCTTGTGTTCTAGGCAATATAGATGTTAGATGTCATTTCAGCCTTATTTATAACAGATCAGGCATATGGCTACTTTGGACTACAGCATTAAATATCAATTAGTTGTTTTTTAAGGGGAGGGGATCTCCAGTGTTGTAAGATAGGTAAGGGTTGTCTAAATCCACAGAAAATCTCATTGCAAATGGTGGTCCAAATATGGGTACATTTTTAATGCTGTCAATGTGGACTTCTGAAAACGTTAATCCCTGGTCCATCATTCCAATGTTTTGGCCTCCAAGCTTTTAGAAATCATCCAGACGACAGCTTCGTTGTTGTTTTTCTTTTTTGTACCCCTCTTCACTGCAGGCTTGTACATGCATGTATTTCTAATTTTATATATTTTTTATAAACGTATTTTTTTTACTGCATTTAATCTACTCTAAGAGGAGGCCTTTTTCTTTTTTCTTTTCCCCTTTCTTATTTTTGATATACCTACTATGATGTGAGTACTTCCTACGTTGGAGTTTAAGCGGAGGATATCCTACATTGGACACCCCGTTTATACAGAGTACGGAAGACGGCTTGGCGGAGTGGAGGTTCACACCATCCCACTGAGAGGATTGCTGTTCATTACAGCTTGATGCCTGACTGACTCACCACTAAGGTGTGTGGGTCCATACCTTCGGGTAAGAGTACCCATTACTTATCTCTGTTTATCCAGTACGCTGTATTACCTGCATGAGCAGCTTTGGAAGGGTGTCGCTATGATGGTACCTTCAGTGTTCCATTTTACATTTACTGGAAGTTGGGCACTCCTGTCAATTTGGATCACTCCTTACTAAAGAGGAACTATTTGTTGCTTAAGAGGACGATTATTTTCTTACGTGTCATAGGATAATTTTTTGTTTTACACATTATTTGCTTAATCTACGTGGTTCTACGGTTCACGTGGATCTCTTTATTATTCATCCACATATATTGTGGGGATCTTTACACATTGTTCACGTGGATTTCTGTATTGTTTATCTATACATATTGCATTTGTGTTATTTTTATTATGCTTGGTTTATGCTATGCCACTGTGCAAAAAAATTTCACCTTTTTCACAAGTAGGTGATTTTTTCACTTTTAGCGCCGCATTTTTTGTTTTTTTAGAAAGCAGCACCTTAACATGGAAGGCTTAAAGAGACTTTATAAAAAAAAAATTATGAAAGTGTAAATAGTAGTCACCTGCAAAAGCCTGCTTTTATGACAAATCCTCAATTTGTTCTAAATAGCAAAGCTTCAACTTCCTGTTAGCGACAAAATTAATAGCCAGTGAGGCATCAAATCACAGTTATTAGCCAGTAGTAATTTGTGTGGGAGGGGGGTGGTGGAATGCTTTGTCTTTACCCAGAAGTGTTGGCGCTTTGCCTGATATTCCTCATAACACAGCGGTCCAAGAAGCTGCGGCAGATACGTGCAGGCCTGTATTTTATATCGGAATCCTTTTCCTGTCATTAATTATAAAGTCTATTTAACCTAAGAGGACCTTCAGTCATTTTTTCAACTTTCCATCTATTACAGTGCCTTGCAGAAGTATTCACCCCCCTTGGCATTTTTCGTGTTTTGTTGCCTCACAACCTGGATTGTTTGAGGATTTGCATAATTTCATTTACAGAACATGCCCACAACTCTGAAGATTATTTTTTTTTTGCATTGTGAAGCAAACAACAAATAGGACAAAATAACAGAAAAAGTAAATGTGTATAACTATTCACCCCCCCCCCCCCCCAAAGTTAATACCTTGTAGAGCCACCTTATGCAGTTACCACAGCTCCAAGTCGCTTTGGATAAGTCTCTATGAGCTTGCCACATCTTACCACTGGGATTTTTGCCCATTCCTCCTTTCAAAACTGCTTCAGCTCCTTCAAGTTGGATGGTTTGCGCTTGTGAACAGAAATCTTTAGGTCTGACCGCAGATTTTCTATTGGATTGAGGTGTGGGCTTTGACTAGGCCATTCCAACACATTTACATGTTTCCCCTTAAACCACTCAAATGTTGCGTTAGCAGTGTGTTTGGGGTCATTGTCCTGCTAGAAGGTGAACCTCTGTCCTAGCCTCAACACACACAGAGTGGTACAGGTTTTGCTCAAGAATATCCCTGTATTTAGCATCATCCATCTTTCCTTCATCTCTGACCAGTTTCCCAGTCCTGACTGCTAAAAAACATCCCCACAGCATGATGCTGCCACCACCATATTTCACTGGGATGGTGTTCTTTGAGTGATGAGATGAGGTTTGCACCAGACATAGCGTTTTCTTTGATGGCCAAAAAGTTACATTTTAGTCTCATCAGACCTGAGCACCTTCCTCCATACATTTTGTGAGTCTCCAACATGCCTTTTCGCAAACTCAAAACGTGACATTTTGTTTTTTGCTGAAAGTAATGGCTTTCTTCTGGCCACTCTGCCATAAAGCTCAACTATATGAAGCATACAGCTTATTGTCGTCCTATGTACAGATACTCAAGTCTCTGCTGTGGAACTCTGTAGCTCCCCCAGGGTTACCTTAGGTCTCTGTGTTGCCTCTCTGATTAATGCCCTCCTTGCCTGGTCCATGAGTTTTGGTGTGCGGCCATCTCTTGGCAGGTTTCCTGTTGTGCCATGTTCTTTCCATTTGGTTATGATAGATTTGATGGTGCTCCTAGGAATCATCAAAGATTTGGATATCTTTTTATAACCTAACCCTGACTTGTACTTCTAAACATGATTGTCCCTTACTTGTCTGGAGAGTTCCTTGGTCTTCATGCAGTGTTTGGTTAGTGGTGCCTCTTGCTTAGATGTTGCAGCCTCTGGGGCCTTTCAAAAAAGTGTGTATATGTAATGACAGATCATGTGACACTTAGATTGCACAAAGGTGGACTAATTATGTGACTTCTGAAGGTAATTGGTTGCACCAGAGCTTTTTAGGGGCTTCATAAAAAAGGGGGCGAATACATACGCACATGCCAACTATCAGTTTATTTCTGAAAAATTGTTTTATGTATATTTTTTTCTAATTTTACTTCATTAACTTGGACTATTGTGTTCTGATCCATCACATATAATTCATATACTGTATATATAACATAATAATATGTTTCAGTTTAAAGCAACCTGTCAAGTAAAAATGCTTTTGTTTTTTATTAAATGCTCCTTTGTTTAATCCCTTTATTAACAGTTACCGTATATACTCGAGTATAAGCCGAGATTTTCAGCCTCTTTTTTGAGGCTGAAAGTGCCCCCCTCGGCTTATACTCGAGTCATCGCCGTCTGACTGCTCGATCAGCGTATCGAGCAGACAGACGGCGGACATACTACAATTCGAAAGCCGCGCCTCCGCCTCCGCCTGTGATAGGCGGAACACTGAATTTCCCAGCAGCCTGTGTTCCGCCTATCACGGACATCGTCTCATCCTCGTCCGTAGTACGAGGATGAGACGATGTCCGTGATAGGCGGAACACAGGCTGCTGGGAAATTCAGTGTTCCGCCTATCACAGGCGGAGGCGGAGGCGGAGGCGCGGCTTTCGAATTGTAGTATGTCCGCCGAGGCGCCGACGAAGAGCGGCGATCCTGGCAAGGCACGGGACGGAGGCAAGGCAAGGCACGGCACGGGACGGGACGGAGGCAAGGCACGGCACGGGACGGAGGCAAGGAGGCAAGGCACGGCACGGGACGGAGGCAAGGAGGCAAGGCACGGGACGGAGGCTCGGGACACAGGCTCGGGACACAGGTAGGCTGGACACACACACACACACACACACACACACACACACACACACACACACACACACACGGACACACACACACACACAGGGATGGATGGATGGAGACACACACACACAGGGATGGATGGATGGATGGAGACACACACACACAGGGATGGATGGATGGATGGAGACACACACACACAGGGATGGATGGATGGATGGAGACACACACACACAGGGATGGATGGATGGATGGACACACACACACACAGGGATGGATGGATGGATGGACACACACACACACACAGGGATGGATGGATGGATGGACACACACACACACAGGGATGGACGGACACACAGGGATGGACGGACACACAGGGACGGACACACACACAGGGATGGACAGGCATGTCTCACCCTCGGCTTATACACGAGTCAATAAGTTTGCCAGTTTTTTGGGGGGTAAATTGGGGGCCTCGGCTTATATTCGGGTCGGCCTATACTCGAGTATATACGGTAATTTACTTAATTAACTCCTTATTCTCCTTCTCCATTTAATTATGTTCCTGACATTTTTTTGTTCCCTTCTATTTTTTATAAACTATTAATAATTAAAACTTTTTTTGTTTGCTTTGCTAGTTAATATTTTTACACATTTAACATATAATTACACGTTTCACATTGAAAAAAGCACAACATTGAAAAGAAATAAATGTATTTAATTTGTAAATAACTTTTCAATGCTTTGTACCATTGCTGACAGCTGAAGTGTAAACAAAAACAGTTGCAGCAAGTATCGGTAATTGGTATCGGCGAGTACTAAGAAAAAAAAAAAAAAATTATCTGTACTCTTAGCCCTTGTACACACGGTCGGACATTCTGGCAACCAAATCCGATGGATTTTGTCCGAAACTGTTGCATACACACGGTCAGACAAAGTTGTCGGAAAATGTGATTGTACATAACGTGATGACATTTCGTTAGGACGGGACTACATTCAGGCTAGTAGCCAATAGCTTTGGTCTAGGAATTAGATCTGAGCATGCGTGGCACTTTGTCCGTCGGAGTAGGCTACACATGATCGGGGTATGTCCGATCGGAGCATTTTGTCAGAAAATGTTACCGGCAAGTTGGAAAAGTTGGTCCGTCGGATATTCCAACGGAAACAGTCTGATGGAGACCCCACTCAGTCGGAACATCTGACAAAACGGTCCGATAGGACACATTCCGTCGGAATCTCCGACCGTGTGTACAAGTGCTTACAGAAATATGGTATCAGCGCATCCCTAAATATTTTTATATGCAGTATTTTCTAATACAAAACGCTGTACAAACCACAGGACTTAGCAATGGAAATAATTAACAGAAAAGCAGAAATATACATGAAAATACAACTAAACCAGAAATTACAAAATATACAGTGCAAACACATTTAAAATTAATGCATACTGCACTTAAAGTGTTACTACATCCACGACAGTAAAATCAGTGTGCAGAATATTACAGCGCTTCTGAAGATAGATAAGTAATAAATGAAAAACATATAATGCAGCTACGGGGGGTGGACAAGTCTTTAATTGGTTAGCAGTAAACCAATATCATAGCCAATCAAAAATGTATTTAAATCATAGAATAATATATTTTAATAAATTACAAAACGCAAAAAATACTATATACATGCTTAAAGAATATGTTAGGCACCGCTACCAATGTAGGGACTGTTGGTATTAACGGGTTCTTACCTAAAAGTGCAGAGGCTGCCCTCCCCCATAAGCACCAGTCCATTAAAATGTTTTGTCTTGTAAGCAACTTTCAATGCCTAGCATGTCTACTATTTAAGTGTTAATAAGTGCTACCCTACCAGCTAAACACTTTATTACACTCCCATGTGTGTGCTATACCATAATTAATCAATAAAAGACTCTCAATAAAACATAATATGCCCAATACTCTTAAAATTGAAATCACATATAAAGTCTCTTGCTTTAAAAATCTTTTAAATATGCTTCCAAATAAAGTGAAAAAAAAAAACAATTCGTAATTATTCGATATCTTATGCATTTCCACCACTGCACTCTATTCTTTGTGACCACCACCAGTTGTGCTCTCACCTGGACTTGGTAACCTTACATGTTATGTAGGGTCAACTGCGCTTTTGTCCTCTGTGGACTATTTTATATACTCATAAATTCATTAGTGTGTTACTCAATTTCTTCTTTTGGGGATGGGGCAGGGGCTGGGTGATGTCACAACGCACATCGAAAAATTAGTAGCAACTATCTACGATTGTAGTGGCTGGAGTTTTCCATTCCTGTACTCATCATAGATACATTGCTGCATGCTAACTGGCTATACTTGGTTCAGTTTGAGCACCTTATAAATGAGAGTGCATTGGGTTTATCTTTGTGAAGCGATAAATAGTTTCTCTTTTTAATCCATACATCACTGAGTGGAGAGTGCTTATAAAGGGCTGGAGATCTTACTATATATAATTGAAGGTGGCCGTTTCTCAATATAATTAAAGAAGAAATACAATAACACACTAATGGAGCTATGAGGATATAAAATAGTCCACAGAGGACACAATTGCAATTGACCCTACAGAACATGTAAGGTAATCAAGTCCAGGTGAAAGCACATGTGGTAATGGTCACAATGAATAAATAGAGCACAGTGGTGGAAATACACAAGATATTGAATAATCACACAGACTGGCTTTTCACAGACTTTATTTGGAAGCATATTTGGAAGATTGCTGAAGCAAGAGAGACTTTTTGTAATTCCAATTTTAAAAATATTGACCATATTATGTTATATTTAAAATATATTGATAGTATACCAAGCACCAGCCCATTCATGTTGGTTCCAATAACACAGTCTGGGGGATATCTCTTTAAGATATATTGCTTAAAGGAACTTTAAAAGGAAAGGGGTTAGGGCATGGGATACTCCAAAACAATTAGCACATAGCAATTAGAGGACAATCTTCTAGTATTTGTGAGAGTTGGACAGTCTAATGCTTTACAGCTGAAGTACCCAGGACAGCTGCCACCTTCCTGCTTCCTCCAGACGCAGCCCAGGGAGTAAGACAGTCCTTCTACAGCCCAAATCCCTTGAGGCGAGGTCCTACAATCAAGCTTCTAGCTCAGTCCATCCAGGCCTTCAGCCCTGACCTCACTGAGGCCTCTAGAACAGCTACACAGTTCATGGGTTGCTTAAGGGCAACAGCCCCCCAAGTTCTGGAACCCTTCAGGGAAGAAGGAACCCAATTCTCCAGTGTTTCATACTAATTATTGCCTTTCCTGCCCCCTTCTGTACACTGATCTCCAGGGATTGGCTGGAATGTGATAAATATTCAAGCTGGTTATTTGAATCTCATGTCATAAGCTCTTGCATCTTAGGCTTGGGGAAGCATTCAAACTTCCAGCCTGTAAAACCCCAAACAGGCCAAAAAAACTAATTACTGCTCCTCTGATTACAGAAGGAGTCAAAAACTAGATTTAGCCAACATCCTACCCTAGGTGGGTGCTACGGTTAAAACGATCGCCATGGTTAAAAAGTAAACTGTTTTTGTCAAGGTAAAGAAATCCAGGTCTCACCAATAACAGGTATGTAACATTAAGAATACATTTATGTAAATACATATTTATGTTTAAATGCTTTAAAAGATTACTGTGCTATTGACAAAGCATATACTAGCGGCTGACATTACAATCCAACAAATTCTGCAAGTGATAAAGTGAAAAAGTGCAGTGCTAAACAAACCATATTGCACGTGCAAAACAAGCAAAAAACAATAACCATGCACAAATGTGCAAACATGAACATATATCATATTAAATGTGCAAAAAAAGCATAAAAACAAACAATGTGCAAATATGAAAATTGATGTGAGCTCAAATATGAGGCAAGGTTATCATATACCAATAATAAAGTGCATAGTGCTATAAACAATCATTAACCACTTCACCTTCTACACCTTCCTGCCCAGACCAATTTTCAGCTTTCAGCGCTGTAGCACTTTGAATGCTACATGACAATCAGTGTTGAGAAGCTGTGGTATACTGTGGTGACAGATCGCCAGTGACTCTTCTTCAGAGCATCAATATACAGTTTCATCTTCATGCTTGTTTGACTCTATGTGGCTGGCAATAGAGTCCACGTATTTACTCTTCCCCTCTGGGTGGCGGATGCAGAATCCCGGGTGACTCCTTCCGTGGACAGTGGTTAACCTTTAGCCATACTGAGTGAATTTCTACTTTCAACCTTCCTACTTTGAACTGTTTGAATGCACAGTGGCTGCCTTATACGCTCAGTTCTAGTGTTCATACGTTGACTTTTCAACATTTGTTTTTAATGATTTTTTCATAGCACTTTGCATTTATTATTATTGGTAAAATTACCTCATATATTTGAGCTCTCATCGATTTGCATATTTGCATATTGCGTTTTATGCTTCTTGTGCACATTTAATATGATATATGTTCATATTTGCACATTTGTGCATGGTTATTGTTTTTACTAGTTTTGCACATGCAATATGGTTTTTATTTAGCACTGCGCTTTTTTAATTTATCACTTGCACAGATTTAAGTTACCCCTCCATGATTTGCATTGAGTTATAAAGACTGATTTCATTTCTGTGAGTACTGTACAAAAAATGATACATTAGGTTTTGAAATATAGTATAGGCAAAGCATTTTAACATAGCAAGACAAAACTGTGATCAGACGGAAGGCAGATAAAACGCATATTAAACAATGCTGTAAAAGGAAATCACTAATAAAACAAAAGTTACAAAAAAAATTGAACATGTCCAAATACATTACAACTGCTGTCAATTCAAGTCTCATCCCTACAGGACATATAACTCACTAATTCACTGGAGTTGCAGAGGCAAAGGGCATTTTTCACACTGGCTAAAAGAGAATATATTAATATAGCAAGATTTATGCTGGCAGGATAAAAAGATGAAATAAGAAAGGATGTTATAAATGATGAAATCTGCCTTGGGGATCAATACAGAGAGGAAGCAAATGTAAATCATAAAAAATATCGAATTAAATGTGGCCAGGGCTGTGCAGCATATTGAAAACTCCACCAACTGCACTCTGTTGTACATATCACAACACTGAATCATCATAAATCCATTGTCATACGGAAAATAAACTTTCCGCAGAACAGTATAGTTCCTGTCACTCAAACCTTTCCTTTATCATTGTTTAAAGAAGCTGCTGCCAAATATGATCAATTCAGCTTATAAGCAAGTCATTGATGTGTAATAAGTGAAAAGACTCTGCTGATCTGTCCTGAAATCTCCTGCCCCCCCCCCCCCCCCCCCCACTGGGTGCCACCCAACTTGCCTTTCACATATTATAGAGGGGGTAAAACCAGTTTGGCAATCACAGCCCAGATATCAAGGACATCTTTGGCCTCCTCCAACAGTCATAAGTCACTGCCCTCTAATTACATTAGCTACCAAGGGAGTGGTTAGAGATGGAGTAGGAGGCTTAGCTGGTAACTTTTGATTACAAAAAGCTTATCAGTAACAGGCATGTTTAGTCTGTGTGTTTTGGGGTTAAGAAAGTTTCTGAAAATTTATTGAGCAGGTTATGAAGGTGCCATTTGCTGTTCTGGAAAAAAGAAAAAAGAAAAGAACAACCGAAAAAAGGAATATGTGTTGTTGAAATAAAAATGATAGGAAAAGCTGAGCAAAATACTATCTCAACCCTCCCCACCCACTACCAGGTGTCACCTGCAAAGGTTCTCTTGTGACTTTAAAGTCTAATTTCGAGCAAAATATTTTAAATTAGAATAGGCTTGTTAAGGAAGTCTTTACTAGCTTCATACTAGTAAGCTACTGCCTTACTTCTGTCCATTATTAAAGTACAGCTACCACTGAACTTTTGGTTCACTGCAATCACTGCTCCAGATCAGTTAGACACTGGCACTGCAATAAGGTCTCGGTACTCCAGCAACCAAGCCCCCTTCCCGGGTAATAGAAAAAAGTTTTTCAAGGCTGTATTGAAGGACTACTTAGGAAAATATGAGCTTTACTTGATGTTATATACAGTAGCTCACACGAGTGAGTACACCCCTCACATTTTTGTAAATATTTTATTATAGCTTTTCATGTGACAACACTGAAGAAATGACACTTTGCTACAATGTAAAGTAGTGAGTGTACAGCTTGTATAACAGTGTAAATTTGCTGTCCCCTCAAAATAACTCAACACAGCCATTAATGTCTAAACTGCTGCCAACAAAATGGAGTACACTCCTAAGTGAAAATGCCTAAATTGGGCCCAATTAACTGTTTTCCATCCCTGGTGTAATGTGAATTGTTAGTGTTACAAGGTCTCAGGTGTGAATGGAGAGCAGGTGTGTTAAATTTGGCGTTATCACTCTCACTCACTCATACTAGACACTGGAAGCTCAATATGGCACTCCGCAGCAAAGAACTCTGAGGATATGAAAAAAAGAATTGTTGCTCCACATAAAGATGGCCTGGGCCAGTGATGGCAAACCTTGGCATCCCGGATGTTTTGAAACTACATTTCCCATGATTCTCATGCACTCTGCAGTGTAGTGGAGCATCATGGGAAATATAGTTCTAAAACACCTGGGGTGCCAAGGTTCGCTATCACTGGCCTAGGCTAGAAGAAGATTGCCAAGAACCAAAAAAAATATTGCAGCACAGTGGCCAAGACCATACAGCAGTTTAATTGGACAGGTTCCACTCAGAACAGGACTCGCCATGGTGGACCAAAGAAGTTTGCACTTGCTCAGCATCATATCCACTGGTTGACCTTGGGAAATAGACATATGCGTGCTGCCAGCATTGCTGCAGAGGTTGAAGGGGTGGGGGGTCAGCCTGTCAGTGCTCAGGCCATACACCACACACTGCATCAAATTGGTCTACAAGGCTGCTGTTGGTTTTGTTTTGCAGTGCAATACCTTAAGTCACAGTGCCGCTGTGAATTAACAGATGACAGGCAGGGAGGGAGGGGGAGAGGAGAAGAGGGGGAGACTGCAGGCTGGCTCTCACAGTGGGCCAATCGACAGCTCCTCTCACCACTCCAGCTGGATACGCTATCTTTGGTTGGACATCCGATTACCAGACACACCATCATGGCCATTCAGGGCAGCCCATGGATCCTAGGCTCAACTTCTAACAGCCAGCTTTCTTCTGACCACGGACAATTACACAGCTCCCGGCTTATACTTGGACTACCTATCATCTGCAAACGGTCATTCTCTCCCCCCCACCCGCTTGCAAGTGCTATTCTTTTTTTTTTACATTTGATTTTTATCCTTAAATTGTGCTACACTATGCTGGCTTGGAGCTTTCTTCCCTTCCCCTTTGATGGAGGCACATAAACTGACCACAGTATCAAGGCTCAGCGGCCATAATTACTGTGGTCAGCACAGGCAGGGACACAAAGCAACAGGCAGGATCAACCAGGTTTTATTACAGCATAGAGGGGGAAAAATGATTCAGCGCAAGCACTATGCTGTATAACAAGCTTTAAAGGAACAATATATTTTTTTTTTAGGTTTTACAACAACTTTAACTGTATATCATGGCTCTGTTGTGGGTACCTAAATATGAGTGGAAATGAAAAACACCATTTAACTTTGCTGCAATAAAAAATGCCTAAAAAAAAAAAACACTGCTGCTGAAGTGTACTAATAACATAAAAAAATAAAGTTCCCAAACTTCATGGCCCTTAAGCTCAAATAGACTAACCTCTTTACATTCCTTGTTACTTTGTGAACCCCATGTCAGCAGCACATTCTGTTAAACTTTTATTTAAAAAAAGAAAGATATAATATTATAAGAAAAAAAAAAATAGCAAAAAGATAAAACATTTTCATCAAGAATACAATAAAACAGACCTAAAAACAACCTAGTTCCTTTTCACCAGCTATTCCTAAATTGTATGGACAGCTTAGTGATCAGAATGGTACCAGCTGATTTGTGTAAAGCCAACGTGATACTGATATTTAAAAAAGAGCAGCAACATAAACTGTACCTGGAAACTACAGACCAGTCAGCCTAACATTGAAAGTATGTAAACTATTGGAGGGGATGATTAGGGACTACATCCACACATTTGCTGATGAAAATAGTATCATTAGTAGTAATCAGCATGGATTTATGAAAGACAGTTCTTGCCAGACCAATTTGTTAACATTCTATGAGGCCACAGGCCTTCCTTTGTCTAACATTTAACCACTTGCTTACTGGGCACTTAAACACCCTTCCTGACCAGACCAATTTTCAGCTTTTGGTGCTCTCACAATTTGAATGACAATTACTCAGTCATGCAACACTGTACCCAAATGAATTTTGTGTCCTTTTTTTCCCACAAATAGAGCTTTCTTTTGGTGGTATTTGATCACCTCTGGGGTTTTTATTTTTTGCGCTATAAATGAAAAAAGACCGAAAATTTTGAAAAAAAAATGCATATTTCTTCGTTTCTGTGATAAAATTTTGCAAATTATAATTTTTTTTCATACATTTTGGCCACAATTTATACTGCTACATATCTTTGGTAAAAATAACCCAAATTAGTTTATATTATTTGGTCTTTGTGAAAGTTAGAGAGTCTACAAGCTGTGGTGCGAATCGCACAAAATTGATCACACCTGATGTACTGGTGGCCTATCTCATTTCTTGCGACCCGAACAAGTCAGGAAAGTACAAATACCCCCCAAATTACCCCTTTTTTGAAAGTAGACATTCCAAGGTATTTACTAAGATGCATGGTGAGGTTTTTGATGTTGTCATCTTTTTCCCACAATTCTTTGCAAAATGAAGATTTTTATTTATTTTTTTTCTCACAAAATTTTCAATGTAATAGGTTATTTCTCTCACATGGCATGTGTATACCACAAATGACACCCCAAAATACGTTCTGCTACTCCTTCTGAGTATTACGATACCAAATGTGTGAGACTTTTACACAGCCTGGCCACATACAGAGGCCCAATATTGAAATAGCACCATCAGGCGTTCTAGGAGCATAAATTACACATTTCATTTCTCAACCACCTATTACATTTTTGAAGGCCCTGGAGCACCAGGACAATAGAAACGCCCACAAAGTGACCCCATTTTGGAAAGCTAACACCCCAACGTATAATCTATGAGGCATAATGAGTCGTTTGAATGGTTCATTTTTTTCCAGAAGTTTTGGGAAAATGTGGGAAAAAAATGAAAACGCATTTTTTTTTACGCAAAGTTGTCCATTTATAAGATATTTCCAACACATAGCATGTACATAGCAAAAATGACACCCCAAAATAAGTTTTACTACTCCACCTGAGTATAACGATACCAAATGTGAGACTTTTACACAGCCTGGCCACATACAGAGGCCCAATATTGAAATAGCACCATCAGGCGCTCTAGGAGCATAAATTACACATCTTATTTCTCAACCACCTATTACAGTTTTGAAGGCCCTGGAGCACCAGGACAATGGAAATGCCCACAAAGTGACCCCACGTGGCACTGACAACACGTGGCACTGACACGTGGCACTGTCAGATGGCACTGGAGGCAGATGGCACTGGAGGCAGATGGGGCTGACAGATGGCACTGGAGGCAGATGGGGCTGACAGATGGGGCTGACAGATGGCACTGGCACTGGCAGATGGTGCTGGCTATTTGCTCTGGCTAATTGCTCTGGCAAATGGGGCTGGCAGATGGCACTGGCGCTGGCAGGTGGCACTGGCGCTGGCAGGTGGCACTGGCGCTGGCAGGTGGCACTGGCAGGTGGCACTGACGGATGGCACTGGCGCTGGCACTGGCAGGTGGCACTGGCACGTGGCACTGGGGCTGACGGATGGCACTGGCAGGTGGCACTGGCGCTGGCAGGTGGCACTGGCACTAGAAGGTAGCACTAGCGGCACTGGCACTGGGGCTGACGGCACTGGCAGGTGGCACTGGCACTGACAGGTGGCACTGGCGGCACTGGGGCTGACGGCACTGGGGCTGACGGATGGCACTGGCAGGTGGCACTGGCGCTTGTAGGTGGCACTGGCGGCATTGGCGCTGACGGATGGCACTGGCGCTGGCAGGTGGCACTGGCGCTGGCAGGTGGCACTGGCGCTGGCAGGTGGCACTGGCGGCACTGGGGCTGACGGCACTGGCGCTGGCACTGGCAGGTGGCACTGGCAGGTGGCACTGGCACTACTGGCAGATGGCACTGGGCTGACAGATGGCACTGGGGCTGACTCATAGATCCTCTCTCTCCTCACACGCTGTCTCTGTGTGAGGAGGGAGAGACACGGCAATGGGAGATGATCTCATATGTTTGCATTTGAGATCATCTCCCATTGGCAGCTGCGATCGCGCTGTGAACGGCCGCTTTGATTGGCCGTTCACGGCGATCTGTGTTTGCCTGTCTCCGGGAGACACGGCGAATACAAAACTTCCGTGATGCGCGCCCCCGGCGGCACGCATTGCGGAAGTAAACACAAGGACGTCCAGGCGAAGGAACCCGCCTGCTCTACGGCCGTCATTCGGCTATAGGGCGGGCGGGAGGTGGTTAAGGAAGAAAGGCCCATGGAAGTGGTGTATCTGGATTTTGCAAAAGCATTTGATACAGTTCCCCATAAACACTTAATTTACAAATTGATGTCTTTTGGCATGGACCTTGGGATATGTACCTGGATAGAAAACTGGTTACAGGGACGTATCCAAAGAGCAGTAATAAATAGTGTGTGCTCAGCATGATGTGCAGTGGTAAGTGGGGTCCCCCCAGGCTCTGCCTTGGGATAATTTCTGTTTAATTTATTCATAACTGAAATAGGACTAGGCTTAAATAGCTCAATCACAGTGTTTGCTGACAATACAAAGCTAAGCAGGGCAATAACTATTTTACAAAAGGATATAAAAACTTTACAAGAATTCAATAAAATAAAGGGATGGGCAGCTACATGGTAAATGAAGTTTAATGTTTAAAAATGTCAAGTAATGCACTTGGGGGCTAAAAAATATGAATACAAGTTACTTGGCAGGGGGAGAACCTTTGGAAGAATCCAGGATGGAAAAAGATCTGGGAGTCCTAGTAGCTCACAGGCTCAGCAATGGCATTTAATGCAAAGCTGTGGCAAACGAAGCAAAGCAGATTATCATGCATGTAAAAGGGTATTTGCTTAAGAAATAAATCTAAAATGCTACCATTTTACAAAACTCTGATCAGGCAGCATCTTGAGTATGTTGTTCAGCTCTGGTCAGCAGTCCTCAGAAAGGATGCGTTGGAACTGGACAGAGTCCAAAGGGCAACAAAACTAGTAAGGAGACTAGAGGACCTCAGTTACGAGAGATGCACTTGAGAGAAGATATGATAGCGATATACCAATACGGTAACTCAATCGTGATTGTAGCATAAGGAAAATCTATTCATATTATTCAAGGATAATCTAATCAGTTTCAGGTAGCTTAAGACAAACGGCCACTCTTGGGAGAGAAGTGGTTTAACCTTAAACTGCATAGGGGGTTCTTTACTGTCAGAGCAGTAAGGCTGTGGAACTCCCACAATCAGCGGTGCCAGCGGGAAGTGTCGATAGCTTCAAAAAATTCTTAGAAGGGGATTTTAGGGTGTATTATACACATGGATAAGGGAAATGGTATTGACATAAACACATACACACATCCACTCCCACACAGGTTGAATTGGATGGACCAATGTATTTATGCAACCTTACTAACTATGTAAATTTGAATTACTAGCATTGCATTTAGCTTTTTCTAAATGCAATGTATATGGCCATGAAGTCCCCACTCTATCATTGTGTCTCTGCATTAATATTTTTATAGCATGCATCATCAGTTACTTTTTTGGAGTAAGGGTAGAGATTGCCTATGGTATTGTAGCCAATAATCGACTGTATTGTGTAATATGAATCTAAGTGTTGGGACCGCAAGTTATTATGGATGTGTTGATCCTAGATATTTATTCTATGTAAGATGAAGAAAATAGGTTTTGTGGTCAGATAGTTTTAGAATACTCAACTGCTGTCTGGCATTTGTAGTTTTTATTGGACCAACTCAAGACCCACAGTACAACTGCCTCCAAAGTATGATGGTATAGGGCACATTTTAACTTGTTAAACAGTTTTCATCTAAACACATTCTACCATAAAGTCCTGTCTCTAACCTTGGTGGAAACTATTCAGTGCATTGTGCACTTATGGCTGTGGCTTCATTTGATGAGCTACATTGTACAATATTGCATAAAGGAAGGCAAAGCCATTATACTAATGGAAATGAGTCGTTCAAAAAACATCCTGAAATGTGTCACTGTTTGAAAAATCTGATCATGTACTAACTCAGTGTGAGAAAATCAGCTTAAGCACTGTTGAAAGGGAACATTAGAGGTAATCAGGAAATGTCATTCACACTTGTAATGATTTCTAGATTATGTTATGAAGTACCAGCTTAATACTGGCTCTTTTATTTCACATATTTAAAGGTGCAAAACAGAACAAGGTCATTACTACATCGCATAATTAAAAATAATTTGCATTTCAATGACAAACCCGAGGAGGGGTTTCACAGTACTGGCATCGCTATAGTACAGTAATAAAAATGGTATATGAAATGTATGAATTCAGAGCTACGAAATAATATATCTGCAGAACATACATGTTTCTTGCAGAAACTTAATTTAATAAATGTCATTGTAGAACTTTTCACACAAATGTGATGCTAGAATGATCACAATCCATACTTCATTAACACATATTGTACATGCACCAGGCTGATAACAAATTGTATTTATTACAGGTACTTATATAGTGCCGCTAATTTCCGCAGCACTTTACATATATATTTATTTTGTTAATAAACCAGTAAGGCTCGAGCCACACTAGAGGTCGACCGATATATATCGGCCGGTCGATATTTGGCCTTTTTAAAGAAATCAGCATCGGATGATTATTATGTTAAGTAGGCCGATTAACACAGCGGCAGGGCTGCTGCACTATACCCGGCCCACGATCGTTCCGGCCCGCAGAGATAAGTGCGGATAAGCGTCTTGAGACTCCTGACTGTCCTCTGTTTTATAATAAAAAAAAAATCAGCAATACAGCCCTGACCTCATAAGGAGTGCCACTCGGTGCTCAGGAGACTCGTCACTCGCCGCCTCTCTCCTCCTCCCGACTGATGTCATTCTCGGCCCCGCCCGCTGCACTTGTCGGATGAGGAGGAGAGAGAGACGGCAGCTGGCATGTCATGTGCAGTGCTAGTCTTAAACAGGTATATAGCAAACTATTTATGATAAAAAAAAAACAGCTACACTTTACAGCCACCTCTCTGTAATGCTCCCCCACCCCCTCCTCCACAGCAACCTCTCTCTTATATGCTTGCTCTAGCTACAATCCAACCAGCGTGCGTGCACGTGTGTGTGTGTGTGTGTGTGTGTGTGTGTGTGTGTGTGTGTGTGTGTGTGTGTGTGTGTGTGTGTGTGTGTCACTCACGGCCGAGAGTCTATTCAATTTGCATATTTTTGAACCTCTGTCCTTGCAGCAAAACTAGTAGTATTGGTCCAGTGATCACGGTGGGACTGGTTCTCACATCCCTACTGAACTAATGATAAATAGCATTCCAAGTCATTGAAAGTGTACTCAATACTCACCCGTCCTATATACATCTATGTGACCATTAGATTGCAATTGGGTCTAGGAGTGGCATCTTTTTTGAACCAGAGTTCTTCTTTGTTCTGGTTCTGTCTTGTTATGCACCTCTCTGTAGCCCCCTCCTCCAGCCAAATCTCTGTGTACCCCCCCTTCTCCACAGCCATCTCTCTGTAGTATACCCCATACCCCCCTCTTCCACAGCCACACCTCTGTACCCCCCCTCCTCCACAGCCACCTCTGTGTACCCCTCCTCCTCCACAGCCACCTCTGTGTACTCCTCCTCCACAGCCACCTCTGTGTACCCCCCCTCCTCCACAGCCACCTCTGTGTACCCCCCCTCCTCCACAGTCACCTCTCTCTAGTGTACCCTCTCTCCTCCACAGCCACCTCTCTGTACCCCCCCCTTCTTCACAAAGCCACCTCTCTGTAACCCCTCTCCTCCACAGCCACCTGCAGGTGAAGAAGAGAATCAGGGACAAGAACTGAAGCTAAAAGCTTAAAGCCTAATGTGCACTTTTGTATTGTTTACAAACGTACCTCAGTAATGGCCATTATCTATTGCTTTTGATTCCGTTGATTTCTTTCAAAAGTTTTGATTATCTCATCTGTTTTTGTGTATTTTTAAGATACATAGTTGTTTTTTTATCTAAATTACACACAAGTGAACTGATTGGAGGCTTGTTGATTTCCTTATGTTGTTTAAGAAATGCTTGTTTTAAGCAATTTTTTGTATGCCTTTTTTATTTTTTAACTTAACTGTTAGATTTTATGAGATGAAGGGGGGAAAAAAATAAAATAAAATCGGCCTAAAATATCAGCCGCAAAAATCTGCATTA
The DNA here is from genome assembly GCF_037356315.1 of Lithobates pipiens. Taxonomy (NCBI): domain Eukaryota; kingdom Metazoa; phylum Chordata; class Amphibia; order Anura; family Ranidae; genus Lithobates; species Lithobates pipiens. The sequence continues at coordinate 302,881,935 of NW_027507748.1, read as the reverse complement.
TATAGCGGCCATCGGCCTCCCCGATTTCTGAATATCGGCATCGGCGAGAGAAAAACCCATACCGGTCGACCTCTAATCCACACTGTGGTGCAACTTTGATGAGATTTAAAGTGCGACTTTCAATACTCTATGGGGCCAAGTTGCAATGTAAATTGCACCAAAGAAGTGCAGAAACCTTTTCCAATATCTCAGCATTCTGATTCGCATTGATTAGAACTGGCACCATTAAGAACAATGAGATTTCCCTTGTCATGTGATTCCGCATGACTCAAGTTGCATCAGAAGTCACACTAGTGTGAACCAGGCCTTACTTAGAGGTCTCTGTGTACCCATCTGTAACAATCAACCTGATACACAGCTTCTGTCTGTACTGAGTACTACTTCTTTTGATGTTGCTGCTCTTGCCGTAGTTTCTGAGATGAAGATGTGGAGAAGGCTTCAGGACTTGCCCAACACAAATATCTCTTTTCCTATCTACAGTTTGGACCAGGAAGGTGTAATTTCACCTTCTTTGGATCAGTAGAGAAAATATAGAAATGGGTTGAACTTAAAGGGGCGCTCCGGAGGTTTTTTTTTTTTCTTCAAACACTGTAGCTGCTGACTTTTAATAAGGATACTTACGTGTCCAGCCAGCCCGAGATGTCGGCCGCCCCAAGGCCAATCTGTCCATCGGATTGGCTGCCGGCGCCACCATCTTAACTAAGGGAAACAGGCAGTAGAGCCTTGTGGCTTCACTGCCCATTTCCTACTGTGCATGCTTGAACCGTGTGGCTCTTTGTGAATGGCCCCGTTGTTTCCTGGGACACACACGTCCCAAAATACAACGGTGCCGCTCGCTGAGGAAGAATTGAAGAAACAGCGCCGTGGAATATGAAGAGCTAGATTAGGAAGACTGCCTAGCAACAGGGGTTTCTGGTGAGTACATTTTTTTTTTTTTTCAAATGTTTTTTTTTTTTTTATATTTTTTTAAAGAATATTATTTTTTTATTTATTTTTTAGGGTGGCCCTCTACTTTAAAGCAGAAGGAAAACCACTGGTTAAAGGCCCTACAATGGATTCCAGCAGAAAAAAAAACTGTGGATTCTCGCAGCTGGGATCACAGGCATATACAAAAAGCTGTGGCCACTCAGTCTATACAAACTAATGACAGGCTGAAAGGAGGTGTCACTGTTCACATGTTTCTGCACATTCAGTGGTTACCTGAAGTTAGAGACAGATGCTTACTCTTGGATGCACACAGATGCTGAAATCTGGTGTATGCCCCAAATTGACCGTGCAAATGGGGCTGAATGGTTTCCCAAAAGAAGTCTCAAGGCCTCATGAACACCGGATGTACGGCACCACTGCAGGAGATTGTTTTTGTACACACTGAAGGTACAGATTTACCATCCAGCCTGCTGTCAGCAACCTGTAAAACTCTATTAGAGGCAGAAAGCTGCTGTGGCTGTATCGGGCTGAGGGTGCATTGAATGGTATTAACCTTTAGACCCCATTCACACCTGAGCGTTTTGTAGCTTGACGCCTGAAGCTACAAAACGCTGGAGGGGAAAAAATCCATTATTCTCAATGGAGATGGTTCACATCTCCACTCCAAGTCGCCTGAAGCCCTACGCCTGAAGCTCAAACAAGTTCCGGACCCTTTTTTGTTGCGACAAAACACGGTAAAAAACTCCGCGAATCGCAGTAAAAAACGCAGCAAATCGCAGTAAAAAACGCCGCAAAAAACGCTTGAAAACGCTACGCTCAAGTGTGAATGCAGCCTTAGGGTAGACTGTTTGCATTTTGGGCATTAGTACTTCTTGGTGCATCATTCAGCCCCTCCAGCGGCAGAAGCTTTCAGCCTAAATCCTTTTCATCCTAATTCTTTAATATCATTTGCTTTGGCAGAGTTTTTATTTTTTTTATGCTTTCTTATACACTGTACATTTGCACAGTGTATACTACATTCAAGGTATGCCTCAGGTGATAACAGTTACAATTGTCCATGTCCTTATGTCAGCTGTCAACCATTTTTTCGAACCTGCAAAATGCTGGAGTCATAGCTGATTGCATGTGCAGCACCAAGTCAAGAACAGATCTGAGGTTAAGAGGGCATTGTCCTCATCAGACAGGAGATCATGAGGGTTCTGTTTTGACCTTTTATAATTGTCTGACAATATTACTGTCCGATTCATGTCACTCTTCCAACACTGTGAAATACTTACACTTGATAACACTGGCTAACTCTGAGCTGTAAAGACATTCTTACAGTGATAGGGTCTAGAGCTGTTAAAAAATATGAGACCCAGGGCACGATGAATGCAATTAAGCTTGATGTTAACTAAGACTCCTTGGTCAGAGCAACAAATGGTTCAGAAATATATACAAGTGTATGGCGCTAAACAATAAAACAACAATCTACCACGATTTTCACGATAACAAAGTATAAATAATCACAAATCGGTGCTCAATATATGGACATAAAAGCATTAGCAGTGCTATATAAGTCCATTGCATGTATGCATTCAGGCTCAATAAAATGCTGGGGGGGCACGCGGCAGGGAGGGAGAAAAAAAAGGAAGGGATTTTTTCTCCCAAATAAAAAACAAAGTCCACAAACACGGCAGCCATCTGATGGAAACTGAAACCAGGTTCCCGATTACATTGTAGGAAATAGAAAAGAACAAGAGGTGTCTCTGGGTGTAGACTGCATAAAACTTTCCTTTAATATAGATAGTAATAATAAAACTCACATTGTAGTGATTAACATCAGGCAGTGTATAGGTCCCATACAACGGAGGGGAAGAGAAGCGCCAGTGTGGTCATTCCCGGAAGCTGTAAATGTTCTGTCAGGTTGTTCCCTAGCTGGTCACGGCAAGTTCTACAGTTTATTCCGGCCGGCAGCAAGCGTCCATCCGAGGCGTTGTGCGCAAACAAAGCTTCTGGTGAGGGGAGATGACGTCACCGGGCATGCAAGGCGTTTCCTGAGCTGGCAGAGTCGTGGGTGGCTCTGCCAGCTCAGGAAACGCGTTGCATGCCCAGTGACGTCATCTCCTCTCGCCAGAAGCTTTGTTTGCGTCCCACGCCTCGGATGGACGCTCATCTCTGCTGCTGGCCAGAATAGAATGGTTCAGAAAGCTGTGCCCTTTCACATGTTAAGTGAAAAAAAAAAGCTGATGAGTTTTGATTTGTTAAAGCAGAAGTTTACCATTGCATTTGTTTCCTCATCCCAATCCTTCTTCTGTGCTGCCATCTTGCGAGGTCTGGCATTTGCGTAGATGCAACACCAGTTTCTTCCAAGTATTTGGGACCTTGGAGACACCTGTGGCGCATCTGCTCCCAAACGCCACCATGTCTAATGCATGGGCACCCTAGTCGTGGGTCGTGTTTGTGCGAACCCGCAGAAAACTGCAAGGTGCATGAGCAGATACACAGCACATTGCGCCTAGGATAGACAATTCCAGGAGGCAGCAGGACCCTGTCTAAGCTGAAGATCAGGAAGTGAAAAAAAAAAAAAAAAAAAAAAAAGGTACAAATCATTTTTTTTTTGCAAGTGGGAGGGGAGAGAACCAAAAAGAAAAAATGATGCTACAGGGAGTTAAAGCAGTTGTAAAGGCACAAGGTTATTATCCGCACGCCTGATTGGCTCATTGCCTGCCAAAAGCCAATAAGGAGACGGGGCCAAGTCGTGGCTCCATCTGTGAATGGACACACAGAGTTTTGGCTCTGGAGCGCACCTGCCTGGGTGGCCCCACAGCAAGTTGCTTGCTGTGGGGGCACCTGGCAGGGGGATGAGCCAGGATCGCCTGCGTGGGACCCAAGAAAATGAAGATCCTGGCTGCTCTGTTCAAAACCATTGCACAGAGCAGGTAAGTATAACATGATTGTTTTTTTGTTTTTTTTTAAACAAGGCTTTAATATTGCTTTAAGTTCCGCTTAAAACAACAAAAAAAGCATGTGTCCTTGTCATCTTTACCAGGGATACTAAAGTAATACTTATATAATGAATTACTGTGAGCTGGCTGCTTAAAGAGGAAGTAAACCCTGATGAGTTTACTTCCTCTTTCATTCCCTGCAAAGGCAAAGCATAATGGACTACTATGCATCGCATAGTAGCCCATTATGTGTCACTTACCTGACACAGGAGCCAGCGAAGTCGCCGCTGTCCCCTGTAGTCCGCCGCATCCATCTTGTTGGTGGGGTCTCGCAGCTCCGCTGCTGTCATTCGGCGAAGCCGCGATGACGTCACTCCCACGCATGCGCACGGGAGCCGACACGCGCGGCAGCTCCGTCGCTGAGAATGCCGCGTACAGTGCGCCTGCGCGCCGCTGTCTACGGCGCATGCGCCGTAGACAGCGGTGCCCGTTTTCGGGCAAATATCTCCTAAACCATATAGGTTTAGGAGATATTGCTTGGACCTACAGGTAAGCCTTAATCTAGGCTTACCTGTAGGTCAAAGTGGTTTGTAAGGGTTTACAACCACTTTAAGAGATGGTTTAAAAAAGGTATGGCAGCGCATGAGATGATTAAAAATGCAATCATTTTCAAGAGATACTGTAGTGCCATTTCAGCATTAACAAACAAAACAAAGGACAATAACTTCATCAACTTTATAAAAAAAAAAAAAAAACATAAAGGAAAATAAATTAACAATGCAACGCACAAAACTTGAAATTATTGTAAAGTCTCGTCTTTTTTAGTTAAAAATAACAAACATGTTATACTTACCTGCTCTGTGAAGTGGTTTTGCACAGAGCAGCCCAGATCCTCCTCTCCTCGGGTCTCTCCTGGCCCCTGCCTCCTGTTGATTGCCCCCACAGCAACCAGCTTGCTATGGGGGCACCCGAGCTGAGCCACAGCTCCCTGTGTCCATTCAGATACGGAGCCCCATCCCCTTAATCTCCTCATTGGCTGACTGACTTTGAATGACAGCAGCAGGAGCCATTGGAGGGGAGTCCCGGGAAGCCGAGACAATCCTGCAACATCGCTGGATCTAGAGGGACCTCAGGTAAGTATTAGGGGGCTAATGCACACAGAAGGCTTTTCATCAATGCATAGAATGCAATAAGATAAAAAAAAAAAACTTCTGCCTTTACAATCACTTTAAGGTTTCCAGTTATATACAAAACAACTAATTTGCCAGATTAGGTAATTTTACTACTCGAATACCACTTTGACAGTCAACTGATTGAAATTGATTGGATACTGAGCAGACATGAACAGAAAAATCAGCTGTACAAGAACTGTTTCTACTAGCATTATGCAGTCAATATAAGATGATGACCACTGTCTGCCACGTATTTAGGATGATCTGCTAGTTGGATATTTTTGATTAAAGTCATAAAGCTGTTCATTTGGTATTTAAGTAAAGGACCACATTCAGCAGGTTCATAAAAAATTGGCAGATAGTTATAGTAATTGTAAAACTAGCCATCGATATAATGACAAAAAGCCAATTTACCACATCTTTTACAGGCATGCAAAGTTCATATTGTTTTTGCAGATTGTTTCCTTGGATGCTATCACTCTAAACAAGCTGCTAGCAGGTTTCTTTAGGCCTCGTGCAGACTGAACATTTTACTAACACTCCTTTCCTCATAGCAGCAAACTTTTAGCAGAAAAAAAAAAAAACGCTAGAGGCTTGTAAACTTGTATATCGCGTTTAAGCACCTCAAGTGCTTGGGCTTAATTCATTTCATTGGACAGAATAAGCATTTATTCTGGGCATTGAAATGAATTATTGCTCAACAGCTAAATGTACCTTAAGGTATGATTTTTGCCAAATCTGCTGTTCCTTTAGGGTTTTTTTCAGCTACTAAGCACCCCTGCTTCTAAACTCCTCAAAATGCCTGTGTGTGCATGGACACTTAGCCTAACATGGGAGTTTAGGGGCAGGAAAAAGCCTCCAAATGCACCTAGGAGCAGCAGAAAAAACGCCCAGTGGGCATGAGGCCTTATGCATCATGTGGTGCTGAAGCTTACTGAAACCTGCTGTTATGATCCCTGTTTAGCATTCCCAAACTGCTACTAAATGGTACATTAAAGGCTTCAAACAAAGCTTCTGAAACCCGTATGAATGCTTAACAAAAGATTGCTGTACATACACTCTTCTCCATTATTACAAGCTAAAAACCATGTGAACAAGGACTTGGGGTGGAACTCCAGACACTTTTGTAATGAAGCTTGTGGAAGCGTACTACATTTATTTCACCATTTGATTTTACAGCCACCCCAGTATATCTATGCCAGAACCAGCTTACGGATATATATCTTATTTAAACAAAACTAACTACCATTCCTTCTCAAACTCCAGGGGGAATCTCTGCTGCAGTTATCTACTAGAAATCAATCAAATAATTAATGAGCATTTTAGCGAGCAGCACAAAAAGTACTTACATGGTATTGTTCTTAAATAGAGGTTATCTCTGATAACTTGTTGTAGTTTGTGATCTATGGATCCCTTCTGGAACTGAAGGCTAAGATAGTGCCGAAGGTCTTTATTGATAACTTTACCTGCAACACAGAAAACAATGACCATCAGACAATTTTTTCAGCAATATTAAAATCAAATTGTATGTTCTACACAGCATTCAATGCATTTAAAATGTATGTATATGCTGTTTTAGCCGTTTTAAAATCTAGACATTATTGGCCCTCTGTGTCCTATTGGTGAGGTTTTCCTCGACTTCCAGCCCTGGAGATGCATTGGTTAGAGTGATTACATTTGCCCATTAGGGAGGAGAGTTACCCCTGTAAACAGTAGTTACCTTAAGAAGTATCCCCATTAAAAGATATTACCTCCATTACTGTTCCAATGGCAAGTGTAACATTTTGGATTACCCATCAGTTTGTTTTGGTGACAATTGTCAAAAGAGCAAACAGAGGAGCCAATCTTCTCAGTGGAGACACAGACATTGAAATTCTGCTCTCAAATTTTTTCCATCGAAATTTCAGACTGAAAAAGTCCAACAGAGCCCACACAAACGACCGGATTTTCCGACAATATAATCCGATCGGACATTTTCTGTCGGAATTTCCGACTGTGTATACAAGGCATTAGAATCAGAAAGTAATAATGGTCAGCGGTGACCAGGCAACTTGAGTGCAGTCTTTCTGCAACCCAGTCAAAAAAACTGGCTTTGCAGTAGAAGGTCTGAAATAACAGTTCCCCATAGCTCCTTTAGGCTGGGTTCACACTGCTGCGGCTGGGAGACCCGGATGTGATTCGCACCGCACTGCAAATCACATCCGATCTCTGTGCAATGCGAGTTCAGGACCCTTTTTTTGGTCCGCAGCAGAATCGGATTGCGTGGGTGTTCACACCATGCGATCCGATTCCTGTCCGAGTTTGCAGATTGCACTGCGATATGCGAACTGATCTGGGGGTGTCATTAAGGTTTCACTGACACTCCCAGCAGTCCGCATAGGGCAGTGTGAACTGCCGGCGGGAGGCATGCGATGCAGGAACCCGCCGCGGATTCGCGGCGTTCCCGCATCACTTCAGTGTGAACCCAGCCTTAAAGTATTTTCAGTTGTAACTTAACTCTAGATCCCAAGTAGGACAAGGGCCTTTGTATATTTGAATATATGCTGCTTGAACACTCCCTTTTATGTATTTGCATAACTTAACATTCTGAAAAGTGCAGAAATACAGACCAAAAAAAATAAAATCATTAACAATGTCCAAGATCACACTAAATGTAGTGAAGTGACTAGCCTCAGATAATACAAAGATTAGGCAAATCATCATACGTAACTTGTACTTGTTTATCTGCAGCAATTTGTCCTGAACAGCCTTTTACAACACACAGATGAAAGGATTTTTCTCAGCAGCAGAAAGCAGGGGAACCAATGTCACACATTGCAGAGCTAGAGCACAGAGCCGAGTGTAATCTGAGAGCTGATAGGAGGAAAGTAACCCCCCCATTTAAAAGCTTAGAGAAACAGAGATGAGGGTGATCTGCTGTGTGCTAGAGAGGGGGCAGGCAAGCTCCCAGGAGGCTGAGGCATCAACCTAATTTATTAGGCGCGAGTCATACAGATAGCAGGGAGAGGAACAGGTTAATACACACTATAGTGAGATGTATTTTGTTCAGTTTTCATGTCTGAGGTTTACAAGCACTTTAGGCGTTTGAGAAAACAAGAACATAACAATACTGCAGTCTGCTCTGTCCTGTCTAGGGTAATATAATTGGATAACTTATTCATTGGATTTTGCAGTGTGGAAAACCAGTACGCTCATATTTCACAAATTTAAATATCAGTATAATAAAGGGCAAAGACATTAAACTGACACTGGCAAATCAAGTTTCCAGAAGTTACAGTATGCCATTTATAGCATTGAACACACACCTTAAAAGCTCCAGACTAGCTGGACAAGCCATAGTCAATGCTCATTGTGGCCATTGTCCGATTCCCCAATCCAAATGTCAGCATACAATACACCAAGATTTTACAGACAGCTTTATTTAAACAATACCTATTTCTGAAAACAATTGACCTGTAAAACTACAAAATAATAATGAAAAATAAAATATAAAAAATGGGGCAAATATAATATGACAACAGAAACAGACAGACAATCCGATTAAGCTGTAAATAGCCTTTCCGTTTTATAAATCTTTTGTCTGCATTTTAATTGGCAAGTCATAACTTATCTATGAAAAAGGTCTCTATGGAGTTCAAATGGCTTCTTATCCAAGGTCGGTTGGAAAAAAAAAAAAAAAAGATTTTGTGCATGTAATTGGCAAATGGATGACGCATATAACTTTTATCAGTGCCTGAGCACTTCCTATATACCCAAGGACCCTTTCAATTCTACGCATTGTATTAATGTGCAGTAATACTTGACTTTTACTGCAAATAAACACAATGCATGGTAAAGCATGCCACTCTGTGCAGTGTATTGCTGTGCCATCCATTAGAATATCACCCCAAAGCAGATACAAAAGGTGTTCATGGAGTTATGGTGCAGTACACCAAAAGCCATACCAAGCTGAATAGAAATTTGGTTCAGATCTGGTTTTGCTGCAGTGGTGCAATTCAAATGTCAACGTGTGACACAACTTGCTATGAGGCAATGCCACGGTGTGACAGGGGACTTAATGTAACCTAAAACTCAAGTATCGCCATATTTCTAAGCCCTGCCCCTCAAGGGACATCAAGAATATTTGCTATTCCAATAATACAGGACAGACGTTTGATATGCCAGTGCACTAGGCATGGATGAGTTTGCCTGATCTACATGATCCAATTTTACAGAACAGAATAATTTGGTACAATAACCAGGATTGTGGCCTGTAAACACGATCCGAAAATCGGACGAAAAATATCGCTTTCAGCGCAATCTATGATAATCTGATTGTTAGTACAGAGCTTTCGAGAGCCGATTGGACAAGCATGAGAATTTTCCTCGTACGATGACCAGATTGTACGATTTTTGTTTAGTCAGTACAGTTGTCATCCAAAAATACAATACATTACAACACATTACATCACTCCTGTTTTTTTTCTGTGACTTTAGTAACCTATTCAATTTCTACTTGGGACTAGTAAGCGAAAAAAGTTGGACGATCTGTCGTCCGATTTTCTGACCGTGTGTACGGGGCATAAGACAAAATAGTTAAAATTAAGTGCAAAAAAAGGAAAACAAATATTACAGCATAAAAACTAAATGTATGACTGAACCAAAGTGCCAACATCACTTCCCCTCACTGCCCAGTGCTGCTGGAACAAACTACAATTCCCATTGTGCACCAGGAATTGTAGTTGTCAAAGAGTGTGAATGTGGGTGCAATTGTGACCGGGTGAATAGAAGTGATAGACAAGAATCTCCTGGCCTGTCAATCATGCTGTTGTGCGATGGTGGGAGGTACAGACCAGAAGTTTTCCTGGCTTGTCAATTAAATTCAGCCGTGTTAGTGGGCAAGGCAAGCGGGGAGACTAAGCCACAAACTGAGCCTACATCCAGTGGCTCTTTTACTACGTTGCCACTGGTATAAACAAAAATACAGTGGAGATGTTACATGATCAGTGGCCCAGGAAAAGAGTGGGCTACCAGTCATGCAAAAAAGAAATAGGGGACACTATGCCCAGTGGATACAAGGAGTTATGTTGTAGTGGATGCATCAATAGATTCACAATTAATAACATATTTGCTAAGATAAGAAAGACCCTTTAAAAACATGCATACCTGTTTGGCCCAAAGTTCAGCTTTAATGATGAATTACACCAGTGCCTGCAGCTACAGAGGTCAGTGAGGTTAAAAGATAATTTTACTGTTTGGCAAGAATATGTAAATGGTTGAATGTCCAAACCTAGTCACAGATTTACTTTAAGTTAATCAATTCACAGGGATATGTATTATATGGTGTTTCAGGCGGACATAGATCACACTGCATACATACAGATTGTTATGAACAACATTAAAGAAGCAGACACATGCAGTCCACATGAAGGGACAGTTAAGTCATTGCAAAATGTCAACTGTACTACAATGAAGTGCTCATGCGTGTGGACCAAGCCTCAGAAAAGCTCATTTAGGAAGAATCTGTTGGGAGGACAAAATAAATTGCTGCAGATATAATGTTCAGGCTCCTACAGGTGCATGTGCATAATAGCGCCCCCAAAGCCTTCTTGCTACGTGCAACTAGGTTGGACTTGATGGGCTTTTCTTTTTTCAACCTCAACTACTATGTAACTATGCAATTCTTAGGCCATTCCCATAGGCAAAAATGGAGTACCTCCTAATGTCTGGTGCTGACACTTCCTATTTCCTGCACATTTCTATTGGCCAGAGAGCCTGCCCATCTCTTGAAGTGTCCTAGCTTTGCCCATCAGAATAGCCTGAGTTTCAGCCATTTTAAGAAGATTTTAAAGGCCACTGCATGTATGAATAGGCACCACTAGGTTCCTGCAGCAAGCTTGGATTTTCATTATCTTTGCCACTGCCCCTTTCACAGGTCTCATAGCTTGAGAAACATGGCTGCTTCCACCTGCAGCATACAATCCTATTACAGGTCTACTCTATGGGATAGACACGCTATTTTAATGCTCCACTAAGCCAGTCTCCCAAGTTCGCATGCCAAGAATGAGGATCCCTACTCACAAGAGTAACAAGAACCAATGCAGAGACTGAGTACAGAACTCTTAGGCTCTATGCACGTTAGCTTAAAAAAACGTTGCTTCTACAGGAATTTTGTGTTCTGCCTGTAGAAGCAGCTGAATGTTATCCTATGTGTCCATGCATATTAGGACGTTTACAGGCATAATTTGAGTTTAACGTGTAGAGGCAGAAAAGAAAAACCTTCTGGTTTGCGTTTCTGATTGGAGCTCACTGGCAAAAAACCCGTAAAACTCTTCTAAGCTCGTCTAGACTTTGTACCAAAAATGTTATATGAGAGCGTTTTTTTTTTTTAACTCCCAAGAGAACAGATGATTTTTTTTAAGCCCAGTGTGCATGGAGCCTTAGAAATAAAACATGGCAAGTCTGCCTTCACATACCGAAACAGGTGCCCCAACATATACATTAATGCTAATGTTGAATACACCATTGTCAAATACACTACATTTCTTTACACATCGACTGCATGACATTTTGATTGCAGATTACATCACAGACACATCCATACCTATTTTTCATTAATCTGACAGTATGAATTTGTATATATCACACTGACCCTGCCGTCAATAACACAAATGTGCGTATACCCTTAACCACTTACGGACAGCCCGCCGACATTATACGTCAGTACTTTGAAGAGGGTTACCGTTATGGCAGCAGCTAACTGCCATAGCCCCGGTACCCTCTTCTTCAGCGGGCAGTCCGATTTCAGATAAAAGTGGTGTCTGCCACGCGCTCCGATGCGCTGCACCGCTTACAAGAGCCGTTGGTAGCGGCAGAGGTGATCGGGTTCTTCTCCCTGTTAGGTATGGAGACGAGTGAGGGGAAGATGGTCCCCACCCATCTCCATACCATTGCAGGGCGGAAGCGATGTCAAAAACGTCATTTGCGCCCATAGCTCTTAGAGACATTTTTTTTTTTCTTCAAATTACATTTTCATTTTTTTTTTACATTCCTTGTAATAAAAATAAAAGTGACACAATTTTTTTTTTTAAAAGAACAGTGTAAACATAAAAAATAAAAGGTAAAATAAATAAGAATTTTTTTTTTTTAAATGTGCCCTGTCCCACCGAGCTCACGTGCAGAAGCGAATGCATACGCGAGTAGCACCCGCATATGAAAACGGTGTTCAAACCACACGTGAGAGATCGCCGCAATTGTTAGAGTGAGAGCAATCATTTTAGTCCTAGACCTTCTCTGCAACTCAAAACATACAACCTGTAGCATTTTTTAAACGTCGCCTATGGAGATTTAATGGTAAAAGTTTGTCGCCATTCCATGAGCGGGCGTAATTTTGAACTGTGACATGTTGGGTATCAATTTACTTGGCGTAACATTATCTTTCAAAAAAAAAAAATGGGCTAACTTTACTGTGGTCTTATTTTTTTTAATTCAAATAAGCGTATTTTTTCCAAAAAAGTGCGCTTGTAAGACCGCTGCACAAATGCGGTGTGACAAAGTATTGCATCGACCGCCATTTTATTCTCTAGGGTGTTCGGAGAAAAAAAAAAGTATATAATGTTTGGGAGTTCCAAGTAATTTTCTAGAAAAAAAAAAATTGTAAATGGGGATGAGACGAACACCCTCCTGTTCAGTTTGCAGCAGAACATGCGAACAGGCAAAAATTTGGCAAGAACACACAAACACCGTTAAAGTCTATGGAACACGAATATGAATAATCAAAAGTGCTAATTTTAAAGGCTTATGTGCAAGTTATTGTCATAAAAAGTGTTTGGGGATCTGCCCTCAGTTATATAAGAACTGTCACAAGCAAAGAAGCATCACACGGTGGGAGCCTCCCATTGAAGCGGATCGGTCTCTGCTTTTTTTTTTTTTCGGTCCGTTGCGGGGAGATAGAAGATGAATGGACATCGTGGGACAAGGACTTGTCATTTTTAAACATTTGTTCACTTTTTTAGTGAATGGTACATTTGTACCCAGTTACCATTTCACACGGGGGGAGTTGGGATCTGGGGGTCCCCTTGTTAAAGGGGGCATCCAGATTCCGATAAGTCCTCCAGCCGCATACAACCACAACCACCAGGCAAGGGTTGTGGAGATGAGGCCCCTGTCCCCATCAACATGGGGACAAGGTGCTTTGGGGGGCTACCCCAAAAGCACCCTCCCCATGTTGAGACCATGTGGCCTGGTACGGTTAAAGAGGAAGGGGGGTCCCTCTCTCATCCCCCACTCTTTTCCTGCAGCCTGCTAGGTTGCATGCTCGAATAAGGGTCTGGTATGGATTTTTGGGGGGGACCCCTACGCCATTTTTTTTTTACATTTTGGTGCAGGGTTCCTCTTAAAATCCATACCAGACCTAAAGGGCTGAACCGTTCGCCCATCCCTATTTGTAAACACCAAACCTCAGAAAGAGGCTTGGTCATTAAGTGGTTAACATCCAGACTTCACGCTATGAAAGTCACAAAGGAAGGTGAGGTGTTACATTCACCTAAAGCATAAGAAAATCAGCTGCTCTGTGTGATAAAGTCATGGCAAATAATAATGTTAAAATGCCAGACAATCTTCACATAAGCTCAAAACAGCACGACTGCAAGGTTATTCACTTTTTTTCCTTTTTTTTTTTTTAAAAAGGTAATTTAGCCATTTTCAAGTTTTCTTTTATATGTGATGTTGCCCTGCTTCCCTCTTCAGAGATTTAATGCAGAATCTTCCTATTGTATAAAATAAAGCCTCAAATCGTTTGCACTGAATACAGCTCAGCTGAAGCTTTGTATATGGACCTATTTCTGGAACACAGGACTCCCAATGGGCTCCATTTGTCAGATAAGGTCAGGCAACTGAACATATGACAAACTTGCTGATAGCTGAATCATTGCGGAGTCTTTTGAATCTTTTGATGGTGGTCGTGAAAAAAAAGATTTGAAAGGCATACCGAGAAACCAGATTATTTTGGAAGGTCTTGGCCAAATCTAGGAAGTCTGAAAAATCTGCAAATGTATATATATTTAAAAAAAAAAAAAAAACTTTGAAAAATATATTCCAAATTTCTGTTTTTAATAGTAGCAGTGCTTAAACTGAGCATGAACTAATAATGAAAAAAGGTCACGCCTATAAAAAGGGGATTAGTGCTTTTTTTTTTTTTTTTTTTTTTTTTTTTTTAACTCTTTAGTGACCCAAGATCATTGATGCATAGATGCCCAGGCGCTAGTTAACCCAGGGCTTGACAAATTTGCGTTAAATCTAGGAGCCAGCTAAAAAAGTAAGGAGCCAGTTTTTCTTTTTTTTTTTAAACTAACAAAGCTTACGGGTAGAACATGTAACATGTTACCGAAGGTGAACTTATCCTTTAACTCTTTCACAGCCAGAACAGTTTTTTTGCATTTTGTTGCACCCGTTTAAGGCTGAGTTCACACTATTGTGAATTGGATGCGGCTTTCTCCACATCCAATTTGCATGTCAGAAGCCTGTGACCAGCTCTCAATGGAGCCAGTTTACACAGCTCCAGGATGGCTGTGGAGCGAATTGCACAAGGGTCCGCACCGGACCCCCGCTGTGAGCTGCTCCGCATTGCAGCACAGCTCTTGGGGCTCCTCCCCGCATTAGATAACCCCCTTGGAGAAGCGCTCTCCCGAGGGAGTTACCTTGCGGTCGCGCTCCCGAGTCCAGCATTCGGTGTCCATAGAGGCCGAATGCAGGACTCGGCCCCAGCGTCACTGGATTTGATTGACAGCAGCGAGAGCCAATGGCTGCGTTGCTACCAATCTATCCAATCAAGAGCCGGGAACCCGTGGAGTGAGGGATGGCAGGGATGCGTTGATGGAAAATCTGGGTTCAGGTAAGTAAAACAGGTGGCTGGGGGGCCGGTAACTGACAGGTGTGTTTTCACCTTAATGCATGGGATGCATTAAAGTGGAGTTCCGTTTAAAAAAAATATAAGTCAGCAACTACAAATACTGCAGCGATGGAGTCCAGCGATATGGGGAAGCGAAGCCCCGTTAGTCTCCCCCTCCTCTCTGCAGTGCAGGCATAGTCAACATGGGCACATGGCTGTGGCTTCACAGCCGGGCACGCACTGCGCATGCCAATGCGGCGCACTGTGACTGGCCGGGCAAGCATTTGGGACCTGTGATGTGTCCCAGAAGATTGCCGAAAGGGAGGGGGAGAGTTGATCTCCCTTCCAGTGCCGCGGTGCGCCAGGAGGAAGTGGGAGCTGGAACCCTCTAAAAAGAGGGGATCCGCCCCCAAAATATGGCATGTCGGGGAGTCACTTTCCCTTAAAGCGGAAGTTCAATTTTTGGGTGGAAATCGGCTTTATGGTGAAAAAACATGTACCTTTACAACCCCTTTAATTCATTAATTTAGTTATCAATTGGTGTTTATGAGTCTAATAGTCACGTTAACAAGATTATATGCATTTAATATTTATTTTAAAAGGTTCACAAATAATCACTGGTCTAGGCACAGACACAAGGATTAATTTAATTATTTTTTAGTGTTGATTAATTATTGTGTGGTGAGGCCAGAGCTGTTTAGCCATTTTTTTTACCATTTATCTGTCCTCTTTCCAAGGGGGGATAGTAAGCACAGCAACGGGCCAAAATAATCAACCCACGTCACCAAGCCATGAGTATCACATAATCTACATTGTGTCACACGATATTACCACAAAGGTCTAGGAAACACAAATTTCCAGTAAAAAAAAAACAAAAAAAAAACAACACATTAAAAACTAATTTTAGAGAGCACAAAAATGCAATAAACTACCCAAATTTTTGGTCATATTTAAAAGCCGAGGTTGCACCGAGTAAACAGAGACCTATCATGTCAAACCCTAAATTTGCATGTGTGAAATGAC
Source organism: Lithobates pipiens (assembly GCF_037356315.1). Lineage (NCBI taxonomy): Eukaryota > Metazoa > Chordata > Amphibia > Anura > Ranidae > Lithobates > Lithobates pipiens. The sequence continues at coordinate 302,866,018 of NW_027507748.1, read as the reverse complement.
GATAAATAGTGTGCAGCATTCGGGTGGCAGCCCCGGCCCCAGGCGCCTAGGGTTTGCAGAGTTAACCTGACAATAACTTTGCCAATTTGCATAAATAAAAATGAGGACATACTGTATAAACTTTAACTTTGCATATTGTTTTTTTTTAAAAAAAAATTTTTTCTATTGTAGGGGGAAAATTGTGCAAAGATAAAAAAAAAAAAAAAAAAAAATCTGCAATGCCATCTCATTAAACCCTTTATCCTGCATGCAGTCACTATGCCATACCTAATATAATGATCCTATGATTGGAACCACTCTTATTAATTCAAAATGATCAACACAGACTAGTGCTGTCAATGGCAGCCGAGGTCGAGAGCCACCATTTGAGTGTTGGTTGGTGGCTTTCAATGGAAAGAGGTTTAGTAACCCAAGCCCAACAAAGGGCATTGTGCGTTATAATGTTAATATACAAACTGTAGGTGCCAAAAGGTTAAAGGAGTGAGATCGCCATTATTATTTTGTCATCTTAAAGTCTAGCTACAATCCAATTTATTTTTTTTTTTATGTTTGCTAAAGCAGGAACATTTTAGATTCCTGTTCTGTGACAGCTGCCATCTGGAGCGAAAAATGAGGGGAAACCTGCCCAATGGAAACGCAGAAAAAATAAATATTGACAGAGGTTCTAACTTTTGCCCATTCCTTGTCTTTATTGCAAGTTTCCGAAGGCCTAATGCCGCGTACACACGACCAGACTTGGGTCCGACAGACTTTCGACAGAGTTACAGACTTTCGACAGACTTTCGACAGAGTTCTGACAGAGTTCTGACAGAGTTCTGACAGAGTTCTGACAGAGTTCTGACAGAGTTCTGACAGAGTTCTGACAGAGTTCTGACAGAGTTCTGACAGAGTTCTGACAGAGTTCTGACGGACTTTCCGAATGAATAGACTTGGCCACACACAATCACACCAAAGTCCGACGGATTCGAATGTGATGACGTATGACTGGACTAGAATAAGGAAGTTCATAGCCAGTAGCCAATAGCTGCCCTCGCATCGGTTTTTGTCCATCGGACTAGCACAGACACGAGCGGATTTCTCGGTAGGAACTGGGTCCGGCGGAGTTCTGGTGGAAAAATTTGAAACATGTTCCATTTCTAAAGTCTGTCAGACTTTTGCAAATCAAAAGTCCGCTGCAGCCCACACACGATCGAATAGTCTGCCGGAATTATATATATATATATATAAAAACTGCATAGAGTGATTCATTAACAGTGGGTGACTATAACATATCAAACACCCTATCCAGCGTCTGTTCCACCCTACAACAAAGTACATAAGTGAGAATCACATGACTGGGTGATTCATTTGAGCTCATTTGTCTGCCAAATTCTGATAAAGGTATCATTGTTAGGATCCAGAGCCGACAAAATACCATAATTACAAGTAACTGACAATGTTCCATTTCCTCTGGTGAATGACTCCAATAAGGCACCTATCATCACCAACAAGATTTTGTACCAGCAAATTAAACAGATTTTTCTAAAAACGGGAAACAGGAAGTGAAAGAAGTCTTAGATTTATTTAGGCCCCAAAACACGTGGGCATAAAGTCAAGAAGTTACTTGGAATCCAAGTAAAAATAAATATAATAGAATTAAAGCGGTAGTAAACCGCATCCAAAAAAACAGGCCTGGGCAGTTTAAGTCATAATGTGCTAGTATGCCTCGCTTACTAGCACATTATGGCAGATTTACCTGAAAACAAGCCCTCCAGCTGTCACTGCTGAAGGCACTTCCATCTTCACTCGGTCTTCTTTGCAGTTTCGCAGGCTTCGCTTGGCCTGATTGGCCGAGCCAGTGATGACGTATGCTTGCGGGAGTCTCTGTTTAAGGCGCGGCTTTTAAAGAACGCCATGGTTATGTCGCTCCTTCAAAGCGCACATTTAGGAGATAGCTTATAGGCATTTAGGAGTACCTATAGGTAAGCTTTACTATAGGCTTGCCTATAAACATCATACATGGGAGTTTACTTCCACTTTAACCACTTGCTTACTGGGCACTTAAACCCCCTTCCTGCCCAGACCAATTTTCAGCTTTCTGCGCTGTCACTCTTTGAATGACAATTGTGCAGTCATGCTACAGTTTACCCAAATTAAATTTTTATATTTTTTTCACATAGAGCTTTTCTTGGTGGTATTTAATCGCTGCCCGGGTTTTTAATTTTTTGCTAAATAAAACAAAAAGGGACTGGAATTTTGAAAACAAAAAACAAAATTGTTTCATAGTTCGTTATATAATTTTGAAAAACAGGTAATTTTTCTTTCACTGATGAGGCTGCACTGATGGGCACTGATAGGCCCTAATGGGCACTGATAAGCACTGATAGGTGGCATTTAAAGGTGGCACAGATGGGTAGCACTGATTAGGCACTGATGGGCATTAATTGGCAGCACTGGTGGGCATTGATGAGTGGCACTGTGAGTACTGATAGGTGGCACTGGTGGGTGGCACAGTGGGCACTGACAGGTGACATTGGTGGGCACAGCCACAGCTTTTTGAGTGAGGCACAGATGCTGACAGCATGAGGAAAAAAAAATACAGATTACCGATCTTTCGTTTACATCACGTGATCAGCCGCCATTGGCTGACAGTTGATGACGTGGTAAGGGGATGGAATCGACCGAGTCTCAAACTCACAGAGCGGGTCGCGCAGACAGCGATTGCTCGGGAGGATGTCCATGGACGACCTCCCGGCAATTAAGGCCAGTGCTGCAGCCATCTTTCGGCTATAGCGCGGGCGGCAAGTAGTTAAACTATATTCCATATTGTGGTCAGAAAAAAAAACAGACAAATGATAGATACAATTACAAAATTGGGGGCAAAAATGATTTACTGTTATTACAATCCTCTTTATTAAAAAGTGTGAATAAAACTTCTAACAATGAAAGATGCTTATTTTTGGTCTGTTAAATATACAATTAAAAGTATTTTATTATATTTGATCAATAAGTACAAAAAAGCAGAAGATTCTGACAGAAAGGTGTGCTAATAAGACTGGGTTCACACCTAAAATGGATGCGGTTCGCAGGAGGGGTTCGGTGCGTCCCTGTTCTCCATTTCAGGCCCAAATTTTTGCCTGCATTCGGACCTGAAATGGAGCCAAAGACGCACAGGACTCTTGTGCAATCCGCTTCACAGTGGCCACGGAGATGTGGGAACCAGCTCTATTGAGAGCCGGTCACAATCTTTAGTCATGCGAAATGGACGCAGAAAAACCCACATCCAATTCGTACTAGTGTGAACCCAGCCTTACTCTGCGCTCTCTACCTCTGCTGCATTGTTATCGGTTCATGTTGAGCTCTCTCCTTGTGTACTACATATTCCTTCCCCCCTTATGCCATGGTAATGAACAGAGGAAGTTGGTTTGTAGTCCTACCACACTTTCTGTCCTAGGGTGACAATGCAGCTTCCCCTAAGATACAGTATACTACAGTGAGTTATCCCAACAAAAGAAGTGCAGCAAAATTATCAGATAGGAAAAAAAAGCTTGAAAAAATAAATAATAATGCAGCTACCTCCACTCGTAAGCAGCAACATATTACATTTTTGTTCTTGTTCTTGTCTTTCATTTGACATTGAAACAACTCTTATTGAAACTATCGCATTTCACTGCGGTATATTGTTTTCAAGTCAGGTAGACCTTGTGTGATGGTTCTGAAATAAGATCATAGAATAAAACCTTTATAAGCCGTATACAAATGTGGCTTAGTACATATACACAGAAACGTTTAATACATTAAAGCGGAGTTCCAAGGTCAAATCATTTTTTTTCATTTTTTTTTTTTATAATTTGTATGTTCAAATAATGTAAATGTAACACTCACTTATTTTTTCAAATATATCCCCGATGTCCGGTTTCGTATAAAAAAAAAACAAAGTTATATTATTTCTTCCAGGCAGTTTTCATCTTGCCTGTGGGCATGTGAAGCCCACAAGCAGACAGTTTCGGGATACAGTGATGCTGAGCTCCGAGAATTCACCGCCCATTCCCACACAAGCACATATGTACTGTGCACAGCGCCATTAAGTCCGATGTTGCCATCACAAACGGGCGGCAGCGTTGAAGTGCCTGCCCCGTTGTGATGGCAACAAAGATAAACCAAAGCGTCATCGCATAACTTCAAGTTTCGGAAGATCGGATATGACGGCGATACCCGCCAGCGGCTGAGACAGGAAACAGCACAAAAATAAAGGCTACACAGGTAACCCTTAAAAATAAAAAATTCCATTTGACAATGTCTGTAATGATAGGAAGCTATTAAAGGTGAACGTCTAAAATTGTGTGGAACTCCGCTTTAACATGCTAAGTCAGGGGTGCCCAACCTTTTTAAGAGCGAGGGCCACTTAAGCCACTTGGTAACCAGTTGCGTGCCACAATGAGCGGAGCGGGTGGATGACTGATCACGGCTACTCTATAGGCCCTCCGATCCGATCCACCCAGATGAAAGGGGGCAAACTCCCTTCTGTTTTTTTTATCGGATTTTTAGGACCGGATTGGAGGCAGGTGGGAGAAAATGGACAAAAGTCTGTTTACATCTGCCGCTCCATAGAGGTAAATTGAGGGTCCGATTGGGTAGGGCCGATTGTGTGAAAAAGGCCTAAACTGCTTTCACACTGATGATTACCCACACCGCGGGTGCAGGGTAGTGCACCTGTGTCTATCCTGTGGGTTAACTGAACTTTGCCATAGACTCTGTCTGTGGCAAAAGTCGGCGCTGTACAGGAAGCATCTACCGCCAGCTTCATTCACAACACCGATGCTGTGGTATGAGGGGTTGGCAACCTATGATCTGGACTTGCTAACCCGCCACTCCAGAGCAGGAGGTCGCGGGCCACATCAAAGGGCTCTGCGGGCCACATGTGGCCCCCGGCCACTGGTTGGCCACCCTTGTGCTAAGTCTACATACATTAATCTGATTTCTTATGCATGGGAGGAAATACACTGAGCAAAATTATAAAATGCAACACTTGTGTTTGCCCCTATTTATCATGAGCTGAACGCAAAGATCTATGACTTTTTCTATGTACACAAAAGGCCTATTTCTCTCAAATATTGTTCACAAATCTGTCTAAATCTGTTAGTGAGCACTGCTCCTTTGCTGAGATAATCCATCCACCTCACAGGTGTGGCATATCAAGATGCTGATTAGACAGCAAGATTGTTACGATGACGAACTGCAGTCAGGTCGAGACCCCGGTGAGGACGACGAGCATGCAGGTGAGCTTTCCTGAGATGATTTATGACAGTTTGTGCAGAAATTCTTTGGTTATGCAAACCGACTGTTGCAGAAGCTGTCCGGGTGGTTTGTCTCAGATGATCTTGGAGGTGAAGATGCAGGATGGTCTGCGGTTGCGAGACTGGTTTGATGTACTGCCAAATTCTCTGAAACGCCTTTGGAGACAACTTATGGTAGAGAAATGAACATTCAATTTAAAGGCAACAGCTCTGGTGAACATTCCTGCAGTCAGCATGCCAATTGTATACTCCCTCAAAAGTTGCAACATCTGTGGCATTAAGCTGTGTGATAAAACTGCACATTTTACTGTAGAGTGGCATTTTATTGTGACCAGCCTAAGGCACACCTGTGCAATAATCGTGCTGTGTAATCAGCATCTTAATATGCCACACCTGTGAGGTGGATTAATTATCTTGGCAAAGGAGAAGTGCTCACTAACACAGATTAAGCCCTGGTTCACATTGGTACCATTTGACATGTCAAATCGGCGGCAACTGCCGGCAATGGCACCGTCCTAATTGCTGCGACGCTGCATTTGTGGCACCAATTTCAAAAAGTCGTTTCTGTATTACTTTTTGCGATTTACACTGACATCTGTGCAGAAACCTGCACAGATGTCTCTGAAATTGTGGGCGAAACCAGGACTGACATGCGGGAGCTCAATCACAGATGCCTGATTGGCAGCTGGCTCATCCTCTCCGTTGAGAGCCTGAGCTAGCTGCGCCCCCCTTGTCTGGGGCTCCAGTGGGCACTGGAGGGGAAGAGCGAAGAGTGGTTGACAGTCACCATTGCCTGCTCTCCTTTAATAAAAACACCTTTTTCTCATCTAAAATCTACAGAGCTACAATTAGGCTTTAGATTGGATTCACACCTTTGCACTCTGGTAATGTGATTGCTCATGACTGCAGTGCCATTTAATGGCAGTCCAATGCACCTGGCTAATGGCCAGTAACTATTACTATGCCTTGTGGTGCATGGTTTTTCGAAAAAAAAAATAGTACATACGCCTTTTTGATGTGTTTTGCACTGCTTTTATGCAGTGCATGTGAACGGTGTGATAAAAACACAATGGTATAAACCCAGTTTTCAGGTAGCAAAGCACAGGTGTCCAATATCATTTGTCCTTCTGGCAAAATCATATAATGTCTGTATCATGTATGGAGTAATCCCAGAAGACCAAGGCTGATTAAGCCATGCCATACCTAATAAGCTGAATAAGCCATACCTAACTTAGCTTAGTTCTTCATTATACCAAAAAACTAAAAAGCACCAAGGGTTCAAAGTGAATGTAAACACTAAAGTTATACCCTTAGCATGCATTAATGGATTAGGACCTCTTTCCACAATTTATAGAAGATTCAAATTACCAAATGTACTCCAACAGCAAAGATCTTTAGAACTCAGCAAGACAGATAAGGCTCCTGAGGAAAGTGAGCTTCTAACATTAAGAGCTGGGGTGTCATTTGTATTCATTTGAGATGACATGTTGTACTATTTGAAAAATAAATAGCTTTATGTAGAAAGAGCTTAATACAGCAAAAAAAAGATGAAACAACTGTTTTGATCTTAAGACTCTTAAGATGGCTCCCATGACAATAACAAATGCCTTCAAAAAAGTACTTTGAACATTACGTTTTCATACCATATAGCTATATGGAAGAAGTTATGCCATTTGCTACAACAGTGCACAAGATGACATGGAACACTTCATCTCAAGAGATTCTCCAAGTTATTAAAGTCCTTTCATTTGGAAATGAAACACAGCAGCATTATAAGAACAACCAAATGGAACCAACTTATCAATGTAATTGGCTCCTGTAGGTGGCTTTATTTAGCCAACAAGAAAAATGACTTGGATGTATCCAGAGATTTAAATTAGTTTATAGACGTCAAACAAAAATGGTAGCCCTTGAATAACTTGTTGGGTACTTTGAGATACGATGCGTACATCCGGTATGGCCAATATTGATTCTTGATTTAGACAGCACGATACTTTAAAGTGTTCTAATACATGAAGTATAAAAGGAAATTAGTTATCTTTATGAGAAATATTACATTTAAGCTACAAACTGAACGGTGGCAGAGAAATAAAAGCTCAAACGTCTGTAAAAGCAGATTTTATTTTTGAGATGCCGTGTGCAAGAGCCATAATAAAAAAAAAAAAAAGCATTAGCACCCAATAATATACATGAGCGCAAAATGCATCATTTACATTGTATATATTTATGCTCACGTAGCCTCCCTGGCAGTATGAGGTCATATTTTTGCGTCTCAAAGCGGTGCAATTATTTTGCATACAAATTTGGCGTTTTATATTGTAGGCCTGTAATTCTTAGCAATAACACACTTAAATCTGTCCAAGAGTCCAGTAGATATCCCGGGTATGATAAAGTTTGAAACACAAAATCATAAATTATAATATAATAAATATAAATAATAATAATAATATGAATTTCCCCACAATTCACTATCGCTCAAATCTGCAAGTGTTCTAATTTACCGTCACTGTTTTCTAGCTGATCTAAAACCACTTTTGATGTAAAGGGACACTTTTTGGTTGCTATGGACAATCTCCAGTTTCCAGGCAGAAAGAACTGTATATATAATATAAAACTACATGCAGGGCACTGGACAAAGCATCAGGGACAAAAGAGATGTGAAATAACTTCATACAGTAATGCAATCTGTAAGATTACAGTGTACTGTATGTATTATGATTTTTATTTTTATTTGCCACCAGGCTCCGCCCCCATGTGTCACGACGCTCACAGGGAATGGAGCGCAGAGTCATTGGGCAGAGGACACAGCCTGCAGACACAACGGGGGGACATCGCAGGATCCTGGGGACAAGGTAAGTATAACGCACCAGGATCCTGCAATGCAATCCCGAGTGTGGCTCAGGGTTACCGCTAATGGTACTGAAATTTAACCCCAAGCCACACTCGGGAACACTGCCAGGGAGGTTAACTAGTCCAACAATCCCTCGGGAAGACAGCAACGCAACATAACTAGCCCAAGCCTTTAACCCATAAAATAGAATTCTACTCCGGAGCACAGCCAAATAACCATAATAGACCTGCCAGGCCTCACTGTCATACATCTGAGCATAACTCAACATGCTCTTGTTTTTAAATGAAAGTAAATCACAGTCTATATGGTCTAGCAAAGGGAAAGACAATGTCAAAACATTTGCTTTTAAAAAGTAATGCTGGAAATCCATCTGCTAGTGATATCTCCTGCAATATGAAGTTGGTTCCTGAGTTAGTTACAAGGATATAAATTCTCTCTAAGGTTATTCTGTAATCTATAGAAATGCACAGCTTATCTGTTTACCCATTGGAACCTGGAGTTCAAATCCTGTGTATGCTGCTTTGTGTCAGGTGGTGTTGGAGATTACACAGAGTAAATGACCAGATACAGTTCGAATCAAGAGGAACCAGCTGAGCTCCAAAGCATGTATGGGCTATGTATCGATAAACTTGGGTACAACCAGCCTGCGGCTGTTGTGCATGAAGGTAAAAAAAACTTCTGTGTACAGAAGCGCCCCTAGCCTCCCTAAAACGTACCTGAGCCCCATCTCGATCCAGCGATGTGCACAAGAGCCTCAGCTCTCCCCCTTACTGGCTGAGATAGCAGCTGTAGCCACTGGCTCTCGCTACTGTCAATCACAACCAGTGAGCCAATGAGGAGAGAGCATTGGGGTGGGGCCAAGTCCATTCACACATGGAGCAGTAGCTCAGAAGCAAACCTGCTCAGGTGCCCCTATAGCAAGCTGCTTGCTATGGGGGCACTCGGCAGGAGGGACGCGCTGGTGCGGGACGCAAGAGGAGGATTGGGGTTGCTCTGTGCAAAACTACTACACAGAGCAGGTAAGTATAACATGTTATTTAAAAAAAAAATAAAAACCTTTAAAATCACTTTACTATCCACAGTTTTGTATAACATCATGAACACCTACTTAAAAAAAAAAAAATATGGCAGACAATTACTGAAAGTGCCCAACAGGGATAGGGATACGGATTTACTCAGTGTAACTTGATGAAGAGACACATCACTGATCAGTAGACATTTTTCAATCCATCCAACCAATTCGAAAACTTGCACCAACCATCTAGCTACTCTACAGTGCTGTGAAAGACTGCTTTACCTACCATATTTTGTGCTTCTGGGTATGTGATCTGTCTGTTCTATCTTTATCGGCTTGGAAAGTTAATGAGAGCAAATCCCATTCTTCTTGAAGATGTGGCTGCTTTGATGAAATACATAACTTCAATTTGCAGGACTCGCTGAACCCTGTTTAATGTGCTTTCTGGGAAAATGACAGGGGCACAATAGATCGCTTTGTGCTGTTCTGTCAGATGGATGAAGTGGTGATACAATGTCTTGGCTATTTGTGGGCTTGAGGGCCACAGTGGATCTGCTGATATGACAGTTTTGCTAATGATATCTGACAGGAGTGTCACAAAGCAATGATTGTGAAGGACCTCACTGTAAAATAAGATTGTTACTAAAATATTTTCTTTTAAGATCATAGAAGAAAAAAAAGCCACAATCAGGTCATTGTGTCTTACCGAACACACCCGGTCTTCCAATCATTAAAAAGATGTGGTTAACATATTTTGCTGATGTGTTGGGTATAAAAGCACAATCCTTTTGCTCAACTATGAATCAGACAATTAGATGATAAATGTATCGCTCATATGTTTTTAGTAACAGCGCATGTTTTTTAGTACCCTTCATTTAAGCAATGTCAGGTTTTGGACGGTTTTTAGGGCACCATTTACAACCATTATTAATCAGGAGGAACATATCAACCATGCTAGACTTTCTGGTTGATAACCTACCTTTTTATAGTCTGAACAATTTCAAATATGCTACAGCCACTGTTAAAGAAGGTTAATATGAGTAAGGATGTTAAAGCGGAACTACACTGCATCTGAGCACCACAAAAAACAGAAACTCCCATTTATGGAATAACTCCACGCTACCTCACCGGTTTAAGCTTCCTGAACCTACAGCTTGAACCAAATTCAATATCAAGCTATTGAGAGATGTCACATTGGATCTCTCATTACACACCTTTGATTACTTTGTCATTAATCGCAATATTCCCTCTATGTACCTTTTTCGACAGCTGTCCAATGCTTTCAGGAGTCAATTCCCAGATGGGGAGGTTCAGATGGTGTCCACAGATCTTGGAAGAATTTCAAGTTATGAATGTTTGGAGAAACCCACCTCTAGCCTCTATGAGCATCTCCTTAGGGTACTGTCTCTGGAGCCATTGGTTCATTAATGCTCCTGAGTTGGATCCCCTAGGACTGAGAGGTTATATGGGACCTCCAGTTCAAAATTCTAGTTTCTTTGCAAGATCATCTTATTCAGTTCAAGACTGTACATAGAGCTCATCTCCTATTACACAAGATGGGGCCTGCCCACTCTTCAGCATGTTGGCAATGTGACCATCCCAGGGGGGACTTTATTCATATTTTCTGGTCCCGTCCTGCAATAAATACATACTGGATGCAAGTAATCTCAGAAACAAACTCACTGACCAGCACCTCCATTGCTCCTTCCCCAAAGAGTGTGCCTGCTAGGCCCGATAAAGGAACTATTCCCTAGGCTGGTGGAGGGAATCATAACTGGTCTCCTACTATTTTATGCCAGAAAAGCCATTACGCTGTGCAGGAAAAAAACAAACCCATCCTCTATCTTTTTAGAAAATGCAAGTTAGCAATGCCTTGCCCTATTATAAAGATACGTATTTTCACAGAGATTGACAGCGGCTGGGCCAAATGACTAGCAGAACCTCCTACAGTGGTGGATAAATACCTGCACATGCTACCCAATGATTTGATGATTAAGTTGGTGCATTAGGATCTCTTGGGCTCCTGAAATTGACATAGCTATGCCCAGGATGATCTGTGGTACACTGGTCTTAGTATTTGTGGTGTGAGTTGTAAGTCTTTAAGGCCGTCTTATACTGAATCCATTGTTTTTTGTTTTTTTGCTTTATTGTCTTCTGTGCCCCAGAGTGGGCTAAAAGCCTGAGCCTGTTTTGTTTGTGTTGTATGTAATTTTGTATGTTTTGTACCGCATGGAAAATACTTAAAAAAGAAAAAAAAATTTAACCTGTGCTCCCCAGTATGAGTGGGAATGACAAGTAGGTGCGTTCTTTTCTTATCTCTAAAGAGGATGGCATCCATGTTAGGATGTCAGAGCTGTCCCATGCACAACTGTACATGTGCGCTCAGACCACTGTAATACTGCAACACTGGAGGGATGGAGTTTCCATGACACCCTGAGCTCACAGGAAATGGGTTAAGCTGGGTACCATTTGGGCTGGAAGAGGCAGCAAGATGTGAAAGCTTAGAATCTTCAAGAGACAATGATGGGGAGAAGGTATGGTATACAAGTGCAGGGCAAATTTATTTAAAAATCCCCTATAGAAGGAGTTTCATTTTTTTAATAAAAAGCAGCAGCATTAGACTGAGCAAAATCTACATAAGGCAATGTGTTTGCAAATCAGACATCCATCTGGGACCTAGAACCAGCGTCCTCCTGTACAGGTGCTAGGTACATTTATGCTGCATTTATTGACCCATGCACCTCCCTAATGCCTGGCTCATTAATAAAAGCAGGCTTAATCATTTAGATCTGCTTTAAGGAACGAGTCAGAATACAGCAAGCTTTGTAGTATACTTGTAAGTCTCAGAAGCTATTGGCAGCATATCAAGAGGCGATGCGACAAAGTGAACATGCGGAACTATGTATTAAAAATATAGTTCTAATCATCACTGGCAGCTGTAGCAATGTTTTCATCATGCAAGACATCCGAGAACACATAGTCTTAGGGGAAATAGCAATCAACTATATTAGATCCAAATCCTATTGTCTCCTTAAGATATACTGGAACCAGGAATTCCAAGCTGCTCTCAAAACTCTCTGCACCATTATGCATGCTCACTTAGGCAATCCAATCAAGAGGTTTATGCAAATATATATAGAACAAAAAACTTCTAGTGGTTTAAGCATGTCTGCATGTTCAATCTCCCTATACCGTATACAGCCACCTAAAAAAATAAAGCGTCAGCTCAGGAGAGAAAGAAAAACGAGTTAACTGCTAAAATGGACTGCTACTACAGCTCTAAACTATTGTAGTAGGATGACATTTTGCAGGATGTTACTACGACTGTATTCTTTACAATGTCCATGACCAAGGAGAGATGTACATTGCTATGCTTAAGTAACAATTTCCACAAGGCATTTAGGGCCCTCCAATGGTTGGTGTTCTGAATTTGCAAGAATAAATGTACTGGCCACCTTGTGTTCTCCTTTATTCTTTTATTATATAAAAGCAACTCTATATTTCAGTTGCAGATGCACCTTGGGCTATATTCAGGGCTCCCTTGCCAAGAAAATGAACTAAGAATCTCAAGTGGTAGGTACATTGGTTTACCCACTTGCCAACCGCCTCCTGCATATTTACTGTGGCAGGTCGGCTCTATTGTGCAAAATCATGTACCTGTACATAATTTCATGCAGTAGCCACTAGGTGGCATATGCACGCCGCCAAAAGGCGTTATCGCACGCTAATTGGACACAGGGGATGCCAATCAGCGTGTCTGGTGGACCTGATCTCCGCTGACCACCCAGAGAAGCAGAACAGCGATCTGTCTATGTAAACAAGGCAGATCGCTGTTCTGACAGGAAAGAAGATGGAGATCTTGTGTTCCTGCTTTTTTATTGGATGTGTTTTATAGCAGAAAGTAAAAAATATATTTTTTTTTTCCAAAATTGTCACTCTTTTTGTTTATAGTGCAAAAAAATAAAAACCGCAGAGGCGATCAAATACCACAAAAAGAAAGCTTTATTTGTGGGGAGAAAAAAAGGACATCAATTTTATTTGGGTACAGCGTCGCACGACAGCAGAATTTAAGTTAAAATAACGCAGTGCTTTATCGCAAAAAATGGCCTGGTCATTGAGGGGCTAAAACCTTCCAGGGATGAAGTGGTTAAAGGAAAATGGTACCTTTGGTACAACAGTTCTTAAGGGCTTGACCAGAACGCTATGTGGGAACCCGCGTTTCTTGTAGATTTTACAGCCCCACGTTCAAAATGCACTGGGTGTGCGATATTCTGTGAGTGACAATGTGATCCTAAGGATACCCGCAAACACAGATCGCAAACACAGTGCATTTGTCTGCACCAGATTGCATGCTACTGCAGTACCATGCGATCCAGTGCAGTACAGTTTTTAAAAGTAGTGCATACACTACTTTTCAAAAATGCACTGCACTGGATTGCAATCTTTGCAGGCAAATGCAGTGTGTTTGTGATCTGCATTGAGGTGAAATTAGGAATACACTGACATCCGTAGCAGATCGCACACCCAGTGCGTTATGAAACCCGTTGCGGGAATTGTGCATGGAACATGGGTTTTCCCACACCACATTCTGGTGTGAACGAGACCTCAAATAAATGGTCTAAAAATCGCACTGCACTGAGTTTCACAGGAACATGGTCCGCGTTTTTGTGCAATTCAAGTGTGAATCGCCCCCAATGAATTTCTCCAACCCCTCTGACAAAAGCTCACCTGCTCACATACTCATGTTCCTTCTTGATCCAGCAATCTTTGCTGTGTTGCCCTGCCTTGCTCAGCTCATCATCTCCAAAAACAGATCCCGATGGGTTTTTCTCTTAGTATACATGCCTAGGCCCCATTCATTTCTGTGGGTAATCTGTAGTCACTTTGGCCTCCGATGATTCAGCTAACCCAAAGAAATGAATGAAACACTGGGTAAGTCAAAACTTCTCAGTAGGTCCTAAAGTGAGTTGCTCTTAAAAGAAGACACAGTTATGAATAATTCCTTAAAGAGGAAGTAAACCCTAATGGGTTTACTTCCTCTTTGATTCACTGCAAATGTAAAGCATAAATGGACTACTATGCATCACTTACCTGACACGGAGCCAGCGAAGTCACCGCTGTCCCCTTGTGTACGGAGCCTCTATCTTCTTGGTGGGTCTTGCTGCTCCAGCGGTCATTCGACTGAGCCGCGATGATGTCACTCCCGCGCATAGACAGCGGTGCCTGTCTTTTGGCAAATATCTCCTAAACCGTGTAGGTTTAGGAGATATTTCTTGGACCTACAGGTAAGCCTTAATCTAGGCTTACCTGTAGGTCAACGTGGTTTTGTAAGGGTTTACAACCACTTTACGTTAAGTGAAGACTAATCAGAACCCCTGTCAAGTTTTTATATCTGTCTGTGTATCCATTGATATGAGGTTTTCCTTTAATTTCTACCCCAGTGATACCAAACAGAGGAAAAAAAACAGCTAAAAAAACCAAACCAATAAAAAAAATTTAAAAAAAGGAGCAGAGGTTCCAATCTTCCCCTACTCTACCCACATCAAAAGAGGTATACTGTGAGAATCTCATTTATAGACCATCATCATTGTACCTTTAAAATGCATACACTCTAAAAACTAATCTGTAAAATTATATAGCAAAACAGGATAGATCGGTAAACATTTACACTTTTTTTTGGCAGCGATAGAATCACAGATATTTATAACCGTCTCTATCTACAGGCCCAAAACAAACCAGAACAAGATGCCTTGGCAGCCTCACAAAACATATATTGTTCTTCCGTAATCCCCTAGATGAAAATTCAAACAGGAAAGAGAGTTTGTTTGTCTACCACAAAAAAAAAAAAAATGCTCTTGCATTATTTGATGTACTACGATCATGCAAATATAAACCTTGTCATTGAAAACTCTACTCATTTAAAATGACACATCATAATACTTAATAATAGGGAGATCAAAGGGATTTTAACGATGCTTGTTATTGGAGAAAAAAAAAAAATAATAAAAATAAATTGTAATGCATAATTATGCACATTTTTTATTGAACTCAGGGTTAAAATATCATAATATATATATTATAAATATATATAAAATGTAGAAACAGCATCCAGTATATTTGATTATCTAGACCACCACTGCACTGTACTGCTGCTGTTTCTACATACATACACACACACATATATATATATATATATATATATATATATATATATATATATAGATATATATATATATATATATATATATATCTATATATATATATATATATGATATTTTAAACCTGAGTTCAATAAAAAATTTGCATAATTATGCATTACAATTTTTTTTTCTCCAATAACAAGCACCGTTAAAATCCCTTTGATCTCCCTATTATTATATTTTATATATTTTTATATTATATTATATTCTAATTTTGGGATGTGGTGCCTATCTTTATGGGTGCTTATTCTGTTTAGTTGAACCAAACCTATTCTTCCATCATAATACTTGTTTAATGCACACATTCGATTTTTTGATACAAAAATTAGCAGTTGCTCTATAGGATCCTAATCACTATACTATCACTGTATACACCTACATAATTGTATATTCAAACACACTACATCAATGGCATTCAGTAAGAAAGACAAAGACTGCCTAATACAGGGCCATCTTGATAAATATGTATCTATGGGGGAAAAAAAAGGGGGATTTCTACAGGCAAACACAATCCTCATCTTAGTCAGTGATGCACTTTCATTCTTCTGTTGTAAAAAACAAAATCCAAATGACCAAAAACTCATATTTTTTAACGGAATGCCATACTGTGTAGAGATAGTCCACATACTCGTAAAAAAAAAAAGATTTGAAGCAAAAACATTGGAATGAAGACAGCCTCCCAATATGAATAGAACTAAAATGATTTCCTTATATACTCACTAATGTACAGCTTTCTAACTAAATATTTGCAAGTGTTTGAATGCATTCTAGACTCGTAATGAATGAATAAGGTGTTGGATGAAAACACCCACCTTGGGGTGTTCTGACCCCACTTGCTTTTTTCATAATGTTAAAACTGAATTTCAGCAATTCAGCAAATTAGTAAAAACTGCAGGAATACCCTGTCTAAGGAGGTGCCTGCTGCCTTGTAGACATATCTCTATTATTCACATCTGACAGGTTTACAGTGTTCCAGGAAGATAACTTCTGGAACTCCAATACTGCTTCACTGTGGTCTCAGTTCCTTCCAGAGTCGCTGGAACTGCTTTCCTCCTTCTGTCCATTCACAGAAGCCTTTGTATTATGTGAACTCATTCACAAAATACAAAGGCTTCTGTGAAGAGGAGTTAGAGAGGAGGGGCAGGCATTGCTGCGGTATGTGCTTTTCTCCTCTGACAGTCGGCGTGCAATAAACCTGTCACATATAAGTAATAGAGATAAGTCCCACAGGTGACATGCACCTAATTCAACTTAACTCATAATGAGACTGCACTTTTTGCAAAGTTGCTGAATTCAGCTTTAAATAAAACAGTGGTGGCAGATTTGCAGGCTTGAGGACTTCAGTACAGAAATGTCAGTAGAATTGCCAAAGAGAAAAAAAAGTGGTTAAATGGCTCATCTCTAAGGAATGTACCAGAATCTTAAATATAAGTATTTGAGCAGCCATTTACACAGCTGCCCACAGGACCAACTAAGTGTAAAATAAAACTTAGGGGCTCTCTAATACAGGTCTTAACAAATTTGCTTTGAATCTAGGAGCCAAGTAAAAAAGTTAGGAGCCGGTTTTCTTTACTAACAGGGCTTTCATTTTGATGACGGAGATGGCAGATCTTGAATTTGCACATGGAGGGGACTGGAGCAGGGCATGCTGCTGGGTGGGACGGCTTTCTCAGTGGGTGGTTTCAGGGAATGTGTGGTCCTTTGGGGCTCTCAGGTGTGGGGATTTGACACTTGAGGATTGTTGGGGCTGAGGTTTTTGATGTGTGTGTTGTGGTATGCTGTGTGGGCTGGACTCTACTCCCCTCCCTGCTCATCTCCAGCGCTGTGCATGGAGACTGGAGGGGAGGAAGAGGGGTGGGCCATGGTGCGTACAGATTGGCTGGTGCCAAGGGAGGTGGGGGGGGGGGGGGCAGAGAGAAAGAGAAAATTTGGCTCTGCGTTGCTCTGGAGTTGCTCGTGCCTGGTGTTGGCAGTGAGTGGGCTAGCAGAAGCTAAGACACCAGGACGTGATTTCTGTCTGCCCTGTAACCTGGTACATGGGATTTCCTCTCATATATTATTTTTATGAACAAAACACCAACACATGAGGTGTTTACATGGGTTAGAACCGAATTATCCCACAGGCCTGTCAACTGTTATTCCTTCAAACTGCTTTAATGCACTCCCATTAAATTAGGAAGCCGTAAAAAGGGGATTTACATTTCAGTGTTCATCACCTTCAATCCATATCAAAAAGGACAGGGAATGGGGTTGTACCAATCAGGCATTTGTCCCTTTTGGCACCACAACTCTTGGGACCTTTTTCTGAAACCTCTGATCAGTAGAAACCCTATATAGGTATGTATAGCACACCCCCTTTGTGCTCTTAGCATTGACATTACTGTATTTTTCCATGGAAACATCGCTGTACTAAGGGATTGCCTCCCGTCTCAAATTACTGCGCTCAGAATTCATGATCCGTATATCAAAGTTCAAACACAACATCTACTGTATTAGATATCATCACCATCAGGCCTGCAGAAATGTACAACAGATCCATTTAAAAAGAAACTATGCCTAAATCTATGCAGCTGGCCCTATGGGTAAAAGAAATTTATAGCGTACAATTTCATATTTTTATATGTGGAATATTTAGCCAACCAGGAAGAAAACAGACCATGGGGCGTATTCACAACCAGCACTAAAAGTAAATGTGAGGAAAGTGTGGTTTGATAAGCTAACAAAAAGGTTTCCAGCTTACCTGATCAGCTCAGAGTTCAAACATCTTTGTATGGTCTAGGATATATAAATTCGTTTTACGTTGTAAGACTTCTCCGCTGGTCATGGTGTGATTTATGTAAAGAGGCAACACAAAGGTCTTAAGTCTAAGTTCTCTGTAGACTCGTAGAAAGAAGATCTTTGAAGCTGAGAAAACTCAACATTTTAATTCAACATATCTCATAGCCTGCAGCTAAAGCATGATTTCATGTTTTATTTTTTCAAAAAAAAATTACTTTTCGGATTCTCAGCCCAAAAGCAATTCTATGCAAGGCATTTCAGTGACTGCAATATCTTTAAAAAAAAAAAAAAATGTTACATATAGATAAGTATAACTTATAGTACATTCAAAGCATAGTTTTTATATCATAGCTTTCATCACTATTCCAAAAACAAAAGGGGGGTTGATTTTCAGGGCAAAATCTGGTGCAGCTCTGTATAGAAATCAGCTTGCAGACATTTTTGGTCAAAGCCAACGGTGCACTGAAATGAAAATTCTGGGATCCGCCAAGATCCCTGGATGATCTTCACTCAGCTCAGCCTCTCAGCAAGACGTTGAGAGCCTGAGCCGGCCGCTCCCGACACCTCTATAGCCCAGTGCTCCAGTGAGCACGTGGGTGGGCGGGGGGGGGGGGGGGGGGACAGAGCAGAGAGTGGTGACAGACAGTCACCAGATCTCTGCTCAGAGAGCTGTGAGAACCAAGTGATCGGCAGCGTTTGATTGCTCAGTTCTCAGTGTTAGACGTGGCGGGGACTGATGCTGTATCCACCTAGGTAAGTATGATTGAACCAAAAAAAAAAAGTTCCCATACATCTCTTTTAATGTTGCTGGCATTTTTGCATTGAGCAACGTCAATGTGACATGATTTTGCATTGAAGTCAACAGAGGAGCATTTTTGTATTGAAGTCAATAGCCCTATTTTCGGCCTATATATTGGTGCATCCTTAGTCAAAGCTTAATTGAACAAGCTGAAGTTAGAAGCCAATTGGCTACCATGCACAGCTGCACCAGATTTTGCACTCTCCAGGTTTAGTAAATCAACCAGATTGTTTCTTCTTCATTTTTTATGCTCTTGTCGGCTGACGTCACTCCGGCCAGATGCCTAGACCAGCAGCTGGCTTAGCCTTATAGCTGTGCCAATGGGAGACTGAGCCAGCTACTTCCACCCCTCCCTAGTACAGTGCTCCAGTGAGCATTGGAGGGGCAGAGCAGAGAGTCAGTGGCTGACAGTCACGGCTCTCTGCTCAGAGCGGAGGGGAGAACTGAGCGACCAGCGGTGCTTGATCACTTGGTTCTCAGTGCAAAGGAGGCTAGGGACAGATGCAGCATCGGATCGAAGCTGCATGTACCTAGGGGAGTATCTTTTTTTTTTTTTTGTACCCTATACTTCTCTGAGCAAAAAAAAAACAGCCTCTGTCCTTTTACCTCAGAGGACCCCCTAAACTCATTTTCAAGTCTAATGGAACACTTATGAAAACCAACTAATTGTGGATCAATGGCAAAAATGCCCCTTACATTGGTGGTGAGTAGGAAAAAGATCATGGATGTCCTGCTGCTGGCTTTGCACAGTGGTGTTGGTCCTGAAAATATACCAGCACCATCAAATGGGAGATTAATCAGCCAGAGCTCAATGAACCCCTAGTAACCTCTAGAGGATGTCTAGGGTTTCTAGGGTTCCACAGCCCTGGTTGAGAATGGTTGCTCTAAGTCCACCATTAGAGAATACTCACACTTGTGAGTTTAAAAATGTTTCTATGTCATAGCTCAATGTGGAGCTCCACCCAAAAGTGGACGATCCACTTGTTTGCACCCTCCCCTCTCCAGGAGCACATTTTGGCACCGTCAAAACCAGGTACTCGCTCCCACTTCTGGGTACAATGCCACACAATGATGCTGTGCTCTACAAACTTTCCGACCCCTCCTCCTTTCCCCCGCTGCCTTCTGGGGGACACACAGGTCTCAGAAGACAGCAGGACCATTCAGAAAGTGCAGCGCGACTTGCTCAGTAGGAAACAGCCTGTTTCCCATAGTAGCAATGACAAATCAGCTAGGGGTGCTGACATTGCGGGTTACCTGGACAGGTAAGTGTCCTTATATTAAAAGTCAGCAGCTACAGTATTTGAATAATATATATAATTATCTTTTCTTTTTAATACAAGCTGGATCTCTGCTTTAAGAAAATCTCTTTCATAGCACCAGCCTACCTGAAGGTGTATCTTGGCACTGTGTAGGTACCAAGATAACTCTACATTGTCCACTGGATTAAACAGGCTTCATGCTGCCAATAAACTCTCAGAGAGCACAGCTCCTAAAGCTAAACCAAAGCAAATTGCCCTGACCCAGAAAAACAGCATCTCACATACAAGTCACTGATGCCCATTGTTAACATGCCATATACACCTGCTAAGCAGGCATTTTAATTCACTTATAAAGAGCAAGTGCATGGTCCACTTTCACTCGCTCTTTGATTCTGTCAACTGCCCTTTAATGTCCCAAAAAATAAATGAAAAACAAGTTTTTCTATATCCGGAGCCCTTAGGTGCCCAATCCATAGGGTTGTAAGGACGCTCTTCCAGACTCTGCTATACAACATCTGCCAGTTAGAAATGAGCTTCAAACTCATTTCTAGTTGAGCTCCGAACGTGTGCTAAATTTTTACCCCAATGAGCTGCAGACCTGGTCATTCCTGTCCCATAGAAGGACAACCAAGCTCATCTCTACAGCCGATTCTTTACATAAAATAGAAACATTAGATACAATACTAAAAAGAACAAGTATACATTTTCAAAACACATCATTCAAAAGATATTCAAAGCTCAGACAAAGTTATTAAATGCATATATTATACATGCAAACTTACACCTCCTCCATTTTTATTTGCCTCTCTAAATATTTTCCCTTTCCTGTTCCCATTTAACTTCACCAAGCAGCTTTGTTTTATTTGTTTTTTTTTGCAAATAGAAAAAGGGAACTACTTAGAAAGCCAGTGACAAAGCACTCCCACCGGTCTGAGACAGGCAGGGAAATAATGCAGGGCAGTGGATGTGCCATTAAGAGGGAAATAGGCCGGTGAGCAGCAGAGGCCACGGAGCTCTGGGGAGATAATTAGGCCTGTATAATACAGTCCTGCTTTTTATCAGGATCCACCATTAACCACTGCAGGCTCTCCATCATTGCTGTGTGCCTTTTCTATGAATACGTTTGTATGTGAATCATTTTTGAAACATGGAAGATAACACAAAAATCAATTCAATGAATGGCTCAAAGCTTATAAAACCGACATTATTCCGAATCTCTGTATTTAGAGATTACTTATTTAGAATAGCCCAGTAGGTGGCCTAGTGGCAGTTTACTAGGTACCCAACGGGGCTATTCATTATTTTATTTTTAAATACCACCTCAACGGAATTTCAAATATCAGCAGGATGTTTTATTGTTTTTAAATGTTTAAATGCTATTGCTATTCTTTTTAAAAATGTATTTTCTGTTCTTGCTCAGGTAACTGTGCCCTGGTCACGCTGGTGAACTTCAGGTATGTGGGGTGCCCCCTGTGCCCGCTGGAGCCTATGGAGTCTCGCTTGAGAACTAGGTGCTCTTGATTAGAACTAAATTCTCACATGCAACCATCCCCAGCATCAGAGTAAGAGGGACTCAGAGCCAAAGCAACGCTGACTCAGGAGCTGCTGTCAATCTCCACTACATAGTAGAGCTGCACAAATAATTGTTAAAAACAAAACTGAAATCTCAATTCAATCCCCCTCATGATCTTAATCTGGCATTTTCACGATACATGCAACAAGTGCAGAGCCGTTCTCTGCTCACAGCTTTTTTTTTTAAATAAAAGGCAAAGTTTATTACAACATTGCTTAGCACTGATAGATAAAAAGAAACAATGTATCATTTGGTTCTTTTAGATCAAAAGGATGAACTTCAGTATGCAAATGAGGTCAGTCTAACCACTTAAAGACTAAACCTTTTTCTGACACTTGTTGCTTACAAGTTAAAATCTGTATTTTTTGCTACAAAATTACTTGGAACCCCCAAACATACATACATACATATATATATATATATATATATATATATATATATATATATATATTTATTTATTTATTAGCAGAGGCCCTAGAAAATAAACGACGACCGTTGCAATATTTTATGTCAAACTGTATTTGCGCAGCAGTCTTTCAAAAGCAATTTTTTGAGAAAAAATACACTTCAATGATTTACAAAAACAGAACTAAACAGTGAAGTTAGCCCAATTTTTTTTGTATAAAGTGAAAGATGATGTTACGCAGAGAATCATAATCTTTATTCTAAGCAAAAAAATTGTGATTCTCATTTTAACTAGAATCGTGCGTCTCTACTAAATGGATAGAAAACTGGCTAAAAGACAGAATTCAGAGAGTAGTGGTTAATGATTTTTACTCTGAATGGTCTAAGGGCATCAGTGGTGTACCCCAAGGTTCATTGATATTGGGTCTGGGATCAAAAGTAACATTTCTGTCTTTGCAGATGACACTAAGCTATGCAGTGGAATAACATCCTTACAGGATGTCTCGAATTTACAAGCCCACCTCAATGCTCTGTCCAATTGGGTGATTATGTGGCAGATGAGGTTTAATGTTGAGAAATGTAAAGTTATGCACTTGGGGGCTAAGAATATGCATGCATCATACACGCTAGGGGGAGTACAACTGGGGGAATCCATAGTGGAGAAGGATCTGGGGGTTTTGGTAGATCATAAGCTCAATAATAGCATGCAATGCCAAGCTGCGGTTCCCAAAGCGAGCAAAGTCCTTTCTTGTATTAAGAGAGGTATGGACTCCAGAGAGAGATATCATTTTGCTCCTGTACAAATCATTAGTAAAACTGCATCTGGAATATGCAGTTCAGTTTTGGGCACCGGTTCCCAAAAAGGATATTGGGGAACTGGGGAAAGTGCAGAGAAGGGCAACCAAACTGATAAGAGAAATGGAGCTCAGCTATGAGGAAAGATTAGAAGAACTGAATTTATTCACTCTTGAGAAGAGGATATTAAGGGGCGATATGATCAACATGTGCAAGTATATATAGGGGTTCATATAGTGAACTTGGTGTTGAGTTATTATCTTTACGGTCAACACAGAGGACACGGGGGCACGCTTTAAATCTAGAGGAAAAGAGATTTCATCTCCAAATATGGAAAGGTTTCT
The DNA here is from genome assembly GCF_037356315.1 of Lithobates pipiens. Taxonomy (NCBI): domain Eukaryota; kingdom Metazoa; phylum Chordata; class Amphibia; order Anura; family Ranidae; genus Lithobates; species Lithobates pipiens. The sequence goes on along the minus strand of NW_027507748.1, from coordinate 302,842,723 downwards.
TCATAGTAAGAGCTGTGAAAATGTGGAATAGACTCCCTGCAGAGGTGGTTCTGGCCAGCTCAGTAGATTGCTTTAAGAAAGGCCTGGATACTTTCCTGAATGTACATAATATAACTGGGTACTAACATTTATAGGTAAAGTTGATCCAGGGAAAAGTCGATTGCCTCTTGGGGGATCAGGAAGGAATTTTTTCCCCTGCTGTAGCAAATTGGAGCATGTTCTGCTGGGGTTTTTTGCCTTCCTCTGGATCAAGTGTGGGTATAGAATCGGGTATATTGGATTGTAAGATAATTTTAAATGTATTTATTTATTGTTTTTAAGGTTGAACTGGATGGACTTGTGTCTTTTTCAACCTGATTAATATGTAACTATGTACTACAGAGGAAGAGGAAAGGAGTGGCTTTGGTTCTGTGTTTCAACAGATGAGTACACAAACTCCATAGGTTCCAGCGGGCACACCCACACACCTAAAGTCTGCCAGCATTTCCATTCCACGAACGGGCGCAATTTTGAAGCGTGACATGTTGGGTATGAATTTACTCGGCATAACATTATCTTTCACAATATAAAAAACAATTGGTCTAACTTTACTGTTGTCCTATTTTTAAATTTACAAAAATGTGTATTGTTTCCAAAAAAAGTGCGCTTGTAAGTAAGACCGCTGCGCAAATATGGTTTAACGGAAAGTATTGCAATGACCGCCATTTTATTCTATAGGGTGTTAGAAGAAAAAAATTTATAATGTTTGGGGGTTCTAAGTAATTTTCTAGTAAAAAAAAAAAAAAACAGTTTTTAACTTGTAAACAACAAATCTCAAAAAGAGGCTCGGTCCTTAAGTGGTTAATGATAAACACTACTCTTCATAAATAATCGCTAGTGATTTAAAGGAGTGACTGAGCCACTTCAAAATGACTCTTGTAGCACCAGCCAAAAAAGGATTCCACTCCTCTCTCTCTTTTTGTATAAACAGAACTGCATGGTTTAGGCACTCACAAGCTACAGACAAGCTGGCAAGCAGTGATTTTTTATTTATTTTTTTCACTCGGAAACCAAGCATGCTTTGTAGATAGAGGGGGTTGATTTACTAAAACTGGAGAGTGCAAAACCTGGTTCGGCTTTGCATAGCAAGCAATCTGCTTCCAGGTTTTTTTTTTTTTTGCCAAAGCTTACTTGAGCAAGCTGAAGTCAGAAGCTGATTGGCTACAATGTACAGCTGCACCAGATTTAGCACTCTTCCGTTTTAGTAAATCAACCCCATAAAGTCACAGATGCGCTCCTTTTAAAGATTTATAAAAAAATATATATATTGTTTACTTGGACTTAGTAAACTTCGATTTCTACCCAGCTCCTTTTTTACTACATAATTCTAATCTCTCTATAAAACCATTCAAAATTTCTTTGATAATACAGCTAATGAATGCTGCCAAGGCTTTGATTCTGAGGCATCTTTGACTTTACCAACTATACAAGATTAGTTTCACAAAGTGGATTTGATCTATAGGTAGGAGGAAGCTAGAGCCACAGCTGCAGACTCTACTGCTTTTTTACCTAGAGATTTGGACCACTTGCATCCTATTCTTACACAAAGGGGCATCTTGCTGCACAGTGTGCATTCTAGTGTTTTAGTGTGCCCGGGAGTTACAGGTGCAGCGATTACCACTGGTTACAGTGTTTAGACCTGTTCAGCCTAGTGCCATCCTAACAGCATCATGCACTGGAGCCCCTATCCACCTGCATCAGGTGTCCCCATCGCAGCGTCCCCGTGTATTGGGTTTCCCCATCACAGTGCCCCCATACATCAGGTGTTGCCCACATCACAGCATCCCCATCCAACAGGTGTCCCTATAGAACTGGTGTCTCCATCATCAGGTGCCACCAAAGTGTCCACATACATCTGGTGTCCCCATCACAGTGCCACCATACAACTCTTGTACTCACAGATCACAAATGTTGTTCCCACCTGCAATGAAGGCAGATCCTCCTTCCTCTCCCATGTTAAGACTGATTAATCTCAGTGCCAACTCTCTTTGGCCCCCTGCAAGAGGGAGGAGAAAGCTGAATCAGCTCTCCCAGCAGAAGCCAGCCATTGCTCCTTTTGACAGGAGCGACATTGCAGTTACTCTCATCACCAAGGAGTGTCACGAATGGCCAAATAGACAGTGTACCCCCTGCCAACACAGCACCCAGGCCTCACCTTATCCTGGCCTTCATCATGGGGCCCCTGGACAGTGATCAGGTGTGCCCATGCATTAAGACGTCCCTGGTTCAGCTGTAGCCTACCATAGACTGACAGCAGAGCTGGGTGCTGCACCTGCGCATCTTGGGCACACTAGAACGCAGAGATGTACTCAGTTTAGTTATATGCCCCCTGTGTTAAAGGGGCCTTGGAATCAATTCAGCCATCAGCATCCATATACACCATAACGGAGAAATTCTAATAAAAAATAAATAAATTATAAGACTTGCCCATCACAGTCAAATTCAAAACAAAATTTGCCCATTTGTGCATTGAAAATAAATGCCACGAATTGCAGATGGCATGCAAACAGTCTCTGGGTGAATTGCACAACTAATTTTTTATAAATACATTTTATTAGTTATGGTCTTTATCATTCAGTAGCTATGCTAATGAGAAAAAGTGCTGACATTATTTTGCCTTGCGGATGGAGAATGTTGCAGACACCTCCGTCCCTTTCTGCTTTAAATTTGCTAACATGGGAAGACAACGCTTTCCCCCCATCAAAGTCCTGCGAGAAATCTTTTTATACTGGTCAGCTTACCATGATGCTGAACCCATTACTGAGCACCAACTATCTCAAGTGTGTAGCTGCAGTTTGCTTAATCCGTCTAATTAATTTTTTTCACTTCAAGTACGCACCATAAAAGAAAGTTCCAGTGAATATTCATGCTTTTTAGGAGCCCTACAGTATTTGCTTTTCATTTTCAACCCAAAAAAGGCTAACAGATAAACATAATACAAATCAGTGCATGCTTATACATATTCATTAGCTTAAGTCTGAGGTTTGCTTCTCCATATTGACTATCCATGACTCCATATTCCTTCCGTAAAAAAAAACACGATATGGATTTCATAATTAATAGGCAATTTTAATATCTACCAAGAGAATTCAAATAGAAAAGGCGTAACGACACTAACAATGCCAATTGCATGATCCATCTACATAAACTTGTAGGCTTGAAAGCTAGTTTGCCTGGAGGGTTTGTCAGATTATGCCCGAATGTCCTACAATTCATTTACTTTTAAAACTTTTAAAACTCCAGGCCGCTATAACAGACGCATATTACAGCAGCTCCGCATTCATTTACAGTATATCATCAAATGTATTTTATTAAATTAAGCAGTGCAAGTGTATTTGAATTTAAACTGATATCAACCAGTCATGGCCCCCTGTACAACAAAGCTAGCTGGTAGTGCCGCAATGCCCATATGGTATAAAGAAGAAACATGCAGATAGACCGTGCACTTTGCAAGTGCAGTTGCTCCAGAGATTAGTAAATGAGCTAAAGCTTCACTTCGCAAAGAACATCCAATTGCATGTAAGGGAAAAAATACAAAATAAAATTAAAGAAACAAAAAAAAACAGCATTTTCCTTGGTTTCCAACCATTGTGTTGAATTATGCAGCAAGTAATGCTCATAAAGAACTCTTGAATTTATATTTGCTACAGTACATAAATAGAAGGGCATATCATTTATTGGGGAGGTAGGCACAATGAAATCAAAAAATGCTTCACTATCACACTTAGAGCCGGTGTTCTGTCAAAAAGTATCCGGCCATTGAATAGTGCCTGCCCCATACTGCGCAGTCCTTGCACAGTATGGAGGAGAAGGAGACTCCGAAAGTCTCCGAAGAAGAACGGGGCCTGCACACTGAGTCCAGGTTGAAGCCCAACCATCCAAGTAGACATACAGTTGCACATAGTAACAGGGCCCCTCGAGCGATTGCTTCGCTCGCCACGTTTTGGGCACAGCTTCGCTTCGCTCGGCTATTTTTTATTCTAACTCTATGTCCACTTGGATGGTGGGGATTGAACCTGAACTCACTGTGGAGGCGCCGTTTATCTTCGCAGATGTTTGGCTTCTCCTTGTCCTCTGTACTGTGCAAGCGCAGTACAGGGAGGACGCTATCCGATGGGGGACACCATTTAATACATCACCCGTTCACACTGAGGCAGCACGACTTGCAGCGCGACTACCTCAGACGACCTGGACACAACAGCTGCACCAACTTGCAAAATTACTTCTATATAGAGGTCAATGCAAGTCGCCTCAAGTCACCCCCAAAGTAATGCAGGAACCTTTTTCTAAATCAGAGCGACTTGAGTTGCTTCTATTAGAATGGTCCCATTTTACAGAACGGAACGCTACTTGTCAGGCGGCTAAGTCGTCCCAGTGTGAGCCGGCTCTTTGCATATTGTGCCGTTATTTGTTTCAGCAATCTTTTATGGTAGAAATATCTTCTTTTTTTTTTTTTTACTTCAAAAGACAATTAATTGTTAAATGATTGAACAATGGATGTTAAAGCGGCATTAAACCCAAAACCTAAAGATGTCATATACTGCAGCTTACAAATCATTAGATGTGGTGGCTGCATTGGTTTCATTTTTTAGGCTTCCTCCACCCCCCCCCCCCCCCACTCTGTTTTCACCTGGCAATCCGGGCAGTAACACACCTTCTGTATTAGACTGCCTACAGCAGGGGTGCCCAACCAGTGGCCCGCGGAACCTTCTGATATGGCCTGCGACTTCCTGCTTTGGGATAGCAGGTTCTCAAGACCAAATCGTGGGCTGCTGACCCACCATGCCAGAGCATCAATGGTTTTAAATTAAGCCAGTGGAAGCAAGCGGCTGCGGAGGGAGCAGAGCCACCTTTGCAGATGCTTCCTGTACAGTGCCGGCTCCTGTCCCAAGCGGAGCGATACCAAATGCATTCTGCCTGGGACAGCAACAGCAGGTGATACCTGAATGGAAGACTGTTATTAAAGGTAAGTCTATTATTAAAACAGTGTATATATGGGCATATCTGTTCTGCAGGGGTTACTGGGCTGCTTTCAAACTGATCCGCAGGTGCAACGCATTGCACCTTCTGGTTACCTTCACTGAGTCATAGACTTCTGTTATTACCTGCAGGTCTGGTGCGCTTTCAGAAAGTGCACCACACCTGCAGGATATAATAGACATCAATGGCAAAGTGCAGCTAACCTGCGGGAAAGCCACAGGTGCACTGTACTGCACCCGCAGTGCAGGTAAACTGCCGGACATCAGTGTGAAAGCAGCCTTAGGCCCCTTTCACATGACTGGTTCATCCCACGCGGACCCTCCATTCACCTCTATGGACTGGCAGATGTAAACAGACTTGTGTCCATTTGCACCCACCTACTTTCGATCCGATCCACTAGGAAAAAAAAAAAAAAAAAAAGAAGAAGAAGAACAGAAGGGGATCTGTCCCCTTACATCTGGTTGGATCGGATAGGGGGGCCCACAGAGTAGAGTGGGCTGTGTCCATGTCCACTCTGCAATATACAGAGCGGACACGGATCTGTCTTCTCTCCGCTCCACTTATTGTGGCCCACAACCAGTTACCAAGTGGCTTAAGTGGCCCTCGCTCTTCAAAAAAGGTTGGGCACCCCTGGCCTACACTCTGGCTGAAAGAGCACATTTGGAAAGCAGCACTGTCAGTCTGAGGGGGAGGAGAGCATCAAATGCACTAATGGATTTAGATATTGAAGCTAAACTCCGGCTCACCCCGCAAATACAGCGGCAGTTTTTTTTTGTTTCCCTTAAGGGAAAAAGCTCTTGCATAAATAAAAGTTTATCCTTGTAAGCAGCCCTGTCAGTGGTTAATGGTTTGTCTCAACACTCTTAACTGATACGTTTGCAGGAGAACTTGTTCTTTTGAAAAACAGCGGACTTAGTGACTGGAACACCAGGTGAAAATAAAAGAAAGAAAGCCTATAAATAAATGAATGCAGCCACCATATCTAAGAATTGGTAAAACTGCAATATAATAAATGTTTGCTTTTGGATTTAATATCACTTTAAAACCACTACCAATGAAAGGGAAAAGCCATGAATTGGTAACGGTTACCTGAAGCACATACTAGTTATTCAGCGGTCCCTGAAGGTCTTTGCATGGCTTAAGGGAAACTTCATAACTAGCTAAAAGATCTCCCAGCAGACTTTGATTTCAGTTATTCGGAACATGAATCTCATATTGGTATTTGCTACTGTGCTCCCATAGGTTTAAAAGTCAACGTAATCTAGGAGTAAAAAGCTTGGTTATTATGTTTGTGCCTGAATTTCATGCAAGCTTCAAATGTGTGTCAAGTTGAATGCAAAGCAAGAGTAGAAAATCACTGCAAATGTCCAGAACCCTACCTAGGCACAAGTACCCATCAGAATGGTTCCTTGTGTGCTATTAAAGAGGGGTGGCTGCAAAGTGCTCTTAATCTGAGCAACATTTGTAACAAGCAGGCTATTGCTTGCTACAAAATGTTCACATGCTGCCATTACAAAGAATTTAAAGCAGAGGTTTTGCTTTTCAATGGTGTTATAGTATGTATTTTATTACCTGCAGGCAGCTAGTTTTGGTAAACAAAATTCCCTGCACTGCTTCCTTCCTAGCGGCCAGATACCGACCTGTGTAGCTGTCTTTCGGTGAAGTGAGAGTTAACAGAAGATGCTGCTACCGAGAAAAGTTGCGCCGCTCATCCACCCCCTTCTGGCTTCTCCGCCATTTATATTGCTCATATTCACACAACAGAGCATGTTCTGTGAATGGGCGGTGGAGATCCTGTCATTCAACCGCTACTCTTATGCCACGTACACACGACCAGACTTTCCGGCAGACTAGGTCCGACTATGTGTGGGCTAGTCCGACCGCTTTTTATAAATAAAAAAAAAAATCAGACGGACCTAGGAATAGAATATGTTTCAAATCTATCCAACGGACTAAAAATCAGGGAAACCGTTTGTCTGTGTACTAGTCCGATGGACCAAATACGACGAAAAGGCAGCTATTGGCTACTGGCTATTGAACTTCCTTGTTTAGTTCTGTCTTAGGTCATCACGTCCAAAACGAATGGTCTTTTCGAACAGACTTGTACATGTGTGGCCAAGTCCGCTCGTTCAGAAAGTCCATCGGACCTCTGCCGAAAGTCCGTCGGGAAGACAGTCGGACCCAGTCCGTTGAAAAGTCCGGTCGTGTGTACACGGCATAAGTGTATTAATCTGTGCCAGTTGGTCCATAAGGGGCAGTTTGCATGCGGGGTGCTGGACTAATGCCTTTCTATGAGGTCTGTCTTTTTTTTTTCCAAGCATAGGATTAGAGCCTGAGGTTCTAATTGGCTTGAAAAGGGTTGTGCTCAGGACACAGAGCACTGAGCCCTGCACCCTCCCTCTTGTGATACTAGTAAATCAATATTTGCCAACGGTTTCTGACTTCTATTCCCGGCCAATCAGGACAGGAGGTGGATCTAAAGAAGACCAGGTTAGCAGGGGAAGCCACAGCCCCATGACTGCTGGAGGGGTAAGTGCAGACCTGGGGGGGGCAGGTTTGTTTGCCGTCCCCCCTCCCCAAAATGTTTAGCACCAGCCGTCACTGGTATTAATAAGAGCAATAGAAATGGTGGGAAGGGCAGAAGGGGATGGGCGAGTGGCACAACTTTTCTCAGTAGCAGTGTCTGCTGCTGACCAGTATCAGTCGGCTCCAAGGAGATATATGTAATGGTGTGTATCCCATTACCTGCTTTAACTAAAGTGAATGGTGCTGTATTCAGATGTAGGCTCCATGCACACTAGCTTAAAAAACGTTGCTTCTACAGGAGTTTTGTGTTCTGCCTGTAGAAGCAGCTCAATGTCATCCTATGTCCATGCACGTTAGGAGGTTAAGAGGCATATTTTGAGTTTAACGTTTAAAAAAAAAAAAACCTTCTGGTTCGCGTTTCTGATTGGAGCTTGGAGGTAAAAAAAAAATGCAAAATTCTCATGCAAAACTCATCTAAACTTTGTACAAAAAATGCTCTATATGAGTGTTTTTTTACTCCTGAGAGAACAAACGTTTTTTTAAGCCCCGTGTGCATGGAGCCTAAATGTTTTCATGGGTAATTAATGTTTATGAAATTGTGATTCTTTATAATGGACAGTTATATTAAAATGGACCGGTCAGTAAAATTCAAATTTCTTGTGAATCAACAGAGCTTCCTTGCCGTAAATAGAAAACTATTTTTCATGTGACCTTAAACTAAGATTATATATTCTCTGGCTATTAGATCCTTGTGGGCATTTGATATAATTAGAGACTATAAAGAATCGAAGGTCTAATATTAATATATATAGTAATGCCGCGTACACACGATCGGAATTCTCGTCGGAAAAAGCTCTGATGGTTTTCCAGACGTAATTCTGCTCAAGCTGTCTTGCCTACACACGGTCACACCAAATTCCGATCGTTTAGAACGCGGTAAAGTACAACACGTATGACGGGACTAGAAAAAGGAAGTTCAATAGCCAGTAGCCAATAGCTTCCGTCTCGTAGTTGAATCTGAGCATGCGTGATTTTTGGTATGTCAGAATTGCATACACACGATCGGAATTTCCGATAGCATGTTCTCAATTTTCCCGACGGAAAAACTTTCTATCAATTTTTGGCTGGCGGAAATTCGGACAGCTAAATCCCGATGGAGCATACACACGGTCACATTTTCCGATGAAAAGCTCTCATCTGTCTTTTTCTGTCCGGAATTCCAATCGCGTGTACGCGGCATAAGATTTAATGACCAACAAGACAAAACCAGAAAGCAGGGCCTCCATATGTAATGACAATTATAAACCCTTGTACACATATAATTGGATGCTACCAGCAAAAACAATATTTGTAAAACATTAACAGACACTGACCAAATCATTTCCATTAAGATGATCTAATTTTCACATCTGATAACATTAACCACTTCAGCCCCGGACCAATTGTCAGCCTAAGGACCAGAGGTCTTTTTACAATTTCGCACTGCACTGCTTTAACTGGTAATTGCGCGGTCATGCAATGTTGTACCCAAACAAAATTTGCGTCCTTTTTTCCCCACAAATAGAGCTTTCTTTTGATGGTATTTGATTGCCTCTGCGATATTTATTTTTTACGCTATAAAAGGAAAAAGACTGAAATAAAAAAAAAAAAAAAAAAAGATATTTTCTACTTTTTGTTATAAGAAAAATCGAATGAACTAAATTTTAGTCATACATTTAGGCCAAAATGTATTCAGCCACATGTCTTTAGTAAAAAAAAATGTCAATAAGCATATATTTATTGGTTTGCGCAAAAGTTATAGCGTCTACAAACTAGACCAAGTGATTGAATAATGACACAAAGAAAAAAAAAAAAAAGTTTACAAAAAGTTGTCACTAAATGATATATTGCTCATACATGCCATAGTTATATGTGGAATTGCACACCAAAATATATTCTGCTGCTTCTCCTGAGTACGGGGATACCACATATGTGGGACTTTTTGGGAGCCTAGCTGCGTACGGCACCCCGAAAACCAATCACCACCTTCAGGATTTTTAAGGGTGCAAATTTTTGATTTCACTCCTCACTACCTATCACAGTTTCGAAGGCCATAGAATGCCAAAATAACACAACCCCCCCCCCCCCCAAATGACCCCATTTTGGAAAGTAGACACCCCAAGGAGATTGCTGAAGGGCATGTTGAGCCCATTGAATATTTTTTTTGTCCCAAGTGATTGAATAATGACACAAAAAAAAAAAAAAAAAAGTTTACAAAAAGTTGTCACTAAATGATATATTGCTCACACATGCCTTAGTTATATGTAGAATTGCACCCCAAAATATATTCTGCTGCTTCTCCTGAGTACGGGGATACCACATATGTGGGACTTTTTGGGAGTCTAACCGCGTACGGCACCCCGAAAACCAATCACTGCCTTCAGGATTTCTAAGGGTGCAAATTTTTGATTTCACTCCTGACTACCTATCACAGTTTCGAAGGCCATAAAATGCCAAAATAGATGTACATTGCCATGCGGCGGTCCTTACGTGGTTAAAAAGGCAAAAAATCCTTTTTTAATTTTTGTAAAAACGTTGCAACAGCCTTTTCTTGTATTATTACAAAACTAAGATATGAAATCTCTCCATCTGCAAAACCACATAAATATTGCGTGGGACGGAATATATCTTTGCCTCTATATATCGTGTACTGTATTTGTTTCAAATAACGATTGAACATTAGTACAAGTTTTCCATATATGGTTAGAATTAGTCAAACACATGCCAGCATTCCTATGAGAAGTTATTCCAGGCCCAAAATATAAAGTCCTCCAATGTCATGCAACCACAAGTATATGTAATTATCTGTTACATGCTTCCAAAAGACGACCATGAACCCCAAAGCTGCTAATGACTTAGATCTTAAAGAACTTTCTTTTCTAAGAAAGCTGACGTAACGCTGCAGTGCCATGTGTATGTGAACTGCCACACTCCATAGTGTTTAAAGCAGGACCGCACTGTATCTGAGCACCACAAACCAAAAACATTATTTAATTTATTTTTAATATTCAAAGCAAACCTCCCCCCATCTAAGTCTTCAGCCCCACCCCCAACACTTCTTGCTGTGGCCATCTTGAGTATGGGCAGATGATTAATGTAGCATTTACTTCCTGGAATTAATCTGCCCCACGCTGGGGCATGCAGGCAGGAAGGAGGGTGTGCTTAGTTGAGAAAACCCCTCCTGAAGGCTGCTGAGAAGTATGACATAATTTGTCTAGGCCTCAAAATCAGGAAGTGAAGAAATAAAAAAAATAAAAAAAGTATAAAAACAAGAAAATATGATATTCTTTTCTATCTATTAATTAAAAATGGTCAATGTTGATTGAGAGAGTGAAGTTCCACTTTAACTATCTGTTAGGTTAGCCATTAAAGTGTTTGATCAGTATTAACAACTTGCCGACCGCGCTATAGCAGTTTTACTGCTACAGGGTGGCCACAACGTGCAGGCTTATGTATATATCGGGTAGCGGGCACGACTGCGGCTCACTCCTGCTGTGATTCTACAAAGCGGGAGTCAATCAGCTGGTCCCGCAGACTCTATGACCCGGGCACCTGCTGACCATCAGTACACAGGTAGTACGGCACTCTGCCTATGTAAACAAGGCAGATTGCAGTTCTGTCAGTAAGAAAGGTATGAACTCAGTGTTCCTGCCAAGCAGAAACATGGATCCATGCTTTCTCCTAGTAAAACTACCTCCCACACTACACTAAAACATTAGCTAGTCAGCCTTTGATTGCTCCTGATGTTAACCCCTTCCCAGTCAGTGTCATAGTACAGTGACCGTGCATATTTTTAGCACTGATCACAGTCACTGGTCTCCAAAATTGTCAAAAGTGTCAGTGTCCCATTTTGTTCAATATTGCAGTCCTGCTATAAATCGCTGATCGCCGGCATTACTAGTAAAAAAAAAAAAAAAAAAAAAAAAAAAAAAAAAAAATCCATAAAATCTATCCCATAGTTTTGAGATGCTATAACTTTTGCGCAAACCAATGAATATATGCTTATTGGGATTTTTAACTAAAAACACATAGCAGAATACATATTGGCCTAAACTGATGAAGAAATTAGATTTTTTACATTTTTTATTGGATGTGTTTAAGGCTGGGTTCACACTGCTGCGCAAATCACATCCGATCTCTGTGCAATGCGAGTTCAGCCATACAGATAGTATGGCTGAATTCGCATCGCACCCGTCGCAAACTCGCACGGGACCCTTTTTTTGGTCTGCAGCAGAATCGGATCGCATGGGTGTTCACACCATGAGATCCGATTCCTGTCCGAGTTTGCAGATCGCACTGCGATATGCGAACTGATCTGGGGGTGTCATTAACATTTCACTGACACTCCCAGCAGTCCGCATAGGGCAGTGTGAACTGCCGGCGGGAGGCATGCGATGCGGGAAAACGCCGCGGATTCGCGGCGTTCCCGCATCGCTCCGGTGTGAACCCGGCCTTAAGGCGGAAAGTAAAAAATAGGTTTTTTTTTGTTCGTTTTGTTTTTTTAATTGTAGGTCGTTTTTTGTTTATAGTGCAAAAAATAAAAAATAAAAACACAGAGGTGATCAAATACCACCAAAGGAAAGCTGTATTTGTGGAAGAAAAAAAGGACATACATTTTGTTTGGTTATACTGTCACACGAGCGTGCAATTGTCAGGTAAAGTGGTTGTAAACCCTTACACACCACTTTTATGGCTTACTTTTTAAGGCTTACCTGTAGGTACCATGAATATCTCCTAAACTTGCACCATCTAGGAGATATTGACTGTATCAGCATGTGCCGATGTCATCAGCACATGCGCGCTTAAGAAACAGCTCGCTCGTGCAGTTTGTTTAGCTGCTGTGCTGTTATTGGCAGCTCCCACACGCATGTTCAAGACTGATGTCAACACGGCTCCGGCCAATCACAGCGCCGCAGCCGGTGATACCAGGATATAAATCCAGGAGACATGTCACGGGCCACAGCGGTGTGCCAGGAGTGGTGTGGTGGGTTTCGATCGAATGGTAAGTATTTCATTATGCCTTTGTCTTGCAGGTTGTTGTTTTATTTTTTTTATTTTTTTCTGTGGGTTTACAACTAGAGGTCGACCGATATGGGTTTTTCTCTGGCCGATGCCGATGCCGATATTTAGAAATCATGGCGGCCGATAGCCGATATATGATGCCGATTTTTTTGGGCCGATATGTTAGGCCGATTTTATTTTATTTATTTATTTTTAATCCCCCTTGATCTAACACACCTTTTCCACTGGGGCGTTTTTTAAGGCGCTTTTGGGCTAAAAATAGCGCCTGTAAAGTGCCTGCAAAATGGCTCCCCTGCAGTCTGCGTGAAAGATAGAGTGCTTTCACACTGAGGCGATGCGCTGGCAGGATCTTAAAAAAAAAAGTCCTGCAAGCAGCACGTTTGGAGTGGTGTACACCACTCCTCCACCACTCCTGCCCATTGATATGAATGGGCACCACTGCCGAAGCGCATGCAATGCGATTTGGCAGCGGTGCTTCATGGGCGCATTTAACCTCTTCCTTGGCCGCTAGCTGGGTTATATGTGCCCCACTAGCAGCCAAATAGCACCGCTAAAATGATGGTAAAGAGCCGCTAAAACTTGCGTTTTACCATCAACGTCTGCCCACTCCAGTGTGAAAGCAGTCTTCATAAATGATACAGAAAATTTCTTACACTTAAAGCGGAGGTCCACCCTAAAATGGACCTTCCGCTCATCGGAACCCTCCCCCCCTCCGGCGCCACAATTGGCACCTTTCAGGGGGGAGGGGGGTGCAGTTACCTGAATAATCCAGGTAACTGCACCCACTTCCGGGCTAGCTCTCTGCGGAAAGGGGCGTACATTACGCCCCTTTCCGCAAGTGCCCGCCCCCTTCCGCAAGTGCCCCGCTGCCTGCTGGGAAACACACAGGTCCCAGAGGCAGCGGGGACCGTCCTCATTGCGCAGTGCAGCTCACGCATGCGCAGTAGGGAACCGGGAAATGAAGCCGAAAGGCTCCATTTCCTGATTCCCATACCCAAGATGGCGGCGGCGGCAGCACTCGAGTGTCGATCTAGAGATCGGCTTCGGGTGCCGACATCGCGGGCACGCTGGACAGGTAAGTGTCACTATTTTAAAAGTCAGCAGCTGCAGTATTTGTAGCTGCTGGCTTTAAAAAAAAAAAAAAAAAAAACGCGGAGTCCCGGCGGACTCCCGCTTTAAACATTTATTAAACAAAACAAACCTCCAATCAGTTTACTTGTATGTATGATCTAGATTAAAAAAAACAAAAAACCTATATATTAAATACTTTACTGTTTTTATTTTATTTTTTAAATGGTGTCTTTTTTTCCCAAAAAAATGCATTTGAAAGACCTCTGTGCAAATGCCGTGTGACATAAAATATGGCAACAACCGCTATTTTATTCCCTAGGATCTCTGCTAAAAAAATATATATATTTTTTGGGGGGTCTAAGTGATTTTCTGGCAGAAAATACAGGATTTTTACTTGTAAGCAACAAGTGTCAGAAAAGATTTAGTCTTTAAATGGTTAAACTGAGAACTTCTACACAGAGATGACTTAGTCATTCAGAAGTGTAAACATTGTAACATTTAGTTCTTTTCTTGGCAGTCTGCCCAGAGAGGAGGAAAGTGTTGCTATGACGACTCAGCAACTCACACTGACTTCTTACAGAACTCATTTCAAAGTCCCGCTGTAGAATCGGCTTTTTATTAACATAATCGGCCGATGCCGATTATTTAAAAAACGGTAAATATCGGCCGATATATCGGCCGGCCGATATATCGGTCGACCTCTATTTACAACCACTTTAAAATAACAGTACTGTATCGCAAAAAATGGTCTGGTCATGAAGTGGGCTAAATCTTCTGGAGCTGAAGTGGTCAAGGAGGGAGGGTCAGTGTCAATGACCTTGGCAGTAGGTCATCAGTGGTAGCTCAGAACACTTTTGTAGTTTTTGGGTTGCTGAATCATCTGCCCTTACTCAAGATGGCCACGTGCAGAAATAGGGGGTGATTTCTCAGCAGAATAAAGTATGAAGCCATGGATGGATGAGTTTGCTTTGAATGTGAATTTGTTTTTGGTTTGTGATGTTCAGATGCAGTGTACTTCTGCTTATAGAAGAGGTTGGGAGTGGGCCGGAGCCAACAACCATGGAAACAGGTTACTGATTCCTATCAAACCTCTTCATTTTTAGGGTTCCCAGAAATGTGCATCCAACATGCAGGCATCTAAAAAGCCAGCTCTTGAATATTTTTAGGCCCACAGATTTGCTTTTTCTAAAGGGAATATGTTCTTTTGGCCATTGACAGCAAGGTGACGAGTTAATATATATCTCCCCTCTGTCTGCTGCTCTTTTTGCCTAAGGGAACTCTAAATCAAAACCCTGTGTAACTTCTGTGTCACTCAGTGTTGGAGCCCAAACCAGTATTTGCCATTTCCCCCGTGTACATGCCTGATAATAAGTCACTCAGGATCCCCCATAAGCAGAAACACTCGGTACTTCTCAGTGCTTGTCAGACTAATGAAGTGTCAGAGGAATGTGGCAAAGGAGATCATCAGTGGGTGGTGGAGGTCCTATCATGAGAACCTGTCAATTTGCTTAAATGGGTATTACGACACATTTTATATCACGTATAGGAATGTGAAAAACATACTTTAAAAATTCAAGGTTACAATATTAAACTCAATAATAGCTAAATATGTACAGTCACTGCAAGAAAAACTAAAGCATCTGTTAGAGTATAAACATGCTCTAGGCAGGTCTTGTAATAAGACTACTTGCCAAAGAATGCATGCATTGGTATGCTAGAGCATGAGGAAAACACAAACATTTCGAGACACATGGCCTCTGGCTTTTGGATTTTCTTTCTTAATGAACAGCATGCACAAGGTGATAGACAGGTACACCGTCGCCGCAACACCAGCTAAGCATAACAAACAAAAAAAGGCCTAATAAATAAGCCAAACCAAGAGTTTGACTGCTATACACAAACACCTTTTGCTTGCAAAGTAAAGTCTATATCCTAATTATAACTGAAATGTCCACGTTGCTTGTAAGCCAGGGCTTTTAGCAGCAAAAAATACAATTAGGAGAGGCAGAAAACCGTGGAGACTTAGAGTATGCTTGCATTACCTAGAACATGAAAATCCTTTTCTGAAACACAAAATTGTTAGCATTTAATTAAAAATTTAATACCAGCGTATCAAAGAACAAGTTTAAAGCAACTGATCTCTGTCCTTTTCTCCAAAGTGCAATTTCGCTGAAGTGAGTACAAATTCTTGTCACTACGCTAGACCTGTTTGTCACCATTACAGGGCCAGCCTGTAGATTTCAGATCCATAATTTCATAAGGTAGCGGTTATTTCTGGGGAATACTGTAGTGGCGTAATGCTGTTCTGCAGAAATGTATGCTAAATCAGACCGGTCCTACAATGCCATGTGCCTACTGTTCTCAAACTCTCATTACTTACACTAACTAAACCACCACAGTGTAATTATTCTGCTGTCTACAAAGTAGTGATCCCTATAGTCATAGTGAAAATTAAGCAACGTGGAAGAAAAATAATCTTCATCTTTTTGTAGTGTAACATTGGAATAGACCGTTGCAGTTTAAGTATTAAAGTGCATCTCCAGACAAAGATTTTTATTTATTTTTTCTACTTATCTGTATATAAAAGCACCAAATTACTTGGTGATCCTGCCATTTACATACTTGTGTCAGTCTGGCTGTCTGTAGTTCCACCTCCTACTCTACAATGCTATGTAGCCACAACACAAAAGCCTTTTCCTCCGCTAATCAAAGCTCCTGTCACTAAATAAAATGGTTAGCTTACAGTCCTGTTTACATCTTGTGTTTACTTTGCTTCAAAAATGATACCCCATGTAGCTTTAGTGGTGCTTCAAAGCCTCCATAGAGGTCGATGGCAAAGCTCACTTGAAGTCCCAACAAAGCCCCACCGGTGTTCCACCAAAGCCCCACCGGTGTTCCACCAAAGCCCCACCGGTGTTCCACCAAAGCCCCACCGGTGTTCCACCAAAGCCCCACCGATGTTCCACCAAAGCCCCACCGATGTTCCACCAAAGCCCCACCGATGTTCCACCAAAGCCCCATCGAAGCTTCCCCAAAGCCCCATCAAAAGCAAGGTGTAAACAGGGCTATAAACGAACCATTTTATTTAGCGGCAAGAGCTTTGACAAGTGTTAAACTAGCCCGTAAAGTGAATGTAAACAATCACTTGGTAAAATAACCCATTTAGATTAAAATAGAAACGAAAGGCAAAACATTTGTACATCATACATTATTAATACCTTTTTTTTTTATATAAGTGATCACATTCCCTCTGTTCTCAGCTGCATAAGAGCAGGGGGGAGGGGAAGCAGCACACTGAGCTTCCCTGTGAATGGCTGTGTGGGGGGGGGGGGGTGTCATGACAAGTATGATCAGTGGAGGAGAGCACACCAAGTTCCCACTTGGTGTGTTCCCACTCCTGCTTAGTGTGGTCAGTTTTTAATAGGAAAGCAGAGGGACTGGCAGGAACACCAGGGATTTCACATAAAATGAAGCAATACAAATAACTCATACTAGTACATGGTACAGCAGGCACATATCAGGAATAAGACTTTTGGGGTAACAAACAATTTAAGTTCTATGGGCCGCAGCGCAGTGCAATGCAGTTTATTGTGTTGCTCTATGTTGCACCAAAAAAAAAAAAAAGAATTGCATGCCTTACATTTTTCAGTGCGCACCAACACAACACAGTGGTGTGAACTTTAATAATTAATTTAATGTTAAGGAATACGGCAGTTTACTTTGTCTTGCGTTGGGGCTGAACTGAGCAGTGCTGCCCAGAGCAGTCCCAATGCACCCAGTGTAAATGGGGTCTAGGAGAAACGAAGTACGCACTGTCCACTACGCTTCTGGTCATTGTGTCATTCATCTTGGCCCCCCTCTGCTCTCAGTGCATCATAAAGAGATGCGGGAAGGTATGTAAACTGCCATGAGACTGCAAACAAACACAGCCAAAGAAGGTATCCATCAATTGATTTATTGACTAGTAGTATCATAGTGTAACTAATCAGTATTAAAGGTGCCATTTGGGCTCATAGGTTGACTTCCATTTACTTTAAATGATCGATAAGCATGAGGAATGTAAACATGAACTTTGCATGCACTGTGTCCGATTCAGCGATCGCTTCAGATAAGGACTGAGCTTTCCCAACAGTGCAAAAACAAACGCTTCTGAACACCGAGAACGCTTACCACACATTTTCCAGCATGCCAGAAAATCTGTGTGTGATAAGGGGCCAACCGTTCCCATCAACAAGAAAACTGAGTTTTTATCAGCTCGGTAATGATCTCAAAGTTAATGGGTTTGTAAACCCTCGTGTTTTTTCACCTTAATGCATTAACGTGAAAAAACTTCTGACACTGACCAGCCCCCTAGCTCCCCCATTTTACTTACCTGAGCCCGTTCATTCCCTCAGCAGAGGCGTGCTCTTCCTCTATACCTGTTGTCTTGGGTGTTGGATAGATTGATAGAAGCGCAGCCATTGGCTCCGACTGCTGTCAATCAAATCCAATGATGTGGGCGACAGGGGCGGGCCGAGTCCTGCATTCTGTGTGAATGGACACAGACGCGGGAATTGGGAGCACACCTTCAAGGTTGTCCACCTTAGGAGAGCCTTCTACAACGTGGACACTTGATGTGGGGCGGAGCTACCAACGCCGCCGGGGGACCCCAGAAGTCGAGGATCGGGGCCATTCTATTTAAAACAAACTGCACAGTGGAGGTTAGTATGGCAACAAACAAGTGTTTAAGTTGGCCATAGACGGTTTGAATCTCGAGAGTTCAGCTGGAACCGGCCGAGATTCTAATGGTGTATGGGCAGGCTAAAAATGTAAAAAAATGTAATGTAAAAAAGTTAATCAAGCAATCTTCAGTCCAACCAGCCTGCCAGATGTTACATGCGATTATCCCTAGAGGAAGTTATAGCTGCTAGCAATAATCACTGCAACCTGTGGTTGCAGGAAAGAAATTCGCTCTGTCTATTGCCAGCCTTAGGCAGATGTCTCATCAAAAATGATAGGGGGAAAAGACATCCTGTTGTCCAGGGACAGCCACAGGCAGACATTCCTATACACAGAGAGACATGGAAGGAAGAAAAAGTTGTGGTTTAGGTTTTATTGTGCTTTTAGGGTGAAATATGTAATCTCTTTATTTCAAAAGGCACGTACAGGAATGAGGCTGACTGTATAATTACAATCCTTATCCACTGGTTCAGTGCAAACATCTAATCAGTGTGTCTGTACCATCACACGTTCACTGTACCACTAATCCCATATACTCTGCTTAACCAACCATATGCTTTGCTTTCACACTTGCAGGGCTTCAAGCCTAATCTTTCATTTGTTTTTAATTATTTTAGTGTTATTAGGACTGATGTAACCAAGATAACAAATTTAAATTAGAGCCAAGTGGAGCATTACCGGGATCCTTAGCAGATCTGCACAAGCAAGAAAATTGATGAGATGATTCGAAATTCAAACGCATTGTGGTGTTAAAGAAACATAATTAGGAACTTTGCAGGCGGATGGTCACATGGGCTTTAGGTAAAGTGGCTGCAAGCCCAGGGAATATGATAATTAGGAAGTGAAACAGTTCGGAGTTAATAACTGACTAATTCCTGCCTTGCATATAATACTGAACCTCAATGCAGAAGGTATCAGTGTTACTGTAACACCCCCTTCACACCGAGGGGGTTTTCAGGCATTTTAGCAATAGAAATAGCGAATAGAAATAGCCTCTAAATAACGCTTGAAAACCACATCACGTTCATTTCAGTGTGTCTATTCGGTGTGCTTGCGGGAAGTTAGGAAAAGTCCTGCAAGCAGCATCTTTGGGGCGCAGTATACAGTGCTCCCAAAACACCCTGCCCATTGAAATGAATGGGCAGTGCTTCCAAAGCGCCTGAAAAGCGCTTCGGAAACACCACAACATGGTCATTTTTAACCCCTTTCTTCAGCTGCTAGCTGAGGTTAAAAGCGTCCTGCTAGCGGCTGAAAAGCACCGCTTAGGCTTCATTCCCATGAGGCGGATTCGCTGCCTTGGAGTCCGCCTCTGTCCGCCAGCTCAGTGGGAGATCTCTCCGTTGATCTCCGCTGAGCCGGCGGATGACAGGTCCCTCTCTGCTCACTGAGCGGGGAGGGGCTTGTCGAGCGCCGATGGTTTCATACCATCATAATAAAGCATAGACATGTGGATCAATGGATAAGTTTGCTTTAAATGAATTAAATAACGTTTTTGGTTTTGATGTGTTTAGATGCAGTGTAGATGCAAGCTTTCAGGAGAACTTAGATTCCTTGTTCAGGCTTTACATAAGGAGTATCACTTAAAACTTGCACTCGCTTTCCCCCACATTCATTTTACGGAGTTGTAAAGGCAAAAGGTTTTTTATCTTAATGTAGTCTATTCATTAAGATAAAGAGCCTTCTGCGTGTAGCAGCTGCCCTCATCCCCCAACGCCACTTTTACACAGGGGTGGGTGGACGTCAGAGGTAAAGCGCCACTTTTAAAGTGGGGTGCTTTTAACCTTGCTGATGGGCGAAAAAGGGTTAAAAACAGTGAGGGGCCAGGAGCAGCAAAGAGGGACCCAAGAAGAGGAGGATCCAGGCTGCCCAAAACCAACTGCACATAGGAGGCCTGTATAACATGCGTGTTATTTATTTTTATTTAACAAGGCTTTACAATCATTTTAAGGTACAGAATTTACACAGGATCTCTCAGCTCTGAAAGGCAGGGGGTGGAGAGCTGAAGTTACATCAGTGAGGAGAGCTCTAAAAGCTGATTGGAGGGAAGGGACGCACCCTCCTCCACACTGCACACAGGAACAGACCTGAGGCTGTCAATCACAGGCTTTGCCCTCCCGTCGCCATTCCTCTCTTGGTGGCAGAAAAACTTGTCAGGAGTGACTCATGCTGACAGCAGAGGAACAAGGCAATGGACAGAAATTACACTTAATGCTCTGGATTGAGACAATTACACATTGTAGAGGGATATGCTTTGTTCATATTTCATGTCTGAGGTTTACAACCACTTTAAGCTGTTTTTATAATAATTCAGCTGCAAATGCAAATAGACTGTAATGTTACCGCTAGAGGAAAACGAGCCTTATTCTGCAAAAGCATCCTCAATGGAGTTCCGCTTTAGATACATTCTTCCTATTTGGTCATAACCCCAGCTAGTGTCATTTGAAAAGGCGGAATACATACTAAAACAGTGATTTACTATGCACACCACTGCTTGCTTTTAGCTTGACTTCAGCTCATACAGGAAATAGCAAAAGCAGAAGAACGATCGAAGCTCGTGGAAGAGGGTGACCCGTTCCGTAAATACCAAAAGGGCTTTGCAAGGCTGAGAAATTCGAGTCAAATAGGAAAATCCCCCTTATAAACAGACTTTTAGTCTCTGCTTAGGACTACCATAGCGGCTAACCACATGAGTAAATGCCAACACTGGTCGTGTAATCTAAGCCAAAAGGGGCTTGGCACTGATTGGGCTCTGCATTCCCGAAACCTCCGTGGCTGAGATCACACAACAAAACTGCAGCATCCGATCACATACTTGGCACAGATAGAGATAGAGTAGCTGTATTTTTATGATATAGACATCATGCGCTCTGCTAATCTTGGTTTCCCCCAAGCAAGACTGCTAACCGACAATAAAACTACTGGCCTGTTAGGACTGGCACACAAAGGAAAAAAAAACATTGCAGCTGCAGAAATGAACGTATCCTACTTGCAGGGTACATTGCAGGGTTGGGTCCCTGGCAGGAAAAAGATCTAGGATCCTTTATGAATGATATCAGGTCATTTATCATAGCCTGTTGAACAATAGTAAGTGGCGCCCTGCACTGTGTAGAGAGCAACCATTAAAGTAATACTAAACGCTGGCCATTTTTCCCCTAACTAAAGGCCAACTCTGGCACAACAAAGTCACCCCTTTGCAGTGAGGTTGCCCCCACATTGCAAGAGTTAACTACTGGGTTCTGTCTACAGGATGGAAAAACACTTTTAACACTGATCCTCTGCTCCGGCAGTGGACTGTCCCCCAAAGTCCTCACATCCAAAGCCAGGCTATGGGTGCTGCAATGAATTTAACTGATTTCGGCCCGCCCACTGCACATTTACTGCGGCTGCGTGAAACAACGTACCTGTATGCTTGAGCTGCGCGATTCTGGCCAAAATGAGAATCGCTATTTTTTTGCTTACAATAATAATCATAATTCTCTAACATTCTCACGGCGTAACATCATCTTTCATATTATACAAAAACATTTTATAACTTTATTGTTTTTTTTTTTTTTTTTTTTTTTTTACACATTAAAGTGTATTTTTTTTATTGCATTTGAAATACTGCTGCACAAATATAGACCGAAGTTCATTTCTTTGAGCTAAAGAACAAAACGTTTCACACGTTTATAGTTAGCTCAGTGGCTGAGGAATGTTGTGAAACTTGGCAGACTGCTTGAGCAGAGAACTCTGCATAGAATCGGGAAAATGCTTTGTTAAGATCACGAGGGGTGAAAAAAAATTACAATCTCGATTATTAACGATTAATTGTGCAGCCCTACTGTACATTGTTTCGTCTTTGGGGTCTGGTTGCGTGCGCGCGCCACCTGTGACCTGCCAATCGTTCACTGGAGAGGCAGAACGGCGGTCTGCCTATGTAAACAAGGCAGATCAAGGTTCTGTCAGTGAGGAAGAGAGAGATCTTGTATTGCTGCTAATCAGGAACACAGATCTCTCTCTTCCTCCAGCTAAACCATCCCCCACATAGTTAGAAATCACTCCCTAGGAGCACACTTAACCCATTGATCGCCCCTAATGTTAACCCCTTCCGTGCCAGAGTCATTTATACAGTGACGGTGCATTTTTTTTTCGCACTGTTCACTGTATTAGTGTCACTGGTCCCCAAAAAAGTGTAATTTAGTGTCCAATTTGTCCACTGCAATGTCACAGTCCCCCTAAAAATTGCTGATCACTGCCATTAGTAAAAATAAAAATGCCATAAAAATAACCCATAGTTTGTAGACGCAATAACTTTTGCACAAGCCAATCAATACACGCTTATTGGGATTTTTAGAATACATATTTGCCAAAATTGATGAAGAAATTCGATTTTTTTATTAGATTTGATTTTTTTTGATGTGTATTAGAAAGTAAAAAATATTGTTGTTTTTTTTTTCAAAATTTCTGGTATTTTTTTGTTGATAGCGCAAAAAATAAAAACCACAGAGGTGATCAAATACCACCAAAAGAAAGCTCTATTTGTTGGGGGAAAAAAAGGAGGACATAAATTTTGTTTGGGTACAGCGTCGCACGACCACGCAATTGTCAGTTAAAGTGGCGCAGTGCTGTACTCCAAAAAATGGCCTGGTCATGAAGGGGGTGAAACTATCCAGGACTGAAGTGGTTAAAGGAGAAGTAGGACCAATACTATTTCAGTCCTACTTCTCTTGGGGATCACAGGGGTGCACTTTTTTTCTGTACACTTGTGACCTGTATTCAGCCAACAGCAGTCTAATTGTATGTTTGGCTGGCCTCCACATTCACTACTGTGTGCTGTAGTGACGTGAAGGTTGTAGGTAAGAAACATTTACCACAGCAGGAGACACAGGGGATCGACACTTCAGGAAGTGTTGGTTTCAGAAGAGGAGAAAATTCACCCAGAAATTGCTCTGCAGCGAAGTAATGATTGGAGATGTGGGCAGAAGAAAAGGTAAGTATTCCTATGCTGCGTATGCAAGTGTGCCATTTAAAAAAAAACGTTAGAGTGTAAGTTCACCCTATAATGAAATTCCCTGCATCTATAGACATCTATGATCTAACACTAACCTATCTATCCTCATAAAGAAGAAAGCTCTCCAGCAGTGGAAGCTCTGCAGAGGACACAGTGCACATCTGCTGTGAAATGAATGGGGCGTGACGTCACCCATAGACTTACTATGGGGCTACCATTGCCGGCTGCCTCCTCTGCACTCACCTCCACAGCGAAGCCACGGCTGACAGCTCAGCGTAGGATCGGGTCAGATCAGCTTCAAACAAGGTATGTATAGCGAGTTCTTCTTTACAGGCTTAGATAGGTTAGTGTTAGATCATGGATGTCAACATATGCAGGGATTTTAGTGTTAAGGTGGACTTCTACTTATAGTGCTTGAATTAAATGTAACTTGGCATCAGCCTCTTGCAATCCCTGTACAACAGAGATCAGTGTGGTAGAAACAGAGGATACACAGGGAGCCAATCAGTCTATATGCATACAAGCAACATTCTGATAGGAAGAGAGCACATAGGCAGAGAGATAAGCGCACCACAGTGCTGCTTCTCCTTCACTGTCCAGCCACAGGCTGGGGTGGCTCCATCACTGCCCTGGTTCAGATAAAGTAGGATGACATCTAGTGGTGGGGGGGGGGGGGGATACTGCAGGAGATCATCTCCAGGCTGAAGTAGAGTATTGCCGTAAAAGCTGCTTTTTATTCATTTAATGGGCTATATTTTTTTCTGAATAAAGCTCTGCTTTAAACATAGGTGGTCAAACATGCCAATCACTTTAAAAACATTAATAGCTACAGGCAAGGACATGTCGGTTTTATACAACAGTATAAAATATACATTTTTCTTATTCTGGAGTAGCGGGAAGACTACAACGATCTTGGCAGTATGCTAGGGGGTGATGCAAGCAGATAAAACTTTCTATTAACTGAAATGGAAACAGAGCAGACTGCTGCTCTAAAGATCTTAGTGCTCATAGCAGGCAATTATCCTACACACATTGTAAAAACAAAAAAACCTGCACCTTTATTTTGCAAGCATTGCTCCCCCACATAAGCCAGACACACAGTGATCATTGTATTGGAGCTTTGCCTTGCCAGAGAGCTGTGACAGGAGAAGAAAGTGGAAGGAGTGGGATTAGCAGACTGACAGTTCTCCTTTCCACCTCCAGTAAACTATATATTATTTAAAAGAGCGCTGCTCGATTCTGAACAGGCATGAAAGAGACTTGTCATCGGTTCTGTTCCTCGTGGAGATGGGAGACAATACAATTACCTGCTATGTTCTACCCCTCTGCCTTTAAAATGCAGGAGCATGTGGGGAGCACCTAAGCTAAATTGCAGATAAAAAGGACCGGAGTGCCAATAATACCACATAGTTGGGCACTATGTCATCCATGCAACAAAGCATCGGTGGTATTTTATAGGATTTTGACACTTTTTTTTAGCTGAACGTTAAGATATAGTGATCTTTGACAAAAGGGTCTTATGTTAGTTGGGTTTCCCGTGAGTGCCCCCTAGTGTCTATGAGTGTGATGTGAATACTGCACAGTCAGCTACTTTCTGGGACAAGGACTGACAGATATATCTACTCTGTATAGTGCTGCACAGTATGAATCCTGTGTGAAATTCTGCAGAATGTACCACGTACTTTCATTACAAGCCTATCTTCTATCACTGGCTGCATGAGTGTAAGAACAGAAAAGGAAAACCTTTTCAACACAGAGGAACCCTTGAAATACCATTCCGGTCTCGGGGAACCCTGACAAAAATGATCATCTCTACAACTCATGATACCTTAGTGTGATGGTCAGTGGGAAGAGTGCTCCAGACACTTGTGGTCATTGAGAAGAATTACGCCCTTACAGATAGCTAAAAAGATCAATGGTGTCAACGGGAACTTATTTGGGAGGCAAACGTTACTCGTTGCTCAAGGAATCCCTTGCAACCTCTGGCAGAACCCTAGGCTTTTCATGGAACCCTGGTTGAGAAACCCTGAGAGGGTACAATGGTGTAGCATTCAACATAGGGTTAGTACCTAAAGGCAACTACAGCGGTTTGCCTCTGGAGGAACCCTAGTTGGGAAACCCTGAGAGGGTTACAGTGGGGTAGCATTCAACATAGGCTAGTACCTAAAGGCAACTACGGGGGTTTGCTTCTGGAGGAACCCTAGTTGGGAAACCCTGAGAGGGTTACAGTGGGGTAGCATTCAACATAGGCTAGTACCTAAAGGCAACTACGGGGGTTTGCTTCTGGAGGAACCCTAGTTGGGAAACCCTGAGAGGGTTACAGTGGGGTAGCATTCAACATAGGCTAGTACCTAAAGGCAACTACGGGGGTTTGCTTCTGGAGGAACCCTAGTTGGGAAACCCTGAGAGGGTTACAGTGGGGTAGCATTCAACATAGGCTAGTACCTAAAGGCAACTACAGGGGTTTGCCTCTGGAGGAACCCTAGTTTGGAAACCCTGAGAGGGTTACAGTGGGGTAGCATTCAACATAGGCTAGTACCTAAAGGCAACTACGGGGGTTTGCTTCTGGAGGAACCCTAGTTGGGAAACCCTGAGGGGGTTACAGTGGGGTAGCATTCAACATAGGCTAGTACCTAAAGGCAACTACAGTGGTTAGAGAAAAGGCAGTAGGTCAGTCCTACAAAATGTGGTTATGCAGTCATTAAAAATACCTAAATGTAATTAAAAGTGACTAGCATAAGGACCCAACATTAGCTTCTTCTACTCAGACCTAGGGGAAGAAGCAGCATTAGAGGCCAATCAGACTCTACCACATGCACATCTGCTAACAAAAAAAAGTGATTAGCTCCTCAGCCTGTTATTAATTCAGAGGAAAAAAGTAAGGTCACCAATCTAGCTTGGGGGGGGGGGGGAGGGGGTATGTAAACGTGTTTTCAATTAAAGTATCACTAAACTGCATCATTAAAAAAAACTACCAATAAATGGTGTATTAGATTCTGTTCATGCGCATGAGATTTGTTTTCTGTATTCTGCAAAAAAAAAACCTGGTTGATCCTGCTAATCTTTATGTCTGCCTTCTGTTCATGTCCCCCAATTCAACTAGGGATTTTGCAGCTGTGGTGGCAACTCTGCACATGCTCAGTTTTCAGGAAATGTCTATGTTGAGCATTTCCTCCCTATCACATGTGAGCGTATACACAGCGATAAATAGCATCCTACTCCCTCCCTCCTCCAGGCCCACTAACCAGCTAAACACAATGGGGGTGGGGTATTACATGTAGATTTAATGGTGGCTTCACCTCCCTCTTATTCTAAGACACAGGCTGGAGGGGTGCCACAGCCTGTGACTTGCAGAAATCTGCCCACATCATGTTATTTGCAAAAATAATACAGATTTGATCACAAATATATATCTTTATGACAATTTAAAACACTTTGATTATTTGTTACTCTGTGTTCCAAAGGCAGTTTTTTTAACATGTGACCAGCAGCAGAGGACTAGAAGCTTCTCCTGCTTATGTTTCCCTACAGACAAGCCGGGAAAGATCTGGGTCATGTGGCAGCTGTATATCGATTAGGTAAAAACGTACTTGGATGTATTTTCTTTTTGTTAAAATAATTACAGTGCCATCATCCACATACAGAAATAAAAGGGACGATGTAAATTAAACAGTGTGGTTAGTATCACTTTAATAACAGCTCCAGGTTTTTAGTGCTGAAAGCTAGTGCTTCTAAGGAGCAGTTTCCCTCACAGCTAGTTCTGCATACCACCGTGGGTCTTTAGCACCGCTGTCTTTGATATGGGAGCCGGCTGTGGATTCCTGAGGGACCGGAGACAACTCTCTCTACACATCTGTAACATGTCCCAGGAGGCTGCTGGAGGGGAGGTGGTGACACAAGCGGCATCATCCTTGCCTAGGTGAGGATTACGGAAGTTGGAGCAGGTACTGATAAAAATTGATACTTCTTCCCGCTCTGCCCCTAAAAAAACAAACTCATTTGCCTGGGACGAGGGAGCCAACGATTAGTCCTTTACTTAAGTGAAGTTGCTCAAAAAGTAAAAAAGGGAAACAGTTATGACCCC
This sequence comes from Lithobates pipiens, assembly GCF_037356315.1. NCBI lineage: Eukaryota > Metazoa > Chordata > Amphibia > Anura > Ranidae > Lithobates > Lithobates pipiens. The sequence continues at coordinate 302,815,253 of NW_027507748.1, read as the reverse complement.
TGGCATTTTTTTTTTTTTTTGCTGGTTGTGTCCTGTTGAGAAGACCTTTGCTAACTTCCTAGGAGGAGAAGTAGGAGGAGATCGCTCCAAAGCAAGGGAAGGGCCCTCTTGGAAAGACAAGTAATCCCCCATTGAAAGGTTTCCCCTAATCTCCTGTCCCAGTGACACCTCCAAATCGTTGGCTTTTCTATCATTTCCTGTGTCAGAGACAATGGTCATCAGGAACAAAGGTGAGGGTGAATAACCCCTAAATGGTGAGGGTGAATCCCTCTAATGGTGAATACCTCTAATGGTGAGGATGAATCCCCCTATTGGTGAGGGTCAATCCCCCTAACGGTGAGGGTCAATCCCCCCAATGGTGAGGGTCAATCCCCCCAATGGTGAGGGTCAATCCCCCCAATGGTGAGGGTCAATCCCCCTACTGGGGACACAGACAGCAAGGAAGCCTGACAGAAGTTCTAATTCCGCGCCAATTTATCTAAAACTAAAATAAAGTCTTTTGACATCCAATTTTTTTTTTTTTTTTTTTAGAAAAGAACACCAGAGGGATTTCTGTCTAACAAGGTTGATAATAGACATTTGCTTCAGCAGCTTCTGCTCTCAGGTAGGACTTTTACTTTTAAAGGTATAAAAGAGCAGACAGATTAGCTTTAAATATCACGTTGAGTTTAAGTTAAACTTTCAAGTTTCTGGAAGGTAAGATAAAAGTCACAGACAAGTGAGCAGCACCTAGACTTTGATGAGGGCACGTCTAATCAGGAAGGACATCATTACGGGGAAATTCTCCTTTAATAAACTGTAACAGGACTCAGGCTTCAATGAAAATCTTTTCTGATCAGAGAAAAAAAAAAAAAAGAGCACAAAATAAATTCATGTAGTGGCTGTGCAACTATTCCCAGAATACTCCATGATGGGACAATTATCAGACTAGATCTGTAGTATCATATTTGCGCTGCAGCACAGCCAAAGTTATTTAGTGAAAATGAGAACACATCACAGGAATATAAAGTGAAGGAGAAAACCAACAATTTAATGCACTGCTGAGCAAAGAGAAATACCTCGCCGCTATCATGCGAGGAGATCTGCATGCTGATTGGGCAGCCTGCTTCCTTCATATTCACTGCCACTACCAAGGAGTAATGCAAGAAATCATTATTATACCTCAATAGATATTGAAACATTTAGTACTCAGCCTTATAGAAAAAGAAAAGGTTTAGACCAGTAGTCATCAACCCTGTCCTCAGGGCCCACTAACAGGCCAGGTTTGCAAGATAACTGAGATATATAACAGTTGATATCATTTGCTGCTCAGTGATTGCAGTATTCTAGTCTGCATCTCCCCAAGGTAATACATAAAACCTGGCCTGTTAGTGGGCCCTGAGGACACTGGTTTAGATCACCTGTGCATGGAAAGGCTACAGTTGGCCTCAAACCCAGCACAGCCAACCTTTTATACCAGTTGGGTGATGCTTTTAGGCGGGCTTCATAACTATTACGCACAAGATGCGTTGGCGTGCCTTTCATTTTGAATGGCACATCCATGCACTTTGACTGTGCAACTTAATGCATGAGCATTTAAATACATCATGGTCCCCCTTCCTTTGAAAAATGGACAATATATAAAGTAGGGGAAATAAAAAGGTATACTTACCCATGTCTTTTTGACTTTTTCTTTATTTTTAAGGGTCTATTCACTCACACAGGAACCCAATCTGCTACCTTATGTGATTCCTGTGTATTCAGTGTGGTGCGATTTTCAGCCCATTCTTTGAATGGGCTGAAATCACACTGGAGCTCACCAAAAGTAGTGCATGCACTACTTTTCAAAAACTCACTACACCAGATCATATGCTAATGCAGTACCATGTGATCTGGTGCAGGCAAACGCTCTGCGCTTGGGGTGTCTAAGATTATATGGACACCCACAGCAGATCGCACACCCAGCGTGTTTTGAACCCGCACATAGAACCGTGCTCCAGTGAAGAACCTGTAAAAGTTTTTGTTGTTTCTGTGCTGCCTGGGCCCCTACTCCGCCATTTTGAAAATTTATGGAACTATTCTGTAATGCATACCGTAAGTAAAAAATAAATATAAAATTGGGAAGGTAGGGTTAAGCGATTTCATATCAGCATACTCAGATTTCTAAAATGTAGACATTAAGAGCTGCAGAAGTGTCATATTCTCACACCATATATTGTGATCATGAGATAACAGATTATGAGATAACAGATAAAAAAAAAAATACATTCAGTAGGAACGGTAATATGGTAACTCCCTTCACTAAACTGCAACAATGTAAATAACAGTCCATAGTTAATTTAAGATGACTAGAAAAGTACCTAGGTATCCACTTATGATACAAGAGAAAAAACATGAGTATTCTCTTTGCAGTCTATACCAGTGTAGAAGCCAAGAGTTAGGATAGGCCATTTTGAACCATTGCCAGACTAAATAGTTAGGCAGGAACAACGTACTAAACACAGGGATGCCAGAGGAAAAAATGGAAAGATCAGCTTTACCTGTAAAAGTTTATCTTGGCCCATCATTGCCATCATTGGAAGATGTAGTGCCCCATCGTTGGCATCAATGGGAGGAAGAGTGCCCCATCGTTGGCATCAATGGGAGGAAGATTGCCCCATCGTTGGCATCAATGGGAGGAAGATCGCCCCATCTTTGGTATCAATGGGAAGAATAATGCCCCACTGTTGGTGTCATTGTTTGGAACCATGCCCCACTGTTGCTGATGGTGAGTGGGGGATAATGCCCTAAGGGCCATATAAAAGTAAGCAAAACATCTGGCCCCCAGGCTGCAGTTTGAAGACCACTGCTCTAGAGAAACAAATAGGGGTAATGGGGGGATTGAGAGAGTGCAGACTTTTATAGGAAATGTCAAGATTTTCATGTGAATTATGTGGCCTTCATTTCTGGAACTGCAGATCAAATGGACATCAGGTTTTCACTTAGGGCACTTTCAAACTGGGACGGGTGAGCATTGGCGGTTAACCCCCGCTAACACCCAAAAAAGGGTAAAGGCTACTTGCAGGACTTTTTTGAGAGTCCCGCCAGCTTTCCGGAGTGAGAGGACTGGAGGAGAGGAGAGGCTCTTTACAGGCGCTATTTTTATTCTATTTTTTGCACTAAAGAGTGTCAGTGTGAAAGGGGTCTTTAAGGTAACTTTTTCTTTTACTCAATTCAAATTGCCCAGATTTGTTGCAGTTCATTTTAAGCTCTTCATTTATTTACACATAACATACTGTGCTATTTGTAACTATATAATTATCTGAATAATGGATAATTTTTTTATAGGGACACTTCTTGCATACATTTTTATTTAAAGTGGTTGTATACTCAAATTTTTAACTTTTACCTACAGGTAAGCCTATAATAAGGCTTACCTGTAGGTAAAAAAAAATATCTCCTAAACCTGTACGGTTTAGGAGATATTCCCCTCGGTATGCGCCGCTGACTGCAGCGGCGCATGCGCACAAGGGGATTCTCGGCCTGAAAATCCGGCAGTGGCCGGCCGGCCGGAATGAAATCTCCCGCGCGCATGCGCGGGAGTGACGATATCGCGGCTCCGGCCACTCACAGCGCCGGAGCCGCGATACCCGGAAGAAACGCCGAGGGAGCATGTCAGCTCCCTTGGCGTGGATCGGGCCAGATGTCAGGGCCTCGTTCTAAGGTAAGTATTTCATAATGAGCTAGTATGCGGTGCATACTAGCTCATTATGCCTTTTGCTTTGCAGGTTTAAAAAAATAAAAATAAAAATTTGCGGGTTTACTACCGCTTTAATTGTTCATTAAAAATAAACAAGAAATAAAAATATTTTCTAAATGTTACATTTTTATTGGGTGGTCAATGAGTTAATCAGGGTGACCTTTCCTGGATAGGCTAGAAGTAATTACAGGAAAATCTTAATAAAATACTCCTGGTTTATGAACTCACAGATAAATATTCAATCGACTTTTCGCCAAAAAGAACGCATTTTAATCTAAAAAGACCAGTTCTCTGAGGCGGAACATCGATTGATTTGCTCATCTGATGGTTAATACAACCAGAGTGATTTCTTTTAATATTTCAGGATGCACGGTTATACTGACATTCACTTAAATTGGAACAAAGTTTATCTTCTAGAAGAAGCTCTCAGAATCGCCTTTTCTTTATAGATCTGCTCTACAAAAACAAAATTACCATTTTACTTTAGAGCTTTCTGCTATTAGGACTTTATAACTTTACACTGTACTTGCTTTTAGGAAATCTTTTGCATTCTCAGAGACTAATTACATGTTAGTATAATATTTTATATTTTATATATCAGGGGTTGACAAATTTGCTTGGAATCTAGGAGCCAGCTTAAAAAGTTAGGAGCCAGGTCCGTGACGGCGATCCGGACCTGTCCCTGGCCTGACATGGAGACGAGTGAGGGAAAGATAGCAGCGCCGTCGCCGCCCCCCCCCCCCCCCCCCATCTCCAAGTCATTGCCCATAGCTCTTAGAGGGACATTTTTTTTTTTTTTCAAATGACAATTTTTTTTTCAATTGCATTTTAGTGTAAATATGAGATCCGAGGTCTCTCTGACCCCAGATCTCATATTTAAGAGGACCTGTCATGCTTTTTCTATTACAAGGGATTTTTACATTCCTTGTAATAAGAATAAAAGTGACACAACATTTTTTTTAAAAGAACAGTGGAAAAAAAAAAAAAGTTAAAATAAGCAGAAAAAATAATAATTTTTAAACGCGCCCTGTCCTGCCCGCATATAAAATCGGTGTTCGAACCACACATAGGAGGTAGCGCCGTGATCGGTAGAGCGAGAGCAATAATTCTAGCCCCAGACCTCCTCTGTAACTCAAAACGTGCAACCTGTAGAATTTTTTTAAACGTCGCCTATGGAGATTTAAAAGGGTAAAAGTTTGTCGCCATTCCATGAGCGGGTGCAATTTTGAAGCGTGACATGTTGGGTGTCAATTTACTCGGCGTAACATTATCTTTCACAATATAAAAAATAATTGGGCTAACTTTACTGTTGTCTTATTTTTTTATTAACTAAATTATTTTTCCCAACAAAAGTGCGCTTGTAAGTCCGCTGCACAAATACGGTGTGACAGACAGTATTGCAACAACCACCATTTTATTTTCTAGGGTGTTAGAATAAAAAATATATATAATGTTTAGGGGGTTCTAAATAAAGGGAAGAAGAGGCAGGTAATATAAAACAGTCATTAGTATTGCTGGTTTGTCATACCAACTGCGACCACAAGAGGGCGCCAGATTCCATAAGGAATCATAGGACCGCAGAAGGCCTCAAAGCCGCGGCCTAAATTTTCGGCCGCCGGCGGAACGGCCCGACGCAATCACGCTGGGGGGGTCCACAGAGACAGGATACCCCCAGCTGTGCTGCCCCAGGCGTGAGGTCGCTATTTCTAGTCGCCAATGCGACCTGGCGCCCGGGTTTTGTCGAGCCCTGTTATATATGACTTAATATTTTATTGGAACCAGGAGATGGTGCAACATTCAGGCATGGCTACTCGGTGCTACCCACAATTGTAACTTATTCAAAATAATAGAAACTGGTGCCACAGCATCAATCCAATTAACTATTGTTTTTTTTAGGTTAACTAGGTTACACATAGCAAAGTGGTAAGGGTTAGATTCAGATAGAGTCAGGGGTTTTGGGGTTACCAGGTTAAAGGTTATAATTGAGTAAAAAGAAGAAAAAAAAGAGCACCTACAGTAAAAAAATCTTTACTCTAGCATGTTCACCTTTTCCTCCTCATGACCATGAAAGAGAAATACGGGATTCATTTAAAAAAAATAAAGAAAGAAATTATACTCACTTAGGTGGACCAATGTTGCATCTGTCCCCTGCTTGTTATAAGACCGAGAACTGAGTGATCAAATACCGCTGATCACTCAGCTTTTGGTCTTCAGCCTGCAGAGAACTGGTGACTGTCAGTCACCGACTCTCTACTCTGCCCCTCCGGTGCTCACTGGAGCATTGAACTATGGCGGGGGTGGGAGCAGCTGGCTCATGCTCTCAGTGGCTCGCTGAGAAGCTGTGCCAGCTGCGGGTCCAGGCATCTGGATGGAGCCTGAACCAGCCCTGTGATGTCAGCCAAAAACAGGTCACAGGAGTGCAGAACGACGATCAATAGGAGAAAGTATGCCCAAAAAAAGATTTGGTTATACTTCTCTTTAAAAGTGATTCTAAACACAATCACTTACATTTCATGTAATATCAAAAGTTGTTTTTAATCTTATTACATCTGCAGTTTTCATTAAAATAATATCTGATGATCCTTCCATGAAGATACTTGGTTCAGACACTTCCTGTCATAAGGTGAAAACTGTCTGCCAATTGTGTTTCTGGGTTGGCACATGCATTCTGGTCGCAACTACAAAAGGGCATGCCAATACACAAGGGTCTGGTGTGGTCTACTGTTAAAGCACAACAATTTAAGTATGGTTTGATTTTTTTTTTTTTTTTTTAAACTGAAATCTGGTATACAAGGCCAATTCCTCCACAAGTGGCATAATATATGTACAAAAGAATGCTGCAAATCATTTAGAATCCAACTTTATATATGCATGCATCATACATACTAGGGGGTGTACAACTGGGGGAATCCATAGTGGAGAAGGATCTGGGGGTTTTGGTAGATTTTAAGTTCAATAATAGCATGCAATGCCAAGCTGTGGTTTCCAAAGAAAGCAAAGTCCTTTCTTGTATTAAAGCGGAGCTCCACTCTATTTTAAGACAATAGCTCATGATGATTATGTAGATGATCTCATTTAAAAATGGACCCTTTGTTATTTTGTTTTTTTAACTGTACCTTTGTTATGCTGATCAGTCTGTCTACTTCCTGGATGTGGGCACTGCGGATATGGGCAGGGATAGTGCGGCTAAAACTTAATTTCCTCTATCCACACTGACTCCTGGGAGCTTTTGTGATTGTTCCCAGGAGTCTGTGGGGCCGCCTGGCGCGAGATATCGCGTGATTTTGACGCTCCGTTGCCATCACAACGGGGCGGGATTTCCTACGACGCTGCCCGTTGTGATGGCAACCTATCCTTTTGACGGCGCTCCAATTCGACGTTACTGCGCATGCGCGAGATCGGCAATAGAACGGGTGGTGCATGCTGGTCCATCAGCAGCACAGTGTCCCGGAAGAGGATGCCTGTGGGCTTCACATGCCCACAGGCAATATGACAACCGGCAGCATGAAATTTTATACGTTTTTTTTGCGGACAAAACTGACAGCAGAAGTCTTTTAAAACGGAACAAGTGAGTGATATATTTAACTATATTAATGATTGTCATTTTTACCCCCCCCAAAAAAAATGTTTGAGACAGTGAAACACTGCTTTAAGAGAGGTATGGACTCCAGAGAGAGATATCATTTTGCCCCTATACAAATCATTAGTAAGACCTCACCTGGAATATGCAGTTTAGTTTTGGGCACCAATTCTCAAAAAGCATATCAGGAAACTGGAGAAAGTGCAGAGAAAGACAACCAAACTGATAAGAGGCATGGAGGAGCTCAGCTATGAGGAAAGATTAATGGAACTTGGTGTTAAGTTAATCACTTTAAGGTCTAAAAAAATTTTTGTAGTGTAACAAAGAAACCGCACTGCCCAAACAATATTAGCTGCCAGCATTGCAGATTCACTTTAAGGTCATCACAGAGGACAAGGGGGCACTCTTTACGTCTAGAGGAAAAAAAGATTTCATCTCCAAATACGGAAAGGTTTCTTCACAGTAAGAGCTGTGAAAATGTGGAAAGGACTTCTTCCAGAGGTGGTTCTGGCCAGCTCAGTAGATTGCTTTAAAAAAGGCCTGGATTCTTTCCTAAATGTACATAATATAACTAGGTACTGACATTTATAGGTAAAGTTGATCCAGGGACTATCCGATTACCTCTTGGGAAATCAGGAAGGAATTTTTTCCCCTGCTGTAGCAAATTGGAACTGAGGTTTTTTGCCTTCCTCTGGATCAACTGTGGGTGAAGGACTGTGTATATGGGATTGTATGATTTTATTTTTTTATTTGTTTGAACTGAATGGACTTGTGTCCTTTTTTCAACCTGACTAACTACATAACTAATTATGCAACTTTAGCTTTTAGCAGAGAAGTACCTAAAAAAAAAAAAAAAAAAAAAAAAGAAGAGTGATGTCATCTCTCCCAATCAGAAAAATCTGCAATGGCCAGGCACCCATGGGAAGTATCATGGAGATGGATACATCACATCTCCTAGATAGTAAGCTCTAACAAGAAGGGCCCTCCGATTCCCCCCTGTATTGAATTGTATTGTAATTGTACTGTCTGCCCTAATGTTGTAAAGCGCTGCGTAAACTGTCGGCGCTATATAAATCCTGTATAATAATAAATAATAATCACATTACAAAAAAATTGGGTATAAGTGAGCAGGACTAGAGGTGTGTATATTCGCAGGCAAGGGTAACCATTGTAGAGACCAGGTGATTGCCTGGCCTGTTAGTGTGAGGTCATGGAAGAACAGATCTCCTGACCTACCAATCAAACAAAGCATTTACAATTAGTGATTCAAACCAGGAGTCTGAGACTCCCGAGTTCTCCCGCTACAGCGAGCGTCAACATAATTACATTGATACTCACTGCAACAATAGCTACGCAGGAAAAGTTACAAGACCAGTGGCTATGGGAATAGAGCAGCCACTGATCTTATGCAATGGGTATTAAAGGATAAGTGAGAATGGTGAGCGTCCTCGTAGATCACTGATCTTCCTGCCCCCAGGCAACGGTCTGCCCTGAGGAGGTACCTCCCAGGAGGTACGGGCAGACAGCTATCCAGGGCGTATGCAGGAGCCAGAAATTGCACCCACCATCTGCTGATCACGAGTGCAAAGATCAGCAAGCTCCTTAAAAAAAAAAAAAAAAAAAAAAAGCAGCCCACATGCACATTTTTTTCTTTATTTTTTTACCTGTAAAAAAATGTAAATCAATTTTCTTTTTTTTTTAAAAGGTGAACTTTAAGTGGACGCATGCCTTTGAACAGAAATCTTGGTTTCTCTGTGCATGTAAACCTGTACATACAATCAAGCAGTAAATATTTAAAGGTAAGAAATCACCTTAAGGTCACTTGCATACGAGCAAATAAAACACGCCACTGTTTTACGTATCAGAACATACAGTGGTGTGAAAAAGTGTTTGCCCCCTTCCTCATTTCCTGTTCCTTTGCATGTTTGTCACACTTAAGTGTTTCGGAACATCAAACCAATTTAAACAATAGTCAAGGACAACACAAGTAAACACAAAATGCAATTTGTAAATGAAGGTGTTTATTATTAAAAGGTGAAAAAAAATCCAAACCATCATGGCCCTGTGTGAAAAAGTGATTGCCCCCCTTGTTAAAACATACTATAACTGTGGTTGTCCACACCAGAGTTCAATTTCTCTAGCCACACCCAGGCCTGATTATTGCCACACCTGTTCACAATCAAGGCATCACTTTAATAGGAGCTGCTTGACACAGTAAGGTCCACCAGAAGATCCTTAAAAGCTACACATCATGCCGAGACCCAAAGAAATTCAGGAACAATTGAGAAAGAAAGTAATTGAGATCTATCAGTCTGGAAAGGGTTATAAAGCCATTTCCAAAGCTTTGGGAATCCAGCGAACCACAGTGTGAGCCATTATCCACAAATGGCGAAGACATGCAACAGTGGTGAACCTTCCCAGGAGTGGCCGGCCGCCCAAAATTACCCCAAGAGCGCAGCGACGACTCATCCAAGAGGTCACAAAAGACCCCACAACAACGTCCAAGGAACTGCAGGCCTCACTTGCCTCAGTTAAGGTCAGCGTTCATGCCTCCACCATCAGGAAAAGACTGGGCAAAAATGGCCTGCATGGCAGAGTTCCAAGGAGAAAACCACTGCTGAGCAAAAAGAACATCAAAGCTCGTCTCAATTTCTCCACAACACATCTTGATGATCCCCAAGACTTTTGGGACAACATTCTGTGGACCGATGAGACAAAAGTGGAACTCTTTGGAAGGTGTGTGTCCAAGTATATCTGGCGTAGAAGGAACACTGCATTTCATAAAAAGAACATTATACCAACAGTAAAATATGGTGGTGGTAGTGTGATGGTCTGGGGCTGTTTTGCTGCTTCAGGACCTGGAAGACTTGCCGTGATAAAAGGAACTATGAATTCTGCTGTCTACCAAGAGATCCTGAAGGAGAATGTCCGACCATCTGTTCGTGTACTCAAGCTGAAACGAACTTGGGTTCTGCAGCAGGACAATGATCCTAAACACACCAGCAAGTCCACCACCGAATGGCTGAAGAGAAACAAAATGAAGACTTTGGAGTGGCCTAGCCAAAGTCCTGACCTGAATCCTATTGAGATGTTGTGGTATGACCTTAAAAAGGCCGTTCATGCTCGAAAACCCTCTAATGTAACTGAATTAGGACAATTCTGCAAAGATGAGTGGGCCAAAATTCCTCCAGGACGCTGTAAAAGCCTCATTGCACGTTATCGCAAACGCTTGGTTGCAGTTGTTGCTGCTAAGGGTGGCCCAACCAGTTATTAGGTTTAGGGGGCAATCACTTTTTCACACAGGGCCATGATGGTTTGGATTTTTTTTCACCTTTAATAATAAACACCTTCATTTACAAATTGCATTTTGTGTTTACTTGTGTTGTCCTTGACTATTGTTTAAATTGGTTTGATGTTCCGAAACACTTAAGTGTGACAAACATGCAAAGGAACAGGAAATGAGGAAGGGGGCAAACACTTTTTCACACCACTGTATGTGCATTGTTGACTATAGTACAGTGCAGAATTGTTTAAAGATCAGTAATGCAGCAATGAGATCAAAGTCATAAAATAAAAATATACATTTTTACAGTGGAGTGAAGCAGGGTATATCCAAGCATATATGCGTAAATTGCAAGACTGGCAACTAGAAAAGGATATAAAAAAAATTATTTATTTACGCGTCTATACGCACCTACATGCATACATGGCAAACTAGTAGAGGATAACAAATTATTTTTACGTGTATATACGCATACATGGCAACTAGCAGAGGACAAAAAATAATTTTACATGTGTATACGCACCTATACTCATACATGGCAAACTAGAAGAGGATGAAGAATATGTTTACACGTGTATACTGATATGCACCTATATGTATACATACGCAAGATCTTTACAGAACATAACAGACTCTTTCTATCAGAAAGATCCTGTGTAAAACATCAGTAAATGAATAAGTCGGTGTACAAAAAGCCTTTAAAAGATTAAATACATTTTCTTCCTGCAGTTCAGCTTTCATTTTTAAATATTTTTATATATTTTATTTGAGCTTTAAAATGAGCCACGTTATCTACAGGTTCACCTACCCAGCAATCTCTGGAATTGTTTCTAAAGATTTCAGGTACACCATTTAATAAGCCAGTTTTCAGCTTAATTAACAGAATAGAAAAAGATGGAGGTTCACTTCAATCCTTTAGGCTCATATTCCCTGTAGTGAGCAAAGGAGAAGCAGAGTATAATAAAAGTTATGCAAATGACTTTCAATGATTTTTAACATCAATATCTAATCTAATTCATCATTAAAGAATGTTTTAGGCTGCTCAAGTGTAATCAATACATCTGTTTAACTAGGCATTCTCATGAACAAACTCCTTGCATAGTGAAATTACATTTACAACCATAAAAGAAAAACTGGTTTGCATTTATTTTACTACTATTTCTACTAGAATGTCTGTACTCTGGGCTGTACTTATTAACCTCACTTTCTGAAAATGCAAGTTAGCTGGCTGTCATATTGCGTCATCAACCTCAAATACCATCAGTCCCTGACCCGGAAACAATATGCAGATGAGGAATTCTAAGGGCCCTTTCACAGGGGCTGTCCGATCAGGTCCACCTGTCAGTATTTCAGGTGGACCTGATTGGACCCCCCAGTCCCCTCTATGGAGTGGTGGATGTCAGTGGACATGACGTGTCCACTGACCTCTGCTACTATCTGATCTACAAAATCCAGATGGAGGGTGGTCCTATTTTCTATCCGTATGGTGGATCAGATCGGATAAGATTGGATGAAATCGAACTAGTGGCATTTCCACCTTATTTCCCCATTGAGGAGAGTGGGACTGGGTCCGTCTCCACTCTGCACAGCGAGTGGAGAAGGACCTGTCATCCGCCTGCTTGGTGGGGATCAGCGAAGCTTCATTTACATCCTTTGCTGTATGCTTGTTCCAGATCTATAACTCTGAACATGCTAGTGGTCTCTCAAATTGATCTCTGTCTTCCGTGCCTCTCTCAGTACAGGTTCCCTTTCCCTTATTTGAAAATCCCATTTCTCTGGCTGTCATGCTGATCCAATATTTCTACATTTTCTAAAGCCTGGTACACCCTGGTACACCCCGCAAGGATTCCTGGGCAGGACAACCGCAAGGATTCCTGGGCAGGACAACCGCAAGGATTCCTGGGCAGGACAACCGCAAGGATTCCTGGGCAGGACAACCGCAAGGATTCCTGGGCAGGACAACCGCAAGGATTCCTGGGCAGGACAACCGCAAGGATTCCTGGGCAGGACAACCGCAAGGATTCCTGGGCAGGTAAGTTCCTATTATAATATGAATATTACTATATTAATATAGTCAGCAGCTACAGTATTTGTAGCTGCTAACTCATTTTTTTTTGGGTGGGGGAGCCTAGAGCTCCTCTAAGTTTCTCTAGAACCAATATTTGATAAGTTTCCATTCTTCTCCTAACCTTTAAAAACAGCATCTGCCTGCAAAGCAGTACTTCATATGACAAATTCTTGCGACAGTTTTATCAGAGTTGCAACAGATCCATGCACACCTTATTGACACGTACATGAATCTGTCTAAACTTCTGCAATATTTCGCACTACTGCAAGACAATTTTCTAAAAAGTATTTACCGACACTCTTTATGACTTCCGGAGAATGTATGCAGACAAGATTCCTGATCTCCAGATAAACACAAGTCTATTTTTCTATAAATTCGAATCTTCCAAGAACAGAATAAAAGCACGTGTCAAATAATAACTTTTACTGAATTACAATACTAAAATCAGGTATCATCTAAAAGGAAATAGGACCGCAACACCCTAATAAGTTAACCTTCACAATGCCTGATTGTGCATTTATCAGTAAGGTCGGTAACAAAAGTAATGCTGACACCGAGCCATGGGACAGAACAGTCGTCTAAAGGGAAAAAAGACACCATCAGCCAAATGTAACCTTTCAAAGACAATACACAATGTTCCCGTTCCTACTTTTGTTACAAAATAACATTAAAAGAAAATGAGAGAGAGACTAAGGACAGCTACTAGTTAAGCAATTAAAACACAGCACATCTATTACATTGAACCAAAGTCAGCTCAAGCCCAGCGAATAGGCACATCTTTAAATCATGATAGAATAAAAATATCAACGCTGCCAATGCGGACTTGTTTATGAGGATGCAAGCTGCAGGGTTGTCTTTTTCTTCTTCTCACTAAGTGGTAAATAACTGATTTGAAAGAAGCGTGTAGCCAGTAATGCGTTGAGTCAGATCACTGAATCAACATAAGGATGACAGCCCTTTGAATATACCAAAAATAAATGTAAAAAATACAGTATCCACATTTTGAAGCTTTCTATTTCATTAGCCACCTTGCCCCAGCATTACACAATGCATGGAGGATGGCACAGAAGTCAGAGAGGCCATCTTTGCCATTGTGGGATGCTTGTGGAAGCCAAAACTTACATTTGAAATTTGAGGATTTCAGGAAATGTGCACTATAACATGTAAAATAATCTTTAAATGGTACCTGTGCCCACACCATGGACATTAAAGTTATTGTAAACCTTCTTTTAAAAAAAAACAATCATGTCATACTTACCTGCTCTGTGCAATGGTTTTGCTATAAAGTGGTTGTAAACCCTTACATAAACCTAGTGAAGTGACTATCCTCAAGCGATACACAGAGATGAAACAAATCCTCAAACATAAGTTGTACCTGTTCATCTTCATTTTTCTTTTTTTTTCACTACAGCCATTCAAAATGAAGAATTTATAAAGCTGATCTGAACCATCAGAAAACAGGGGGCAGAGAGCTGAAATTACACTCTGCAGAGCTCAGAGAGGAGAGCTGCAAGAGCTGATTGGAGGGAAGGGACACGCACCCTCTTCACACAGGAAGCTCCCTCCCGTCACCTTTTTTCTTAGTGTCAGGAAAACTTGTCAGGAGCGATTCATACTGATGGAAAAGGGACAATGAATCAGACAGAAATTACTTTAGTACTCCTAACTGAGGCAAGTACACACTATAGAGGGATTTTTTGTTCATATTTCATGTTTGAGGTACTACGGCAGCCCTCAAAACTTCCGCTCGTCTGCTTGACTGACAGTTTTCTGGCTGATCGCTTCTGGCAGAAGCGGTGCGGCCATCAGAGTGTGGGGGGGGGGGGGTTCCCTGCCCTCCAGGCCTCTCTGATGTCCTGTAAAAAAGGCCATTCTGTCAGAAGCGATCAGCCAGGAAAAGGTCAGATGCATCCGGAGGACACATAGCGGTGATCTCCTGCTAAGACGCGGCTTGTATATGAATAGCTGGCCGATGTCAAACAATGTCCCGCATCCGGCATTAGACCAGTATGCTGTCTATTAGATTTCAGGAGGCGGGACTTAATTTGACAGCATGGCTATTCATATACAAGCCGCATCTCAGTGGGAGATCCCACTACGTGTGATCCGGCCACCCGATCTTCACAATTCTTTCCTGGTGCATTGCTGGGCACTGATAAGGCTGCACTTTTGGGCACTGATAGGCTGCGCATATGGGCAATGACGAGGCTGCACTCATGGGCAATGACGAGGCTGCACTCATGGGCAATGACGAGGCTGCACTCATGGGCAATGACGAGGCTGCACTCATGGGCAATGACGAGGCTGCATGATACGCTGCACTAGTGGGCAATGGTATGCTGCACTGGCAAGCACCGATCGGCTGCACTAATGGGTACTGG
This sequence comes from Lithobates pipiens, assembly GCF_037356315.1. NCBI lineage: Eukaryota > Metazoa > Chordata > Amphibia > Anura > Ranidae > Lithobates > Lithobates pipiens. Next base: position 302,800,223 of record NW_027507748.1, on the reverse strand, counting down.
GATGCTGCACTGGTTCGAAATGGTATGCTGCACTGATAGGTTGCACCGATGGGCAATAATAATATGCTGCACTGATGGGCAAAAATACACTGCACCGATGGGCAATAATACGCTGCACTGATGGGGCTGCATTGAAGGGCACTGATAAGGCAGCACTGATGGGGCTGCCTCGATATGCTTTATGTTAATATTGTTAAAGTTGTTGTTAATATTTATTTTTGGAACTTAATTCTGCATAAAACTTTTAACAGCGTAATTTCATGGTATACTTTACGAGGTCGTTGTTTAGGGGCAGACTTAGGGGCAGGGCAGGGATTTGGTGGGACAACTGGTGGCAAGTAACTCTTAAGGCCTGCCTAGTAGCTCAGGACTTGAAATTTTGAGCCCTGTACTACAGTACTTGAAAATCTCCATAGGCGACACTTTAAACATTTCTACAGGTTACCAGTTTAGAGTAACAGAGAAGGTCTAATGCTAGAATTATTGTTCTCACTCTCACGTTTACAGGGATACCTCACAGGTGTGGTGCGAACACCGTTTACATATGTGGGCATGACCTACTTTATGCGCACATCGCTGCGCACAAGCACACAGGGATTTATTTCATCTTTTCATTTTTACACTGTCCCTTTAGGCCCCTTTCACACATGGGGACTGTTCATTTCATCAGTTCAGTCACGTCAAAACAGATGGAAAACTGATAAATACTTCATCCGTTCTTGACGTGACTGAACTGATGAAATGAACGGTCCACATGTGTGAAAGGGGCTTAAAGGAACAGTGTAAAAATTAAAAGCTGTAATAAAATAAATAAAAAATGTCTTTTACATACACTACCAATGAAAAAACAGTCCAGTCCGTTTACATCCGTTTGTCATCCAATCCGTTTTTTTAACAGATGGAAAATAGGGCTTTGATCCGTTCAAAAGATGTTGACGGAAGTGGATAAAAACGGATGAAAACAGATGATCACCCGTTGTCATCTGTTTTTCCATAGGAATGCATTGATCTCCGTTTTTCATCCATCAATGGACGGACGAACGCATGTGTGAAAGGGGTCAAACTATTTTTTTTTATTACTTGTATTGCTATTGCAAGGAATGTAAACATCCCTTGTGATAAGAATACAGCGCGATAGGTTGTAATGACGCGTTTTCCCAGTTAGGCGGTCGGCAAGTGGACAAGCTTTAAAAAATTAGGTTCATTTCAAAAGTATTTCTCAATATCTTTACATTTGCGGTTTTATTGGTGATATTGTCATTAAAGTCCGCTGATAATCCCCAATGAAATGTATCTTTACAAAGGCTGCCTGCCTGCCATCCACAGCAATATAGCTCAGTCAACATTCAATACATATTGAATTACTTCCATGGTATTGGCATATGGATAGTAAAATTGTCATACAAATTTAATAAAACATCTAAAAAATAAACCGGCTGTGTTGCACATTAGGTTATATTTATTTCCCATGATTTCTGTAGTAATAGATTATGACTGGATATTTCCTTACACTTCTGTAGTGGTCACATGTATTACAATAACCCTGAAAAAAAGTAAATGCTTAAAAAGGACCCATTGTTAACCAGATGAAAAAAAAAAAACACACACACACATAAAACACAATTTAGTCACTAACCTACCATGGGAAAAAAAAGTCTGATTTATACCTAAGAATAAACACCACAATTTATTCTAACCGCAACACAACAATGACTTTAGTTGGAGATGTTCTTTCATCTTTGCAAAAAAGCAGCCACACCTAAAACTGGAACTTGCATGTGAATGTGCCTTGTCTACAGTAATTCACATAAATTAAACACTAAAATACTTGTAGTCTAGTAATCGCTTAGAAAAGATTTTTTTTTTTAAACTGGGAACCCCACATTTCCTTTTGTTTTCTGTCCACCATTGGGCTAGACAAGGATATCCAGTGTGTTAATTTTGACAAATTTCTATTTTGTTTTAGTCATGGTCTTTTGACTAAAATGCCATTTTAGTTTTAGTCATATTTTAATCGACTAAAATCTCCAGTGCATCATAGTCGACTAAAATCTCCAGTGCATCATAATCGACTAAAATCTCCAGTGCATCATAGTCGACTAAAATCTCCAATACATCATAGTCGACTAAAATCTCCAATACATCATAGTCGACTAAAATCTCCAATACATCATAGTCGACTAAAATCTCCAATACATCACAGTCGACTAAAATCTCCAATACATCACAGTCGACTAAAATCTCCAGTGCATCATAATCGACTAAAATCTCCAATACATCATAGTCGACTAAAATCTCCAATACATCACAGTCGACTAAAATCTCCAATACATCATAGTCGACTAAAATCTCCAATACATCACAGTCGACTAAAATCTCCAATACATCACAGTCGACTAAAATCTCCAATACATCACAGTCGACTAAAATCTCCAATACATCATAGTCGACTAAAATCTCCAATACATCATAGTCGACTAAAATCTCCAATACATCACAGTCGACTAAAATCTCCAATACATCACAGTCGACTAAAATCTCCAATACATCACAGTCGACTAAAATCTCCAATACATCATAGTCGACTAAAATCTCCAATACATCACAGTCGACTAAAATCTCCAATACATCACAGTCGACTAAAATCTCCAATACATCATAGTCGACTAAAATCTCCAATACATCATAGTCGACTAAAATCTCCAATACATCATAGTCGACTAAAATCTCCAATACATCATAGTCGACTAAAATCTCCAATACATCATAGTTGACTAAAATCTCCAGTACATCATAGTCAACTAAAATCTCCAATACATCATAGTCGACTAAAATCTCCAATACATCATAGTCGACTAAAATCTCCAATACATCATAGTCGACTAAAATCTCCAATACATCATAGTTGACTAAAATCTCCAATACATCATAGTCGACTAAAATCTCCAATACATCATAGTCGACTAAAATCTCCTGTACATCATAGTCGTCTAAGATCTTCAATACATCATAGTCGACTAAAATCTTCAATACATCATAGTCGACTAAAATCTCCAATACATCATAGTCGACTAAAATCTCCTGTACATCATAGTCAACCAAAATCGAAGAGGTTTCGTTAAATTGTAATGTATTATTTAAGCATTTCTCTAGAATTATCAAACTCATTATTTTCTCCTGGAATAAAAATCTAACTATGTTATTATTTATGGTATTAAAGTGGTTGTAAAGGCACATGTTTTTTTACCTTCATGCACTCCAAGACTTAACTGAGCCCCCTCTTGATTGGCTCCCACTGTTATCAATCACAGCCAGTGAGCCAATCGGGGGGGGGGGGGGGGGGGGCAAGTTGCAGCTTTGTGTGTGAATGGACACACAGAGCCACAGGTCAGGAGCATGCCCCCATAGCAAGCTGCTTGTTGTGGGGCCACCCCGCAGGAGGGAGAAGCCAGGAGCAGTGGTAGGGGTGTTAAGAAGAGGAGGATCCAGGCTGCTCTGTGCAAAACCACTGCACAGAGCAGGTAAGTATAATATTTTTGTTATTAAAACAAACAAAAAAAGCAAGTCTTTACTATCGCTCTGGGGTTTGATTTAGCCGTTGTGATATAGAATGTCTTTATAAATAAAACCACATTTCAAATAAAAATAAGAATATTGTTTTTTATCAAAGCAAGTGAAACTTTAAAATATAAAAAAACAAAAAAACTGTAAACTCTATTGTCTTACAATGTCATTGCACAGTAAAACCTAAATAAATTACCAGCATTAAATATTAAGAAAAATAAATAAAGAAAAGCCTTTTTTACTTTTTTTCTTTCAGCAGCTTACTGGATTCTACTTATTCTTCATGTGGTAGTGCAGTGTTAATTTTGACATCAAATTTCGATTTAGTTTTAGTCATAGTCTTCTGACTAAAATGCCATTTTAGTTTTAGTCAACTGAATTGTTTTTGTTTTTGTTGCATTTTAATCCTCTGATTTTTTTTTGTTGTATTTTAGTCTAAAATATTTTAATCTACAAAATTAACACTGTATCCATGTGGTATGGCCACATGTCTTGCTGAAATTAGGCTGAAACAACCATATTAACTTTTTACTCTCTACCCTAAAATGACAAAAGTTCCATCAGCTAAAAAATTTGATACATTTACCATGAATAAAATTCAGCTACTTATTCCACTCTTACCCAACTAAATTCATAAATTGAAAATACCACATATAAACATATTTACAGTATTTTTCACACTAAATAACGACGCGGAACGAATTATATTTAGCAACTATAGCTGCTGCACTTCTGTATTAAAAAAAATAAAATAAACTGCTCATGTTAGTAAAATAGAAGTCAACGCAAGAAAATGTTCCTCTTTTGAACGTGCAAATGTTGATTTATTTATTTTCCTGCCTCTAAACGCCTGTAAATGCCTAGGTGTGCATGGAGATGTAGGCTCACACAGGGGCACAATTAGAGGCAAAACAAAAAAGTAAAAAATCGCCATTCTTGACGCCCTGTGTGCATGAGCCCTTAGAGCAAATCATCTCCCAGTGTCATGCGACTGCAGCGACGCTTCCTATTAGGCTGCATCTATTGAAAAAGGAAGCGGAACAGCAGGACCACATGACCCGATTTTGGAAGACTTTATGGTACTTGACAGGATGTTTAAAGAGCAGGTATATTATTATTATTATTTTTTTAAAGCATTTGCCCTTAGTGAGCAACTATGCAAGGACATAGCTATAGCCATAGGAAAGCATGCAACTGCTGTGGGACCGAGAGAGGTCTGCCTGCATAGTAATTTATGCATGCAGCAATAGCGTTGGGCAAATACATTTCTATTAATATGGCTGCACTAATATCTTGGGAACCTCTACATTATTTTTATGAAAGTAATTAGTATTCTGCATCACCTGATAGCTTGCTATTAAAAAGAGAAGTATGGCCACAGCTTTTTTTTTTTTGGCCATACTACTCTTGTGCGTCACAGAAGTGCATTTCATTTTGCTCTCCTGTGATCCAAAATCAGCTGACAGCAGGCTATAGCCTATCAGCTGATGTGACAGAGCCACTCTAGGCTCGGTAAAGATCCCAACAATTTTATCGGGATCTACCTAGCTGGCCAATTGACAGCTGATTCCAACTTCCAAGACATGTCTGAGAGTCGGAGCCAGCTGTATGTACCCCCTTCCCTGCCTGGCACCCCAGTGAGCACTGCAGGAGCAGAGAGGAGTGCCAAGACTGAGTGTCATTGCTCTCCACTTGCAGCAGACTGAGAACTGAGCAATCAGTGGTCATGTGATAGCTCAGTTTTCAGGCTTAGAATGAATGTGGGGCAGCTGCCGCATCTCATCGATGCTGCAGCATAGAGATGAGTATATATTTTTATTTTATTTGCAAAAAACGTCTCCTTTATATAGAAATAGAGGGACAAGAGGGGTCCTTAATGGTTTTCCTATGGAGCCCCATTATACATAATTATTATCCTACCCAATAGCCTCCCCTAGCATCCCTAAAACTAGGTATTCACCTAACCACACAATGTTGAGATTCTCTGTTGAGATTTTTGCTTTGTGGCCAGCTCAACACCACATGAGTGCGAAAAGCAGGATCTAATGGCAAGGATCTTTTGGCAGGGTAGAGATATGAGAGGAGTATGTGGTTTGTTTGTGGGCCCAATAGGCATTAGGGCAATAAAGGTAACCTTACCCTTTTACGAATTAGCAACTGCGCTATAACAAAAATGATGGCTATCACACAGTCGGTCAGTCTGGGGGGGGCGTTGCACGACGTCCTCCCATGACCGCGCACCCGGCGTGCTCTGTGATTGCTGTGTCCTTTGGTGACAGCTGATTACAGATCGGGGTAAAAAGCAAATCATAGCAGCTCTTTACTACATGACCAGCTGTGTCCAATCACAGCTGATAATGATTTAGAAACACTTGTCGGTTATTGGCATTCCTGTCTTCACGCTGCCACAGTGCTGCCTATCAGTGCCGCATATCAATTCCTCCTCATTTGTGCCCACTGGTGCCAGCTATCAGTGCCCATCAGTAGAGAAAATTTACCTGTTTGCAAAATTTTATAACATTAAGAAAAAGGGTGTTTTTTTGGTCTTTTTTCATTTGTTTAGCAAAAAATAAAAAAAACAGGGGCAATTAAATACCACCAAAAGAAAGCTCCATGTGTGTGAAAAAATGATAAAAATTTCTTAAGGGTACTGCGCTGCATGACCACGCAATTGTCATTCAAAGTGTGACAGCGCTGAAAGCTAAAAATGTGCCTGGGCAGGAAGGGGGTGTAAGTGTCCAGTAGGCAAGAGGTTCATTGCAACATGTAAAAAAGGTTAAAATTATGTCCTTGAATGTCTACTTCCAGAGCCTTAAAATAAAAAAATAAAACATATTTTTTTTTTAACAAAGCAAAACCCAAGGGAATAAGAGAAATCAATTGCAAATAAGCAGATCATTGATTTGTTTTATGATTTAAACATTAATACAAACTCTTTGCTAATGCAAGGTCAAGTGCAATTTGCACTTAGAAGTTCCACATGTGGCATAGGAGTCGAAAATATTTAATTTTTTTATTATAATTCTTTAATAATATGTGATTTTTAGCAAAAGAGGAGATAAAGCAAGTAGGAAGCTACAAAAGAAAGTAGATACAGTTGATATCGGAAATAGCTATGCTAACAGCCAGAAGCAACAGATAACAGCCATGGGCAACGTCTGTACTTCTGACATATGCTACTGAGAGCATCTATAGAGAAAATACCTTGGCATAAATGTACACTAATGTAATGGAACATACACCATATAATATGGCAAAGCAGGAGCACATCCTAATCAACTCTGTAGGATCTTTAATATCATCATAATAAGGCTACTTATACATGTAGAAGACGAACTAAAATCTGCTAGGAGCTATTAAACGGTGGGAATCAAGAGGCAATTCAATTACAGCAGGGTAATTGCTGCGTGCCACTGGATTTTATAATACAATTCATTTGTAACTAAATTCAGCAAAAACAAACACACCATAAGGCACCAATTACCATGACCTTATCTCAAGTCCTCCATCCAAACCTAGAAAAAGGGTTTTATTGTTCCCAAGGCAATGTCGGAAGGGAGAAAAACTGACACATCACTAAATGATCATTGTGGACTTTAATTAATGTGAGCACAAACGGGAAATCAGATCTAATATGCAGCAAAATTCTCATTAAAATGTCATCTAACATAGAGCTTTTTTATTGTAATGCTATTACTCATTAAAAGCGTCCCTTGTCACATACACAACAAGCCTCATTAATCGATAAATAATTAAACAAAAACACAACGGAAAGAAAAAATAAAAATGTAAGGGTCAATTAAAAAGTTCACGCCCACGCATACTCTTTATAGGGCTCATTCACACCATCTCATTTGAGCTTCATTGATCACAAGCTTAACGCAGGGGCACATACAGAATTCTTTTCTTTGGCCCTATTCATATCATAACATTGTGCTCAGGTGCACTGTAGTATGCTGCACAGAAATGCAGCACGTTTGCATTTTAAAGTGGTAGTAAACTCCTCTCTGTGTTTTTTTTACCTACAGGTAAGCTTATAATAAAGGCTACCTGTAGGTAAAATGAATATTAGCTTTATTAGCTTGTTTGGTAGCCGGTGACGTCACTGGCGCATGCACTCTGAAGGAATGGCATACTCCGGAAGTGGAATGGTACTCGGTGGAGGTGGTGGTGAGGAGTCCTAAGCGTGCTCCCGACACGTCCCGTCTCTGTACCCTGCAGAACGGCCCCTGTGGCATTGCAGGATCCGTACCTTATGGCATATGAATATACTTGATATCAGAGTATAGAAATCCTGGACCCAAAAGGAAGACCATGAAGGGAGTTATCTAAAGAGTATTGTCATCATTGGAATAGTGATGAGTGTTATTTGTTCTTTTAAGAGTTGAGCAGGTTTTTCACCTATTTGGGTGGAGGCATGCATGACACTTGATGAACACGGAACATAGAGGGTCACGAATTGTACAGAGACGTTTTTTTTAATAATTTTATGGACTTTATATAATTTTATTACTCCTATTACATTGTTGCGCTACACTAATTTTGGATTATTTGGTTTACTAGGAAGTGTTATGGAAACACCTGCACAGTGTTTGAGCAAGCAACACATTTTTTAGTATTGCATTTTATTTGTTTTTTAATTATTATTTTAGTGGTTGCTCTGGATGAATTTGGATATACATTTTACATTACAGTCTGAGTTTCTACCTACCTGCAGATGATTTGATATTTTAGGTAGACCCTCAGCACAATTATTTGGTAAATATTGTTGAATTGTTTGACTAAGGCCAGCCAGACACGTTTCAAATCTCGGCCAGTTCAGCAGGAACCAGCCAAGATTGGTCTGAATGAATTTGGATATAAGTTTTACATTACAGTCTGAGTTTCTACCTAACTGCAGATGATTTGAATGGATATTTTAGGTAGACCCTCAGCACAAGTATTTGGTAAATGTTGTTGAATTGGTTGACTAAGGCCTGCCAGACACGTTTCAAATCTCAGCCAGTTCAGTAGGACAAGCCAAGAGTCAAACCATTTATGGGCAGCCTGAATGTACAAAGTTGATCCATCAACTTGGGTACAACCAGCTTGCCGGATTTGCTTCAGATTATCTGAAGTCTGCTATAGCCGCTTGTGTAATCACTGTCTGCTCCCAGTGGGGACGACATCCCCCACCAAAACCCCTAACCCCCTGCCCCCAGGGGCAGATAAATGCTCGGCAGAAGGGATTCCCCTGTTAACACTGTCTGTAGTGTAGGCAGTCTATGGGCTGCCTAAAGCTGGGTATACACACATCGAAGTTCAGCAGAAACTGTTGGAATTTCAATACATGTGCACCAATCTCTGTTCAACAGGAGCCAGTCGTTAAACTGGCTTCTATCAAATGGTCCCACTGGAAAACCAGCATTCAATTAGCGGCTGTGCCCAATGGCTGCAGTGCTAGTCTGCATATTCTGACAGTGGAGGGTACGGAAGTCCCCGCTGTCGGAATACAATAACGCAGAGGTGATCCATTCATCCAAATCACTCGAGTGGATGCAGGGATCTATGAAATTTTTTCTTTCCATGATGAAAAAAAAACCTCCCCGTCTGTACCCAGTTTTTATCTAACTAAGGCAAGCCAGACATGCTTTGGCTATTGTTATTAAACATCAACCGCTTTCAGAAGATGTCTGCAATCTGATAGGGCAACAATTTTCTACCTGTTTTTTTCCTATTGGAGCCACGTAGTGCTGGCAGGGCAAATTATGGCTGGATTTTCAGACAATTGAGCAGGACTCTAATGAAATTGGAGCAGTGTGTGTGGGTCTGGATGCAGGAGAGTCTATCCCCAAGCTGCCTGTCCCTCCTGGACCTTTTGCTCCTTCATCACATTTCCTAAAAGCTTTTAGCCCCTACCTTTGTGTTATATAAGCTTGGGCTGGTCAATTGTACTCTTCCGCCTGGTTCTTTATGTACAAGTTACACCGCATGAATTTGCATAAAACAAACAAACACATGATTTGAATTAAATAGATTTTATCTTCTGTTGTCAACAATGTAATAGGAAAAAAGATGGTGTTTATCAGTACGGATTTAGATGAACAGTCCCCCTAACTCCCCATCCATTTTCTCAGCTGCTTTGCATCCCATTCTAATTTCGTCTACATGAAACATTCATAATGAATTGAATTGTTCTGATCTCTCCTGCCTTGTACTACTGACTATTATAGTCCCTGGAAATTGGTTGTGAGTTTCTCTGCGCAGCAAGTGTTTATGCTATATAAATGTAGAACTAGAATAGTATAATAATTCTCCACGCATTTTTGCATACAGTACATTATTACTTTCTAAAGTAGAACCAAGTGAAATAAAACACACATCTAGTTTTATTAGGGTAGCGGAACTGAAATCATATACATTGCACACAATGATTTACTGCAATATTACAGTACAAACACAGGATAGTTATACAGTAACTAAACAGAATCCTCTCCCCAACTCCTACATCGAAATTTTAAAGTGTATCTGTGTCCAAACTATGAACATTGACGTGTTAATATACTACTACTACTAACAAGTCGTAAAAGCCCACCCCTCACTAGCTGTTTCTACTGTGAAATATGTTATTCTCAAAGAATTTGAAAATTCATTCCCCCACAATGCTGTAGCTACAGAGGTGTGTGAAGGATTGTTCTAATGTGCTTTTACTGCTGGCTCAAAATAGGCAAACACTTTAGTGTGCATAGGCTGGGCATGAATTCATTTTAAGAACTCCTTTCATCACTTTATGAATCCAATTAGCACAAAAAACAGAACTTCCCTTGCAAAGTGAACAGCCTATTTGCCTTTGGTAAATCAGCTCCCATGAGCCCTCTTTCACAACATTGGGACCGAACATGTGATTTTAAAAAGACAAAACCTCCATCTCATCATCATTATGGTAATGCAATGGTTTGTATAAACAGCTACCGAACAAAAGCAAGTACGAATCTGCCACGAGGGCTGCCAAAATCCTTTGGAGTTAATTTGACCTGGTAGGGATTATCCTTCCTTTTTCAGGAAAAGTGAGGCTCGCTTTTAAAACTGTAGTCTTTTTAAACGGACCAAGGCTCCTTTCTGCAGGACACAAATGCAGAGAGATGGGTATAAAATGTAACTAGTTTGCATAAAATGTGTACTTCTTCCTGTAGCAGTTACATTTCGGCATTTTGCTTCTGTAGACTATAGACTGATAAATGTGCAGAATTTGAGGCCAAAGCACAATCTTAATGTAATGACCCATACAAGGTCATAGCAGGGGCTCCTACTCTGAAGTCCATAATGGCTGCTCTTAATGTTTCCTCACATGGAATCCATTATGAGTGACAGAACATAATGCAAGTCATAGGAAACTGTTCAGCAGAATAATTAAGAGCAGTTCTAAATGTGCACAATGGATTGAACTCAAAATATGCCTCAGATCTTTGTAAGAACAGAGAATATGCGATTTGGCTGACGTTCAAAGGAACACTTCAATATAAATCATAACACAGAGGCACCATCATAAATACTTTGCAAACTCATTAGAGTTTCTGAAATTAGCCTTCTAAATGACTTTATGACATGCTCACTCAATTTTCTATCTTTTTTTCCCTTTGCACAAAGTCAAGTAGGGTAAAATTTTTTATCATCAGTCTGCAAGAAACGCACTTTCAGCCATACTTTATTTAAAAGGATTTAAGCTAGCATTATTTAAGAGCTAGGCTGTTGAAATCTTAATTCTGACAAAATGGTAGGTCTCAAAATAGGTCAAGTGCAGAACTACATTTCTAATCCAGAAAAAAATAAAAAATAAATATTATATATATATACATACATACATACACACACACACACTGGGTTTTTCAAAAAGTTTCCACACTTTTATATTTTCGGTGAGGGTGGGAGAAGTAGTAATTGGTCGTGTCATGGGATTAGTCTGTCTGGCAAGCTATATATATATATATATATACACACGTATATATATATATATACACATGCCTTTACGGGCAGATGAACGATATTGACCTCACAAATGCACCTCTGGAAGAATGGTCAAACATTCCCATAGACACACTCCTAAACCTTGTGGACAGCTTTCCCAGAAGAGTTGAAGCAATTATAGCTGCAACGGGTGGCCCAACTCAATATTGAACCCTATGGGCTAAGACTGGGATTCATTAAAATTCATGTGCATGTAAAAGCAGGTGTCCCAATACTTTTGACAATATAGTGTGTGTGTGAATTATATATTGTAACCTGGGGGTAACTCTGTAATAACTGCGAGTTTATCGAAAGCAAACAGTTCATTTATTTCAATCAAAACTAAACACAACAACAGCTTACTTCAGTCATAGTAAATAACAGTCCTAAATCCCTATATTGGTAATTTAAGCAGGCTCACTGCTAGTTTTTCTTTGGTCCAGTACAGAGGTTAGACTTCTCCAGAGCAAGAGTGCCAGGTAGGTCAGCAGCCTGTACCTCCGTAGGTTACACTGGCTGCACAGCACGAGGCTCTCTCTCTCACTTCCTTGACACAGGTGCATATTTCTCTCTGCTGCCTTTCAAGCCTCCCTCCCTGGGACTCAACCCCTTCAGTACCAAAGTCCTAGTGATCAGGGTTTGGAAGACACTGCAACTGTCCCCCTTAAACACTTCCCAACCGGCGCACACTGATGTACTTTGGCAGAATGGCACAGACAGGCAAATGGGCGTACAGGTACGTCCCCTTAAATTGGTTGCCGTGCCATCATGTGTGCGCCAGTCGGTACCACCGTGAGTCCGATCGCGGGCCCCGCGGACTCTATTGCCGTGGGGATACCCGAGATCATTTCATGGGGAGGAAGAACTGGGAGATGCAAAAGTTAACAAGCATCTCTCTGTTCTGCCTAGCAACAGTGTTACTGATCTCTGCTCCCTGAGATTGGAGCAGGGATCAGTGATGTGTGAAACACAGCCACGAATCCCACAGTTAGCAACATGCCTCTAGGACACACTTAACCCCTACACTGCCACCTAGTGGTTAAACCCTTCACTGCCAGTGTCATTTACACAGGAATTGGTGCATTTGTATAGCACTGATTGCTGTATAAATGACAACGGTCCCACAAATGTGTCAAAAATGTCTGATGTGTCTGCCATAATGTCACAGTCAAAAAATAAAATAAAAAAATATGTAGAAGAATACGTATCGGCCTAAACTGAGGAAAAAAAATTTTTTTTATACATTTCATATTCATTATAGCAAAAAGTAAAAAAGTTAATTTTGTTTGGGAGCCACGTCGCACGACCGCGCAATTGTCAGTTAAAGCAACGCAGTGCCGAATTGCAAAAAGTGGTCTGGTCTTTGGCCAGTAAAATGGTCCGGTCTGAAAGTGGTTAAATATTGGGGGAATGTACCTGCCATCCAGGACACATTCCCAGTGTCGGGTATAATAATAAATATATATATTATATATATATACACACACACACACACACACATATATATACATATATATACACACACACATATTATATATATTATGGTAGAAAGAGAACATTTGACCGCAGCAAATCTCTTTCCATAGTTGTACGGAGACTTGCCCAGTTGTGTCGTAGGAACATTTATATTTTATCAAACAGGCCGTTTAAAAAAAAAATATATATCCAATCATTGGTGCTCAAATCTAAAAACAGCAATTTATTAAAGTATAACTAAAATGAAAAAGTTTTTTTTTTGTTTTTTTCTTTTAGTTTTGGATGAAGTGGAGATGGATTAGAACACCTGTCAGTTTTTATTGCTGTCTGTGCCCCCGTTAGGGAGATTCAACCTCTATATTTGTCCTGTTTACCATTATCGTTGAACGTAAAAGTAAAATAAAACATTCGTCCCCAGAAAACTAACTAGAGGGGAAATCTTCCATAGGGGACCTTAGTTATGGTGACCTGGGGGTCCCCAAGGGATTCCCTTCATTTGCAGGAATTTCCTATCACTTCCTGTTTGGAATTGCAGGAAGTGAAGGGAAATCTCCCCAATGTGACACAGATGCCAAAAAAAAAATAAACTGACGGGTTTTGACCCTCCCGTACTCTATCCAAACTGAAGAAGAAGAAAAAAAAATGTCTATAGTTCTACTTTAAAGAATATGCACACCTCTTGAAATGTCAAATTCTGATGATTTTGAGGGGGTCAACATACAATTTCTGACTGCAGAAATAACAGCAAAGGGAAAAATGCAAAAATAATTGATAAAAAAACAGATCTGCAGTTTCACTGTCTGCATATGTGGTGTATGATATTTTAAGTTTTGGTATGGCAGATGATTACACAGCACCAAGAGTTTGAGTAAAGTTCAGATATGAGCCGGAGTGGAGGCTTCTTATAGTAGCAAAGCAAATGGTGGGCATATAAGACTGGATCTCTGGATTCGGCAAAGTATGATTTCATTGATTCCTAATAAAAAATGGATTTCAAAAAGGCTGGGCTAGATGTCAGGTAGCTTTGGTGTGAACAGATCACAGCTGAGCCTAGCTTGGTGATAAGGTCAATGAAAGTTTTGAATCCCTTACAACTACAGACTGTATGTCTGAAACTAGACGCTTTGCATTATTGGGCCTAAAATAAAAAAAATAAAACAATTTAAAAAAAAATCGAGAAACGTAATATGTCAGATGAAATGCAAGCACCATTGTCATGTAAATAGATTCAATGTTTTTCACCCAAACAAGAAACAAAATTGCACTAGCTGTACCTAGTTTGTTTATTTGTAATTTACCATTTTTACATAAATATGAAAAAAAATCCTTATAATTTTCTTTAAGCTTTTTTGTTTCTAGCTATCCACATGCAAGATAAAACCAAACTGTTGACATACTGGTACCGACGAGAATTTCATAACTCTCATCAGCTTAAAAAGGGTAGACAAGAGTCAATTACACCCTACTGGCCTGCAGCTTGAATGCACCAAGATGAAATGGAGGTGTTTCTATGGAAACCCAATCTCCGACTTTCTAGGCTCCATAAAGCAGCTTCTGCGTCAAAAGGTGAGTATTTCTGATTAAAATGATTGAAAGGGTCAGGAAAAAAAAAGAATACTTTTTAGAGGCAATGTTGCACTTTTTCTTTAACCTGTTTCACGCTGCCTCCTTTTGGACCTTTAAAATTGGCATTAAAGTAGTACGATTTAATGGATTCTATCCAGATCCATAGTGCCATTCAAGACACACTCCTCTAACTCAGTGGTTCTCAACCTCAGTCCTCCTATCGGGCCATGTTTTCAGGCTTACCTTTGCTTTGCACATCTGTTTTAAAACAATATTAAATTACATGGTGTTGACAAGCAATTTTATCTAAGGGAAGTTTCCAAAACATGGCCCGTTGAGGGTGCTTGAGGACTGAGGTTGAGAACCACTGCTCTAACCATGCACAAACAACTAGGGTGCCAGCTCCCATTGCCCATCTTCACTCCTCATCAAAGGATAACAGCCATACTCAATCTTAGCTCTTCTTGCTGTATCTATCAGCAAAGTGACAGCATACATTATGTTTCTACCCAAAAATCAGCCTTCCCTCCAAGCTTGGTTTTTCAGTAGAGACGTGCGCAGTCACTTTGCTGACAAATAAATATAGCAAGGAGAGTTAAGACTGGAAAGAGGCTGTTGTCTTTACATTTTGATGCAATTTATGGTCACACTGGTCACATGATCGGGAGTCAGTAGAATGGGCTCCCAATCATGTGACCTTCGTGAGAGGCAATCAGAAGCCGTAACTAAAAGCCATCAATGACAGCTCGGTCACTGTGCTGGGAACCAACTCTCAGCACACAACCTCAGACCACCATGGATGCATTGTGTGACAGCTGGGCGTTAAGGGGCACTCTACCTGCTGCTGCATATACACGTTCTCATGTCAGGAAAAGTTTGACGAGACCTTGTCAACATTCTATGCCTTACCAGAGAAACATACTGAGTAAAGGTACTTACCCAGCTGCTCCCTCTCCCTGGTTGTGATGTTTTGGCAGCACCCAGAGAAAACTAGGGTGATCCAAATTGACAGTCTTTTCAGGCCATCAAAGCCTTCCTTGGCCACTGTCAGGACCTTGGCTAATGCCAATAGCATGAAGGAGGAACGGCTGGGTCTTTTTGCAGCACATAGCTTCAGTTACACACCAACAAAGTGTCTGAGCTGCTTGATAGTATAATGTCTATTGTATTTCTAACATATTGGAGGAGTAAAATTGAAAAATAAAGGCAACCTGACTTATGGGTATGTAAATACTTTTACACGGGGTGGTAATAGGGTCTCTAAGTATAATTTTTTAAATACATAACTTAATTAAATGGATGTCATTTATTTCTGCCCATACTTACACTTTACATAAACTGACACGTCCCAAATTTGCAATCTTTGGTTTCGTCACAGAGGTTTCAACTATCCCTCTAAATAAAGGGGTTAAAGCTCACAATCTACACATATCAATATTCTGCATAACTATTCCTAAACCTTGTTAGAGAAGGGCTCCTCGCTCATAGTTTGCCTACAGTAATTCATGAACTGAGCGACTGCAGCCTCAGATGAGATTACATTATGACAGGTATTTGACAGGGACCATTCTATAATCAGGAACAATAAAAGAAGCCGACACACTCAGAAGGATTTAGGCAGGGAAAATAAGTATAGCGCATTTAAAATTTAAAAAGCCTGAAATGCTTGCACTGGCATAATCAAACTAGACTTTTCAGTCGTTTTTTGAAAATCCAGACATAAGAAGCTTCACATAAAGGAGGATAAAGTTTCCTTATCCAGACAATTGTCTTGTTTGAGCAGTTCTGACACTTGGGGACTTTATTTAAACTAAATGAAACAATAAGAAAATGCACTGCAATCCAGAGCAAAATTCGATCATGCATAAACAATGCAAATTTAATCATCCAATCAAAAATCCTTCAAGTGTTTGCCTCTAATTATGCCGCAGTACATTGCTGAGAGTTTAGTATTGATTTTTTCTTATGAGGCCCATCTTTCACAGGTAAAAAAAAAAAAAGTAAAATAATTTCCTTTTAAATCCATTATATATATGCAAATGACAGCATGTCTAGTCATTAAAATAAACATTTTTTGCAGTGAAGTTAAAGTGGAATGGCAAGAAAAACACATTTTACCATAGGCACAAGTAAAACTTTTACCTCTAATGTAGCTTATCTTATTGCTGGTTTCTGTACAAATCTTAGTTCTTATAGCCGAGAGACTACAGGCTGGGCTCTTCGTCAGGCACTGCAACTGACAGTTCAAGAGCTCCAAGAGCTGCAGTAAAGGTTTGTGTTGTGCACTTTCCCCCTTCCTCTCATCTCATTAATTCACAAAAAGCTTTGTATTCTTATCACAGAATATAAAG
The DNA here is from genome assembly GCF_037356315.1 of Lithobates pipiens. Taxonomy (NCBI): domain Eukaryota; kingdom Metazoa; phylum Chordata; class Amphibia; order Anura; family Ranidae; genus Lithobates; species Lithobates pipiens. Next base: position 302,783,283 of record NW_027507748.1, on the reverse strand, counting down.
CTTACTGTGAATGGTGATGGAGGAGCAGAGAGAAAGTGGGACTGTGAATGACAGGATCCTTTTGAATGCCGGAAATGTCAGTTGCAACACTGGAAGAAAAGTGCTGACTGTAGTAGCTGGGTTTCAGTTTGCCACAATGTTGTAAAAAACTGTTTATAGCTTTCAATAGCTCAAGCTAGCTAAGACACATACATTCATAGGATTTACTCATGCCCGATCAGACAACCTAGTCCAAAGCTTCAATTAGATGAAGCCATCTTAGTTAACTCATAGCACACTGGGAATCTTTTTGTATTTACAACCTATTTCTTTCATTTTGTCAGTTAAAAGAGAAGTATGGCCAAAACTTTTTTGGCCATACTTCTCGTCTGGGTCACAAGCATACACTTATTTCTGAACATCGGTGACCCATAATCAGCTAAAACCCACTGTATGCCAATGTCACAGAGCCACTCCAGGCTGCAGCCATATAAATACTCTAAGTGTGTATACTTATTTTTTTGCCATCTCACACTTTTCCTTTAAGTAAAAAAGAAGTTTAACTTGCCCGTTTATATTTTCTCCTTCAAAAAAAACTATAACCTACCCAAAACATTTTCCTTTTCAATTATATAAAGATCAGATCACATTTTAAGAACCAAGCTAGAAAAGCAGATTCACATATTTGAACTGCACAGAAAATAAATGTGCAAAAATAAACACAAGAAGATGTACTGATCGAATATATTCACAGTAAATTCTACTACAGTAAAATCAATAGTTCAGTAAGCAAAATAAATATAACTGCATCTAAGGCTGAGCTTTAATCTAATCGTGTAATCTTGAGGTCTAGAATTCAATAAATTCCAATACAATAAGCCAGTAGGTTTAATACGCAGCCAATAACAACGGCTGAACCCTGCAAGCACAGAACAGATAGGTACATGAGGCCGCACATGAAATGTAATTATATAGTGTCAGTTACTGATACCGAGAAACATCATATCTGTCTTCAGTTCCTCACAGAGCAGGGAGAGGGATCAGGCTTAACATTCCACGTCAACCCTTGCAGTTATCAGAGCGCTTCTGTCTATTATACCACACTTCGGCTCAAGAAAAACCTGAGTGATAATGTTCCCTTTCAAACATTTCTGACAAAGGCCAGCAACCTTGAACAAGTTACTTTGGTCAAATTTTTCTAAATTGTAGACAGAACCAAAGAAAAAAAAAACATTAAACAGAGTAGCATGAATTGCTCAACACCAGTAGGATGGAGGTTTTGAAATAAATATTTTTCTGTGTATTTACTGCTACAATGTTCTACAACAACGATGTATAGTTTATAGCAGGAAGTCGGGCCCAAAGCTATCTCAAAAAGGGGCAGTTTACTGTCCATCAGACTATAGGGGTCTGTGGTCATGGTCAAGGCTTTAGCCACTATGTGATCGTTGTACCTCAGTTGTTAGAGGGGGATCTCAGGAGAAAGCTTGCGTCACTAACCAAGGTCTACAAAATGAGCGTCACCCAAAACTAGAGCTTTGGAAAGATAATCGCATGCAAGAAGTAGCTGAGCAAGATATAAAAATAGATGAGCTTAGCCACTGCTACTCTTTGCTGGTTCCTTCTCTGGAACAAGATGACCAAGAATGGTCATTCAGGGCAAGGAGCACCTGAAAAACCAATGAGACCAAGAAGGTTTGTATAACCAAGAAACATTATTCCTGTGTCATCCAGACAGACAAATTTACATACAAGCCCAATGATATAGTGAAGTTTCAACTGGTGTCACTTGAGCACAATTTCCACATTTAAAATAAGTATGAAAAAATCTTGCTGCAGGAACCTTATCACTTCCCGGATGGGTGGTCCCTAAATCCGCAAGGGAGATCTCCGGGGGATGTAAAGGCCCTGGCTGGGTTTGAAGCCATATACGCGTCACTGACTTTCTATGATAGGAGGTCTGTGTAAGCTGGTAAGCAAGCACTTTATCTATGGTGGAGGTGTCATCTGAACAATTTCATACTATATGATGGCGGATGGTGTAGATATCGTGTCTCACATTTGGATTTATTTGACCACTGGTGTTTGGAGAATTCAGTTTTCTTTTTTAACTACAGCGCAACTCCTCATTTGAACATTTGCTTTGGGACTGTACCATATTTCACAAAAGAGTTGCTGCTCTGATGTTTTTTGTAGTTGTGTTAGCACATTTTTTTTCTTCTATTTTTGATCATTGGGAGTAAGCAGTGCCCCATCTTTGGTATTAGGGGGAGGAATAGTGCCCCATCATGGGTGTCAGTGGGAGGAATAGTGTCCCATTGTTGGTGTCAGTGGCCGGATAGTGACCCATTGCTGGTGTCAATAGGAGAAATAGTGTCGTGTCAGTAGGAGATATAGTGTCATATCAGTGGGAGCAATAGTGCAGCAAGGGTAGGATAAAGGCAAGCAAAAACCGTAGTTTGGAGACCACTAGTTTATAGGACAGTGTTTTAATGTACAACAAATATTGTCGGAAAACCGAAAAAAAAAAAAAAAAAAAAGGTTCCTCAATCCACACAAGCGAATCTAAATCCACCCCCTGAGACATTGTATTCTGATAGCAGGACTAGCCACTGTCAGTATATACTGATCAGCAGCTGCAACCACTGATCAACAAAAGTTTTCCAACATGGTCTTCAAACAATCAACTTCTGTCGTTCGAGGACAGACAGGCACTGATCAAAATGCCTCTGGTCCCTGCTGAACTGGATGAACTTTGATCCTACTCCCACTCCCTCGTAAGAGGAAGCTGCCTTCTGGGAAGCACACAGCCCGCTAAAGACAGCGGGCGGCACTGTGAAGCTGCAAAGCTTCACTTCTTGTTTCCCTTAGTGAAATTGCTGGAGCCTGCACCCGGGGCCAATGGACGGATCAACTTTGGGTGCCAACATCGTGGGATACCTGGGCAGGTAAGTGTCCTTATATTAAAAGTAATACTTAAATATACTAAGTAATACTGTAGCTGCTGACTTTTCTTCTTTTTTTTTGTACAGGCTGGAACTCTGCTTTAAAAGGGGATTAAACATGGTGTGATGTGCATGTTTTGTAAAGTATTTTGCTCTGATATACACTACACTAAAGCTGGCCACAAATGGATTAAAAGTAGGCCAGTTCAGCAGGGACCAGACAAATTTCAATTCATGAGTGGCTGCAATGTGAAAGATGATGTTTTACGGCGAGAATCGTGATCTTTATTCTAAGCAAAAAAATCGTGATTCTCATTTTATCCAGAATCGTGCAGCTCTATTTGACATACGTTGATCACAAATGTTGAAAAAAAAAAATTCTCACAGGAGTGGCTGCAGCTGCTGATCAGCGTATTCTGACAGCAGTCGTGCTTATAAAATACAATGACCTGGCAGTGGGGTTTCCTCCATCCACATCCCTTATGAGTATAGAGGAGTACGTTCATTTTTTTTTGTTTGTTTGGTTTCTTGGTTCAGTCTGCTGTCTGATCAAAAAAAGTAATTTATGGTCAGCTTAACTCCTACTGTGAAACCTTCATGATCTTTTTAGAGAAGTCTTTTGCAATAATGCTTATACATCTGCCTGAAATCTATCATATCATTCTGCAATCCTCTGCACAGATGAAGAGAGAAGAAAATAAAAAAATAATTAGCAGATTGTTGAAGGACAGAGCCCTAACCTTGCAGATTGCAAGTATGCAGGTATAATGTCTTCCCACAGAGTTGACATGGTAAACCTGTACTTACCTTTTCTGCTTATGTGGCATCCTATAAAGCAATTCTGTGTTTGGTTAAAATGAGCAAGGTGCCGGATCACTTCTTCTCATGGGAGTTAAGTAAAAAAATTAAAATAAAAAATAAAAAAATAAACAGGGATTCAGCAATGGCTTAAACCGTCATTATTGAACATCAGGGATCTTAATCCAAGGTATTAAAACAACAGCAGACATCTCAAGTCTCCTGCGACTTGCAGGACACTCCCGCATTTGATGGTGGGCCCACGGACACCCGCGAATGCGGCACAATCTCACGGCTGAGCCTGCACTACCACTCAGCCTGGAGCAGGGCCGGAATGGCCTACCGGCATACCGAGAAATTCCCCAGTAGGCCACCCGCCCTCGGGCCTTTTTGAGCTGCGGCTGCAGCGGCGCCCTAAATACAGTCCTCCTCTCCCTCCCTCCGTTTGTGTAATCACCAACCGGTGACTCCCGCTATGTCATGCAGCTGCAGTCTTAACTGTTCGGCGGCCGACCACTATAACAAAGCCCATCTCCTCATCCATGACAGACATAACACAAATTAAATTTCCCAGCATTGTAACAGTTGACCATCTATCACTGATGAGTAGGTGGGGCTTTGTTACAGTGGACGGCCGCTGAACAGTTAAGACTGCAGCTTCATGGCACAGCGGGAGACACCCGCTGTGTGTAATCAAGGTACTGGCGAGGCTGCAGATGGGCACTGATGAGGATACAGATGGGCACAGCGAGGCTGCATTGTTGGCACAGTGAGGATGCATTATCGACACTAATGAGGCTGCATTGATGGCTCAGTGAGGCTGCATTGATGGGCACTAACGATGCTTCATTGATGGGCACTAACGAGGCTGCATTGTTGGCACAGTGAGGCTGCATTGTTGGCACAGTGAGGCTGCATTGTTGGCACAGTGAGGCTGCATTGTTGGCACAGTGAGGCTGCATTGTTGGCACAGTGAGGCTGCAAATGGGCAGAGTGAGGCTGCAAATGGGCAGAGTGAGGCTGCATTGTTGTCACTAATGAGGCTGCATTGATGGCTCAGGGAGGCTGCATTGATGGCTCAGGGAGGCTGCATTGATAGCTCAGTGAGGCTGCATTGTTGGGCACTGACGAGGCTGCAGATGGGCACAGTGTGACACAACATTATCTTTTAAAGTATTATTTTAATATGGCATTATATTATTATCTTTAAAGTGTTATTTTATTATAGTATTTTACTATGAATGGGGGGTTGAATGGGGGGGTTGTGACAGCATGTGAGTTTTTCTGGAATAAGAACAACAGATTATAGACCGTGTGCCTGTCGAGCCTGGAAGGGAAGAATAAGAAGGACTTGCATTATGTTAATACTTATACACAGCTTAACGGAGGGAACAGAGGTGTCATCATCTGCAGTGTGTTAAAACAGATCACTTCCCTAACTGAAAAATCACATCAGGATGCAGCTCATGTAATGTTAACATTAAAAATTATTAATTACATTTTTATGTTTTATACTTCCTAGTATTCATAAGCTCTGGTGTCACAGCTGCCCCCTGGAAGGCTCAAGTATGTACAATTTTCCTAGATCTTGCAGGATTTTGATAAATATTGTGAGATGTCTGGAAAAAATATATTCTTTTTTTTCCTGCTGGAACATGGGAAACAGAATGAAGCAGGGCGACCCAGATGAGTAAAAGAATGGGACGACTACATTTTATTCAATATCCACTTGCCTGTAAACTGATTCGAGGTCGGTGTGGCGTGCACAAATACAGCATCAAGCTTGATAAAAGAGGCGGGGCCTCGGAACCGCATTGCGGCCTGTCCTTTCTGTCATTCACCTTCCCCTGTTACGATCTCCTGTTGGCGGGAGTGAGACGAGACACGCCGCCTCTTGTCTTCCACGAGTGGGTCCGAATCTATGTCTTGCAGCTGCTGGTCTGGTGCAGATCAGCGAAAGCCATCCTTGTGCACGCCACATCGCCGAGAATGTCAGAGTGAAAATAATAATTCTACCACAAGAGCTCCTGTTTAAAAGCGTTTTCAGTTCAGTGTTAAAGTGTCACCTATGGAGATTTTTGGGTACCATAGTTTTTAGTTTTATTGCAATATCACGAGTGCATGCAATTTTTAAGACTTGGTACCTATTCACTCGGTGCAACCTTATCTTTTATATTCTACCAAAAAATGGGTAGTATATTATGTGTGCTTGCACTAAAAATAATTGTATAATAATATTAATTATCACATTATTATAATTATGTAATATTTTTTCCTGAAAATTTGCATTTAACATACTGTTGCTCAGATATCATACGACATAAAAAAAAATTGCAACCATCATCTTTTTATTCTACAGGCTTTCAAATAATGTTCTGGGAGTTTAAATAATTTTATTGCCAAGAATTAAGAATTTTCGTGTGCAAAAAAATAAATAAATTGCTCAAGAGCCAAACTGGTTTTAAAAGTATAATGTTCCAAATTGACTAATCCGAAATGTAACCCCTTCACGCTGACAGTACGCAAATATGCGGCCTTGGCTTTAAGGGGTTGTACCGAGGTGATGCATGCAGCTGCACGCGTCACCTTGGTTGCCGTTTTTTTAGAGCCAGTAGTCAGCTTTCTTATGAGAATCGATGCAGCCGAGAAGCCGCCTCGGCTGTTATTCTAAGCAGCGAGAGGGGACGTTCGCCCCCCTCCCGCCACCATCTGCAGCTCTACTGGGCTCTCCTGCCCCATCGGGAGGCCCAAGTGACAAACCAGCAAGTCCGCCAGCTGGCCAGAGACCCGTACAAAGCCGGAATCGGCTTGGATCAGGTCTCGGATCTAGTAACCCGGAAGCAATGTCATGACATCACTACCAGTTTACAGTTTTTAAAAAAATTACAGCATTCAAAATAGACAAATATGGCGTTTTGAATGCTTTTAAGTACAAAGGAACGATCCGGGGTCTTATAGACTCCAGATCCCTCCATAAAGAGTACCTGTCACTGTCTATTACTGTCACAAGGCATGTTTAATAAAGATGATCGGAAACATTTCTTTTTTAAAGGGACAGTGTAAAAAAAATCAAATAAAATGAGAAAAAAAAACACCACATTTTAAAGCACTGCATTCCTCCATGCTTGCGTGCAGAAGTGAACGCATAAGTCGCATCCGCAAATCTAATTACTCGGCATAACATCTTTCACATTATATAAAAAATGTAAAAATAAAAAAATTGGGCTAACTTTACTGTTTTTAATTTATTTTTTTTAGTTCAAGAAAGTGTATTTCTTTCAAACAAATGCATTTGAAAGACTGCTGGGCAAATACAGTGTGACATAAAATATTTCAAAGAAAAAAAAAAAAAAAAATTATATATATATATATATATATATATATATATATATATATATATATATATATATATATATATATATATATATATATATATATATATATATATATATATATATATATATATCTATATCTATCTATCTATGTTTGAGGGTTCTAAGTAATTTTCTAGAATAAAATACGGATTTTTAACAAATGTCTGAAAAAGGTTTAGGCAAGAAGGGTTTAGCCTGCAGGAAAATTTCTAAATGACACTTGCAGCAAAACCGATATCGGAAGCAGAATGGTCATGAATAAACAGCTATTTAGTACAGCACATGTTAAGATTCTGCACTCACATAAAAGACCGTAATCCAAATGGACGAATGTAATCCAAGTTACCAAGTGGCAAATAAAGAAAGCCCCAGTCTTTACCAGCTGTCCTTATTGAGGAGAAAGTGGGTTACATATGCTCCCCTTCCTTTTCCAGTGCTGTACTACTACATTCAGAACGAGTGACTGCACACATACGCACGCACACACACACACACACAAAGTGCTTTCAAACCCAGGCCTCGACTCATCCCCTATTTCATATATAGAAGAATGCCAGGCCAAATAAATGGTTCTCTTATTATTGCAGCACTCAATGATGTTGCTTCTTGTTCTCTCATCTCTATATGTCAGATACAACAATGCGCTTTCTCAGGGAAGGTTGTGAGTGATTTTCCCAGAACACATTCCTGTATAGCCTTTAGAAATATTAAGTATATGCAGCACACAACAAATACATTACTATAAGACAAAGTGATAGTGAAGGTCAATAACTATTCATCATTTTGTAACTACTGCAACACAATATATTGGAGAAAACTGTCAATTAGCACATTTTGTGATTTTTTTTTTTTTTTTAAGGAGAGCAACTATCATCTGCTCTCTGATAGACACGACAGTACTAACCCCACAAAGAGTACATCAGAAGTGTAGACCATGGCGTCCCACCAGTGTTCATTTTGTAGACAAAATGAACACTATTTTAATCACCTAAAACAATTCAGATGACTAATGCTGGATGTGAGCTTGTTGGCGGAAACTCCGACCATGTGTATGCTCCATCGAACATTTGTTGTCTGACTTTCTGCCAACAAATGTTGGCCAACAGGTTCTCAAATTTTCCACCAACAAATGTTTGTTGTCGGACTTTCCGATCGCGTGTACACAAGTTCATCAGACAAAAGTCCATGCATGCTCGGAATCAAGTACGAGCCGGAGATATAACTAGCGTTCGTAATGGAGGTATCACATACATCTTGTACGTCACTACATTCCTAATTGTTGACCAACATTTGTGTGACCATGTGTATGCAAGACAAGTTGGAGCCAACACCCTTCGAACAAAAATCCACGGTTTTGTTGTCGGAAAGTCCGATCGTGTGTACAGGGCATAAGGCTGCATTCACACCTAAACGTTTCAAGCTCAACAAAAAAAACGCCCAACAAGCAAAATCCCATTAATTTCAATGGCACCGGTTCACATCTGAGCGTTTTGTCACCTGATGCAAAACACCTGAAAAACGCCCTAAATTCAAAAAACAACATGAGCTTCTGTAGATTACAGATTACAGGCATTTTTCTGCCTTTTACACTGGTGACCTGAACAACATCGTGGCAAAAACATGTGGCATTGAAAGGCTCAGGTGTGAATGCAGCCTCAGTTACAACTAAAAAGGCATTTTGGTTAAAGAGGAAGTAAACCCTGATGAGTTTACTTCCTCTTTCATTCCCTGCAAAGGCAAAGCATAATGGACTACTATACATCGCATAGTAGTCCATTATGTGTCACTTACCTGACATAGGAGCCAGCGAAGTCACCGCTGTCCCCTGTAGTCCGCCGCATCCATCTTCTCGGTGGGTCTCGCAGCTCCGCCGCTGTCATTCGGCGAAGCCACGATGATGTCACTCCCACACATGCGCACGAGAGCCGAGACGCGCGGCATTGCGCGGCATCTTCGTTATCGAGGATGCCACGCTCAGTGCGCCTGCGCGCCGCTGTCTACGGCGCATGCGCCGTAGACAGCGGTGCCCGTCTTTGGGCAAATATCTCCTAAACCGTATAGGTTTGGGAGATATTTCTTGGACCTACAGGTAAGCCTTAATCTAGGCTTACCTGTAGGTCAAAGTGGTTTGTAAGGGTTTACAACCACTTTAAAAGACTAGGACTAAAACTGAATCAAAGTTTGCCATCAAAATGAACACTAGTTATACATCACAACGGCTAAATCGATGTCTGGAGTGCATGTTCAATACCATAAATAATAACAATATTCGATTTTTATTCCAGGAGTATATAATGAGTTTGGAAATTCTAGAGAAATGCTTGAATAATGCATTACAATTTAACCTGAGGAATTAGATTTCAGTGGACTAAAATGTACTGGAGGTTTTAGTAGACTAAAATACGACTAAAACTAAAATGGCATTTTAGTTAAGAATATGACTAAAACTAAATCGAAATGGACATCAAAATTAACACTGCATGCCACTGAGTATTGTCTCCATACAAAAAAAAAAAAAAATAATTCTAACAAAATAAAAATATGGGAACACAAAACATGTACAGAGATGCTGGAAGAATCTTTAGAGCCGGTTCACAAAGGGGCAACACGACTTCCAACGCAACTTTTGGAAGCAACTTGGACACGACTTGTCAACACGACTTGGGGCGACTTACAGCACGACTTTAAGTTGCCCAAGGCCAGGCAACTTTTGCCGTGGCCAATCAGAGAATAAGCTCTCAAGGGGGAACTCCACGCCAATTTTATTTATTTTTTTTAAACGGAGTGAGTTCCCCCTCCGGGAGCATACCAGGCCTTTAGGTCTGGTATGGATTTTAAGTGAAAACCTCTACACCGAAAAAACGGTGTGGGGGTCCCCCCCAGATCCATGTCTGGCCGGTTAGGAAGGGGGCGGGGACGAGCGAGTGGCTCCCCCCTCCTGGACCGTACCAGGCCGTGTGCCCTCAACATGGGGGGTGGGTGCTTTGGGGGAAGGGGGGCGCCATGCAGCCCCCCCACCCCAAAGCACCTTGTCCGCATGTTGATGAGTAGAGTTCGACCGATATATCGGCCGATATTTGCCGTTTTTTTATTAATCGGCATCGGCCGATTGAGCTGATAAAAAGGCCGATTTAGAACTAAGCGGGACTTGGAAATGACTTCTGTAATAGAAGTCAGTGTAAGTTGCCCGAGTCTTCATAGAAGGGACTTGTCTCCTCTCTGGGCAGTCGGCCAAGAAAAGAATAAAAAGATACAATGTTTACACTTGAATGAATGAACTCATCTCTGTGTGTAGAGTTCTCAGTTTAACCATTTAAAGACTAAATCTTTTCTGACACTTGATGCTTACAAGTAAAAATCCTGTATTTTCTGCCAGAAAATCACTTAGACCCCCAAAATTATATATATATATATATATATATATATTTTTAGCAGAGACCCTAGGGAATAAAATGGCAGTTGTTGCAATATTTTATGTCACACGGCATTTGCGCAGAGGTCTTTCAAATGCAATTTTTTGGGGAAAAAAATACGCTTGACTGTAGGGATGGTGTTCTTAGGGTCATAGTGAGCATTTTTCTTCCACCAAATTTTGGCATCATCTGACCACAACAATTTCTCCAATTCCTTCTCTGAATCATTTAGATGTTCATAGGTATGACTGTATACGTGCCTTCTTGAGGAGGGGGATTCACCTTGTTTGGAGGAAGACAAATGCTGACTAAGACCCTAAGAACACCATCCCTACAGTCAAGCACAGAGGTAGAAACATTATGCTTTGGGGTTGTTTCTCTGCTAAAGGTAGAGACCAACTTTGCTACATAAAATTTATGGAGGGAGCTGAAACTTTGAGTTGCCAAGAAACGGACCAAAAAACCTTAGTATTTAGAGAAGATCCGCAAAGAAGAGTGGACCAAAATCCCTCCTGAGATGTGTGCAAACCTGATAACTACAAGAAACCTTTAACCTCTGTGCTTTCCAACAAGGGTTTCTCTACCAAGTAATAAGTCTTGTTTTGCCTCGGGATCGAATACTTATTTTACTCACTGAACTGCGACTCAATTTATAGCATTTATTTTAGGTGTCTTTACTGGATTTTTTTGTCGATCTTCTGTCTCTATCATAAAATAAAATACACCTATGATAAAAAATGATAGACCCTTCATTTCTTTGCAAGTGGGCAAACTTACAAAATCTGCAGGGGATCAAATAATTATTTCCCCCACTGTGTACTTTAAAGCTATTAAATACATATAATGAAGCTCTGATGCCCTTAAACATTGGGTGAACAAATTCCCATGGCTAACCAGGACTGTTGAATAAAAAAGAAGGGCACACGGAAACCCTTTACATGCACCGCCTGCTAATTACTGTATGGGTGAGAGGCTTGCAAGGGAAAAAAAACTGTTAAATTACGGTCAGGAGAATAAATATTTTTTTAACGATGCAAGCAAGACTGTAGTTTTCAATCTGCGAGGTGCAATGAGCGCAAACACAAGTCATTATACAATAATTGGAGAAGCACTGTTTTCAACCATGTTTCATACTGAGCAGCTGAGTCTGATGGATCTCATTTCGACCACTACGATCAGTTTAACTGAAACATCTTTGAAAATACTACTTAAAATTAAATCTGTGTATGCCCTGTGTTACATTATCAGCATTTCGCAAGATGTCAACATTTCAAGAACAAAACCAGAAGCATCAGGTTCAGCATCTGCAGAGGTTGCTTTACATGAAAACAAAATAGACATGTTCAACCTAATCATCTAAAAGAAAGAGCTGGAAACAAGCCTCCTCACTCACACCTGCTTATAAAAAATGACTGCATTGTACATTAGGATGAGAAGACTGATAAATGTCATCAAGCAATTCAGGCGTCTCTGATAAACAAAAATATGAAGCAATGAGATTGCCTAGAGATGTTCTCAAACTTTCTACCCCAGATGAACCCCTAAAACAATTTTCAGATCTGGGGGAACATTTACTAAATTCAAGTCATGGGTGGTCAATGGGGAAAATGACCCCTTTAGCCTACACTAAGCTGCAGGAATGAAGCCATACGAGTTCAGCTGAACGATTTCACTCCCACGTGTCAGACCCGATTTCAGCCACGATTTCTGAGAAATGTGCAGGTTTCTGCACAGATTTCAATGTAAATCGCAGCCTGAAATGTCAAAAAGTAGTACAGAAACGACTTTTTGAAATCAGTGTGGTGCAGCAAATGCAGCATTGCACTGATTAGGACGGTGCCGTTGCTGCCGATTTGACATGTCAAATCGTACCACTGTGAACCAGGGCTAATGCCGCGTACACACTTGTTCGATGTGAGCTTGTTGTAGGAAATTCCGACCGTGTGTAGCCTCCACCGGACATTTTTTTGTTTGAATTTCCGACAACAAAATTTGAGAGTCGATTCTCAAATTTTCCGACAACAAAATTCGTTATCGTAAATACCGATCATGTGTACACAGTTCCAACGCACAAAATTCCACGCATGCTCGGAATCAAGCAGAAGAGCCGCACTGGCTATTGAACTTCATTTTTCTTGGCTCGACATACGTGTTGAACGTCACCACGTTTTTGAAATTCGGAATTTCCAACATTTGTGTGACCGTGTGTATGAAAGACAAGTTTGAGCCAACATCCGCTGGAAATAAATCCAGGATTTTGTTGTTGGAATGTCCGATCGTCTGTATGTGGCATTAGTGTCATTAAACCCACATCATAAAAAACTCTTTACAAATTATGTATTACACTGTTGTTACATTGCTGTTCATACTCATTCTGCCAAAAAACTGGTTGTTCCTGCTGCTCTCTAGCTCCACCTTCTGTTAATGTCCCAAATTCAGCTAGAGATTTTGCAGCTGAGGTGGCAACTCTGCAAATGCTCAGCTTTCAGTGAGTTTCTATGCTGAGCATTTTCTCCCCATCACATCTGAACAGCCCATGTGACTATAGAGTCACACATGTGTGACACATATACAGACTGGTAAATGGCAGCTCAATCCTTCCCTCCTCCTCCATGCCCACTAATCAGCTAAACACAATGGGGGCGGGATATTACATGTTAAGGTGCATCTCATAAAATAATATGCAATTCAAAAAGTGAAATTTGTACAGTATTTTATAAAGATGTATTACACACAGAGGGTGTTTTCATGCATTTCTTTCTCTCAATTTTGAGGATTAAGGCTTACAGCTAGTGAAAACCCAAAATTCAGTATCTCAGAAAATGTAAATATTACATAACACAAATAAAAAATAAAAAAAAAGATTTTTAATACAGACATGTTGGCTTACTGAAAAGTATTTCCATGTACAGTATAGTATGCACTCTACTTGGGGCTCCTTTTTAAGGAATTACGGCATGAATGCGGCTTGGCATGGAGGTGATCAATCTGTGGCCCTGCTCTGTTATGAAAGCCCAGGTTTCTTTGATAGTGGCCTTCAGCTCATCTGCATTATTAGATCTAGTGTCTCATCTTCCTCTTGACAATACCCCACAGATTCTCTATGGGATTTAGGTCAGGCAAGTTTGCTGGCCAATCAACCACAGTAATATGATCATTAAACCGGTTACTGGTACTGTTGGGAGTGTGGGCAGGTGCCAAGCCTTGCTGGAAAATTAAATCAGCATCTCAATAAAGCTGGTCAACAGAGGGAAGCATGACGTGCTCTAGAATTTCCGGTAGAGGGCTGCGCTGACTTTGGACTTGATAACACACAGTGGACCAACACCAGCATATGAGATGGCTCTCCTAATCATCACTGATTGTACATTAGTCCATATCAGGAGAAAGGTTATGTTCCTGCATACAGTAGGACCATGGAGCACAAACATAGCCACCTTCTAACAGGATGGCAAAGGGACTTTGGAGATTAAGAGGAGGCAGAGATCAATAGGATGTACTTTAAGTTAAAAATACAAAACAGTACTTGAATAGATTTTTTTTATTTTTATTTTTTTAAACCAAAGTTTAGTGTCACGATTAGTGACAGATTCTCTTTAAAACTTTATAGACATAAATATAAAATAATAATACTTAGCCATTATCATCCCGATCAGGCAAGTTAAAATAGCACATTCTCTTACCTCAGCGATCTTGACAAGAATTCAGGTTTTGAGGTAATTAGTCGTTTGAAATGAGAAATGTTAATATTGTAAAAATTGAAGAATGTGTTTTTTTTTCTCCAACAAAAAATTCTTGATGAAAAAAGTTAATATAAATCGGTAATGTAATATTACAATCACCTGCAGTACCAGAACTTTACATTTGTTATCACAGAAGCACAGATTTAACCCTTTTACCAGTTTTCTCCTTTTGCCAAGTGCATAATAAATCGTTTAATGTGAAGACCTAATATAATGTAATATAAGACCTATATTATATTGTGTCCAAGCATTATCATGTTTATACAAACAAAATAACTTCTGTCCTCTCAACTCTAGTGCTAATTTTAATTGCAAAGCAATTACACAGCCATCATTACTCTCACACATAAACACAATTAACGGTGATGCACAAATTCGTTATAGCGTTATGGGGAAAAGCTACATACATTTTTCACTGGAACTGAAGAAAAATGGTTGCTGGAAGCATAATTAAGCCTCAGTAGGAAACTCTGTATTTATATTTCATTAATAACTTTGATTTGTCCAATTGCAGATGAAATGTTCATTCAAATTACAGGCTCATGTTTTTTCACCCCAATGCATCCTATGCATTAAGGTAAAAAAACACCAGGCAGTCACTGCCCCCCCCCCCCCCCCCCCCGTTTTACTTACCTGAGTCCAGAATTTCCATCGGTGAATCTCCCTCTCCATGGGTTCCCGGCTCTTGATTGGATAGATTGATAGCAGCGCAGCCATTGGCTCTCTGCTGTTGATCATATCCAAGGATGTGGGTGCCGAGTCCTGCATTCGGCCTCTATGGATGCCGAATGCTGGACTCAGGAGCGTGCCGGCAAGGTAACCCCTTGGGAGAGCGCTTCTCCAAGGGGGTTATCTAATACAGGGAGGAGCCGCCAAGGGACCCCAGAAATGGATGTTCGGAGCCACTCTGGTAGACCGTCGGACCTAGTCTGCCTGTTTGCACAAACGAATGGACTTGGCCACACACAAATGGACTATGTCCGTTCGAAAGTCCATTCGTTTTGAATGCGATGACGTATTTGGTCCGTCGGACCAGCACACAGATGAACGGTTTTCCAGATTTTAGTCCGTCGGAATTGAGTCCGTCGGATAGATTTGAAACATGTTCTATTTCTAGGTCCTTCTGATTTATTTTACAAAAAATTAATCGGACTAGCCCACAAACGATAGGGCTGTCCGACGGACTAATCCCTTCGGACCTAGTCTGCCAGAAAGTCCGGTCGCGTGTATGCGGCATAAAGGTCCCTTTACTTCTATTCAGTGTGTTAAAACAGCACATCCAAAATAATCGGGCCATCAACGCAACCCAATGTGTCTAAAATTGCACATGACCCTTTTTTTTTTTAATGCAACACAAGGCAAGTCACTACCATGTGTTACTGAGTGCTGTGACATGCCACAACACAGGCATGCTACAATTGTGAGTTAGGATTCCCTTCAAAATGAATGGCAAGTCCATCAGAGCGACTAAAGGCCATGGCCACCCGCCTCCACAAATGAAGGTAGATTGGGTATCTGGCGCTCTAGGAGACAATGCCTTTAATTTGTAATAATGTACATTTGATTAGTCAGTCTTTAGGTAAAAGCAAAGTTGAACCATGGTAAGGAAGTGATTTAATCACTTCAGCCCCTGAAGAATTTACCCCCTTCCTGACCAGAGCACTTTTTGCGATTCGGCACTGCGTCGCTTTAACTGACAATTGCGCGATCATGCAACATGGCTCCTAAAATTGACGTCTTTTTTTCCCATAAATAGAGCTTTCTTTTGGTGGTTTTTTATTTTTTGTGCAATAAAAAAAATAACGACAATTTTGAAGAAAAAAACGAATTTTTTGCTTTTTGCTATAATAAATATCCCCCAAAAATATTTAAAAAAAACATTTTTTTTTCCTCGGTTTAGGCTGATATGTATTCTTCTACATATTTTTGGTTAAAAAAAAAAAATAGCAATAAGCGTTTACTGATTGGTTGGCGTAAAAGTTATAGCATCTACAAAATAGGGTATAGTTTCATGGCATTTTTTGTGAAAAATTTTTTTTTTTTACTAGTAATAGTGCCGATCAGCGATTTTTATTGTGACTGTGACATTATGGCAGACACATCGGACAATTTTGACACATTTTTGGGACCATTGGCGTTAATATAGCAATCAATGCTAAAAAATTGCATTGATTACTGTAAAAATGTCACTGGCAGTGAATGGGGTTAACCACTAGGTGCCGCTATAGGCTCGGTTCACACAGGGGCGGCACGACTTGCAGCGCGACTTACAGACGCGACCTGCAAACGACTTCAGCGGCGACTTGCAAAACGACTTCTGTATAGAAGTCAATGCAAGTCGCCTGAAGTCGCCCCAAAAGTAGTACAGGAACCTTTTTTCTAAGTCAGGGCGACTTGAGTCGCTCCTATTAGAATGGTTCCATAGTACAGAACGGAGCGCGACTTGTCAGGCGGCTAAGTCGCCTGGACAAGTCGCCCCTGTGTGAACCGAGCCTTAGGGGTTAAGTGTATCCTAGGGAGCGATTTTAACTGTGGGGGACTGTGTGTGACATGTCACTGATCAGCACTCACGATTACAGGGAGAGCTGATCAGTGACAGTGTCACTAGGAAGAATGGGGAGAAGCTTGTTTACATTACCATCTCTCCATTCTTCCTCACAGTTAGGCGTCCGCGGGCATCCCTGCGGACATCGGGTTTGCGGGACCCGCGATCATGGTCAGAGAGCTCCCGGCAGGTGTGATGTTGTGCTGAATAGCTATACATTCAGGAAAACCAGGAAGTAGTCAGCTCCATGCTGACCAGCTTGAACCAGAAGCGGAAATGATGTCACCAGCAGGGGGCGGGAGGAAGGGGGTCAGGACAGTCTCTGTGGAATGAAAGGCTACGCGCTCGGAGCTCACAGCTCCTTCTACTGGCCTGTTCCCTGGAAGACGGCATCATTAAATTCATCATCATTCTCCTCCACAGAACAGGCCAGTAGAAATACATTTTATGTTGTTTGCTCTGCTCCTAAAGCCCCACACACACCATTAGATTTTCTGCAGATTTCGGTCTACCAAAACCATATATTATGAGGTCAAACCTTAAGAGTTTTAATTTGTATGTAATCAGGCAGGCCCTTGTACTACATGGTTTTGGTAAATCTGAAGACAAAAATCTGCAGAAAATCTAATAGTGTGTATGGGGTCTTACTTAAAAAGCTAGTTATAAATTGAACAGCTATTGGAGATGGATGACAGCCAGATTACTAGCATTTTCAGAAGGAGGTCTGCAATGGCCACCTACATATTTTCTTAAGGGGCGCACACAAATAAATATATATGTATCTAACAATCTAATAATAAGCTACACATGGCAAAAAAAAAAAAACAATAACCATTTCCCAGCCTGTGGTTCGCTTCCCTTGCACTTGGGGAATACAAACGTATTTTTAGAACCTAACCAAATAATTTATGGTAAATGCCGCTGTAATCTGTATCCTAGTCAAAGGGAAGAAACGCTGGCTGCTTGGAAAATCTTTGTGCGCAGATCAAACTTTCCAATTACAGTGGTTGCACACAGACTAATGCACGGAGCAGCATCTGGCCACCTACGGAGTCAGTGATCATTCTGTTATGATAACCAATTGAATCTGACAGTAACAAATATATAAATGCATTCTTCCCACAGCACATACAGTCAAATAGCACGTCAAGAGAGAAACATATGAATTATACTAATGGAAGAACCAACCCATCAAGAAAGAGCAGCTGATTCAAATTGGCAGGGATTTTGTTTCTGTGGCTAAGAGAGAAGCTGTCCTATTTTCCCAATCCCCAGATTCTTTAATGTATATTTTTCCAGCAGAAGAGGGAGTGTGGAGGGAGAGTAAAGACAGGCAAGGAAGAGAGAAGGAAGAGAAGGGGAGGGGGGAGATAAAAGCACATACTGACTTATGGTGTGATGAGAAATAGGACTGTCAGTGAGAACTACAAGGGCGAGAACTTTAAATGGCAGCGGCGTGGAAAAAGCATAACACTGTTAAACAATGTATATCGAGATGGAAAAAAAAAAAATATATATATATATATATATATATATATATATAGTCATATAGTCATTAAATATACACCCTTCAACCTTCATATCAAAATCATACCACTATGATTGTTACGATATATCAAAGAAACAAGAGGGAATCTAATGCTTCGCAATCATTTGAAGGCTGTACAGGTAAAGCACTCCTCAACTAGACAGATGGGGCCCTTTAATATGCTATTTAGCCAAAAGTATGTTTGCATTTCAGGCAGTTCTAAGTTTCAGTCT
Organism: Lithobates pipiens; assembly: GCF_037356315.1. NCBI lineage: Eukaryota > Metazoa > Chordata > Amphibia > Anura > Ranidae > Lithobates > Lithobates pipiens. The sequence goes on along the minus strand of NW_027507748.1, from coordinate 302,764,725 downwards.
TTCTCAAACAGAGGAACCCTTGAAATAATTTTCAGGTCTCAAGGTACCCCTTCTAAAATCAATTAATTTTGGTCAGTGGGAATAATGCTCCTTATACTGGAAATCAGTGGGAAAATGTCTCTCCTTGGCTGTCAGTGGGAAGAATGTGCATCTTACAGTGGTGGTCAGAACTCCCCTTTATGGTGGAGGCCAGCATACCAACCTTACAAGCAGCTAAACAAATCATTGGTGCCATGACACCAGCTCTGCCAAGTAGCATTAGACTCATTATGTAGGTAACATCAAATTGGAGTTCAGTTAGTCATAGCACAAGGATACCCTAATAACTTTTGGATGAACACTAGGGTTCCATGGACCCTTGGTTGAGAACGGCTGTTTTACACAGTTGTGGTCTTTCAGCCTTGTAGCAACAGGTAGAGGCAAGTCCAGTTCTGTTTCAGGATGACTGTGCCCTTGCGTGTGAAGTTATTCCCATAAAGACGTAAAGATGTTTGTTTGGTTTTTCTTTAAGTTGGTAAGGAGAAAGGTCAGTGGCCCGCACAGAGAGCTGACCTCAAGCCTACTGACCACCTTGGGAATGAATTGCATTCAGGGTTTCAAGCAAAGTTTCTCGTCCAACATTAGTACCTGACCTCATAAATGCTTTTTGACTGAGAGCACACAACTTTCCACACTACAAAATCTTGTACAAAGCAGCCTTCCCAGAAGAGTGGAGGCCACCCATGGTGCCACTGATATTTACAGTATTGAGAAAAACTGCCGGCTGAAGATCCTGCAAAATGCAAGCACTACTGAGAGCGCAAGCTGTCCGGTAACCCACTGGGCATTGTGGCTCTTCCTCCAGTCCGAACTCCACTACAGGAAAATGTATTGAAATATTGGCTGGTGGATTCAAGTGGTTGTAAACCCTTACAGCTACCCAGTGAAGTGACTGGCCTCAGGAGATAAACAGAAAGTAAACAAATCCTCCTACATAAATTGTACCTATTTGCAGTCTTCTCTACATCTGTTCAAAGTCCAGCATTTATAAAGCTTGTCCAAGCTTTCAGAAAACATAGCGCAGAGAGCTGAAATTACACTCTGCGGAGCTCAGTGAGGAAAGCTTTGACCGCTGATTGGAGGTAAGAGTAGGGCAGGGTAGGGCCGGGCCAGGCAGGACAGGACTGGACTGGACTGGGTCGCCCCCCTCTCAGCATTCCAGGAAGTGTCAGATTCAGCTGTCCTGAGATTCAAACTAATGACTCATGTTCTGCAAAGACAGTTTTTACAGATGTTCACACTATATAGCGGTCAAATATCAGCAATAATTCAACTGCCAATTCCTGAAATCACAATAAACATGGAGGCTTGGTCTAGGCTGCATGGGAGCTTTTTAGGAGCTCAGTTGTAACACTGAAATTGCTTAAAAGTATTTACTAACGGGATGTAATCAAAACACTGAAAAAAGACATGGTTCCGTAATTAATTACTACTACATATTAATATTTAACGTACACCATAGGAAGCCACACGGTCAATCAGCAGGGAATTAATTGCTACTCATCAAGTTACAGAGAATTTTAACAGCCAAAAAATAAATTAAAAAAATCTAGTGCTGCCTTACATGTCAAGGAAAAAGGCCCCTTCCTTATGTTAGTGGTCAGTGAACTGTCCATTTACACTGGTAGTCTGTGTAGCTCCCCGCCCCCCATACACTGGTGGCTAGTATAGTGTCCTCATACACTAGTGGTGGTCAATGAAGTGCTCCATTACATGAGCGATCACTGCAGAAGATCCCCTTAGATTGGTTGTCTGTGGCGGAAAGACTCATTTATATCAGTAGTTAAAAGAACATAGCCGGTAACTGGATGCATTTCAAATTCCAAATTCTTTATTAGGCTACAAGAAAGCACAGTGCAGCTAATAGTAGAGCTCAGTAGTACCAGCCTTCCTCAAAGAATGGAATGCACCACGTTCCCCCTATTATCTGTTATGGACTGTTATGGGAGCACACACTCCAGCAAAGAGCACCGGCCCTCAGCAATCCATGCATTAACTGACCAGTGGCATGTGGGTATAGTTTTTCCAGATCATTAATACTGGTGGTCAGTGAAGAAGGGCCCTTTATAATGGTGGCCAGTGTAGTGTCCTCTTACAGTAGCGGTCAGTGAAGTGCCCCATTATATTGGTGATCAGTGCAGAAGGATCCCCTTAGATTGGCTGTATGTGGAGGAAAGACCTATTTATATTGGTGGTCAGTGAAGTACATTTGTGGTCCTTGAGAATGCTTCATACATTGGTGGTCAGTGAAGGACCCCATTACACTGGTGGTTGGTGAGATGAATGCTTCATACACTGGGGTTCAGTGGGAAGAATGCCCCTCATAGAAAGCTGAAAAGGTCACTGGTGTCAGTAATAACTTCTCTAAAAGGCAGAAAATGATCACTGCTCGAGCATCCCCTAGCAACCTCTAGAGCAGGGATCTCCAAACCACGGCCCTCCAGCTGTTGCAGAACTACACGTCCCATGAGGCATTGTCAAACTCTGACATTCACAGACATGAATAGGCATGATGGGAATTGTAGTTCCTGAACAACTGGAGGGCCATAGTTTGGAGACACTTGCTCTAGAGGAACCTTGGTTGAGAAAGGCTGCTCCTGCATCTCCGACAGTATGTAGAATTACATTACAAATACAGAACACTGAGATTTGTGCAGCCCTTTGTTAATGTCAGGGGTCTCTATACCTCATAAAATGGACAACCACTTAAGCCTTGTACACACAATAAAAATATCGGACGAATGATTGCCTGTTTATTTTTTGCATGCTAAACATTGGTAGTCCAATATTGAAAACCAATAGGTTTCTAAGGCTACAAAAACTCTTGTATGACAAAATACAACTTCGGAAGTGATGTAATGTATTGTATTATAATGTGTTCTTTTATTTCCAAGCAAGAGTGGTGTTGGTCACACTATTTTCATACAGATAGCACACTAATTATACGAAGATTGTTTGTTCTGTTATCGTACCAGAACATTTTTTTGTGCTTGTCCCTTTGGATATTTTCACATAAATGGTCGCGATCGGCTCATCCGATTTTCTCATTGTGTACACTAGGCATAAGTATAGTTTGTATTCAAAATGGGATAACAAAAAGTACACTGACTTTATAGATTAGTAGAGTCCAAGTAACTAACCCTTGTGCAGCTATATTTATTTTAACCAAAATGAATGTAATAGAAAAACTGAATAAAGTTCACGAGGAAAGAGATGAAAAGGGATGTAAAGAAGGGAGCAAATAAAAAAGTAGAACTAAAAGCAATCCCTCTTCAGAAATCTGGGTCATCGAAACAAATTGCAAAACCATGGCAACCCATGGCTGTGCAAACAGGAGAGGGTTCAGGTAGTGTTTTACAAAACAATCTGTATTTAAATCATTCTGTCTCCAGCAGAAAGCCCTTGACAGCAGCCATGCTATCAGCTATCACTGCTGTGCCACAAACAAAATGAAGATACACATTGCACTGTATAATTAGAGGGTGATCAGATGAGAGGAACCTGCCCTGCTGTCATCCCAGCTCCGTCACACCTACATTTCATAATGTTCACTAGGAGGGGGACAGGTCTAATCAAAACGCCGCACACTGAAGCTGATGAAACACGAATATCAAATCCATCATCACAAATTCATGTGTTATCCTACAACGCACAAGAGTCCAAAGAAAAATGGAAAGCATCCATGCCTAACCATAAAAAATGAATGAGCCAGAATGAGATGAAATTATTCTGTACAGAAGCTTTTTCTTAGTTCCATATTCTGACTACTGACAAAAGAATATGAAGAACAAAGATCTTCAGTCTAGAGTCCTGCAGCGGGTTGGTACCCGTAGGTTAAACAACATGTGGAGTAGGCCATCCTAAGGGGAACTGGTTGGAAAACAGGTTTTTCTTTTATTCCTTATCCAACTTATCTCTCATTCATGAATTGTCTCATTTCAGCCTTATACGATGTGACCTTTTCATTTCTTTATACTTTGCCATTTTTTTTAATACAAAGTAGAGTGCCGCGAGTAATGTGTCTTAAGTGTTTGACCCACTGTCTCCATCCTCAGATATCTGAGCCTCATGTCTCGTCTTCGTGACTATTATATATGAAATACTCTAACATTCAATAATATAATGCCCACGTGGTAAACTCAGCTGATGCATGTGATAAAACCTTTAGGGAATCAAAAAACAGGATTTTTTTTAAGTCACTGTAGAATAGGTTTCTCTGCATTCATTAGATGACACAGCTTTTCTTTAGCTCTGGGGTCTCCAAACATTCTAAATGAAGGGCCAGTTTACTGTCCTTCAGACTTTGGGGGAGCCAGACTATAGCTAGTGCGGGTAGAAAATGCACTGGCATCAATGGAAGTAAAAAGTGGCCCATCATTGGTATTAGTCTAAGGAATAGTGCCCTATTGTTGGTACCAGGGGAAAGGAATAGTGCCCTATTGTAGGTACCAGGGAAAGGAATAGTGCCCTATTGTTGGTACCAGGGAAAGGAATAGTGCCCTATTGTTGGTACCAGGGAAAGAAATGGTGCTCCATCATTTGTGTTAGTGGGATGCACAGTGGGCATCAGTGGGAGGAACAGTGCCCCATTGTAGGTGTCAGTGGGAGGAATGGTGCCCCATCATTGTTGTCAGTGGGAGGAATGGTGCCCCATCGTAGGCGTCAGTGGGAGGAATGGTGCCCCATCATAGGCGTCAGTGAGAGGAGCAGTGCCCCATCGTAGGTGTCAGTAGGATGAATAGTGCCCCATCGTAAGCATCAGAGGAATAGTGTCCCAATCGTAGGTGTCAGTGGGAGGAATAGTGCCCCATCATAGGTGTCAGTGGGAGGAATAGTGCCCTATCGAAATTTTTGCATGTGAGGAATAGGGCACCATCGTATGTGTCAGTGTGAGGAATAGTACCCCATCGTAGGTGTCAGTGGAAGGAATAGTGCCCTATTGGGAGGAATAGAGCCCCAAGGGCCAAATAAAGGCACATCAAACAGCCACATCTGGCCCCTGGGCTGCAGTTTGGAGACCACTGCTTTAGCTAATCCCTAAATGGGTATATCACCACCTGAAGTGATTGTCTAAAGAGAGCTATGTTCTCCAATGAATGAAAGAAAAAATAGGATTTTCTTGTCCTCATCATCAAATCCTTTTCTCTACATTAACTGGAGGGCACTGCTCTGCTCTAGGTAACCACCAACTCCTGCAGGTGACGATATACCCATTTGGTAATTATCTAAAGCAGAGATGTATCCTCCAATGAATAAACAAGAAATCAATATATTTTGATCATAAAAATCAGCAAACAATGTGTGGTAATGAGAATACCATGTCATTTATGCTTTAGTGAATTGACGGCAATTACTGTTTTACTGCTCCTTTCAATCACGTCTATAGTTTGACAGATTGAAAACAATACTCTCTCTAATTGGCAAGGCAATTCAAAGATGCTAATTACATTCCATTATATACACATGAGAATTACAGGCAACATTTGCACATTTCTATATGTAATACAATACGCAAGTATGAGTTAAAACAGCCTGTACTTTGGATATGCCTGGCATACTTTTTTCCAAACCAATACCCTTAGTATTCTCCATCAGATTAACCTCTATCACGACTGAGGCCTTGTTCACATGGGCGGCCTGTGCATCCCCATGCAGACAAACGAGGCCCTCACACGGGAGGAGTACACTTAAGTGCACCCATGTGAACGAGGCCTTCATTTATCATCAATTATAATATTTTCAATATAATATGCAATAGCCCAGGCTGTCGCATAAAATAAATACATACTTTACAAGGACATAGAACTAATGCACCAATACTTGGCCTGCAGCCACCCCAAGCTAAACAATCTAGATAAGAACAACCAGTGAATATTGCCCTGGACAGACAATATGTATTTATTTACAAATCCAAACATGTCTTAAAGCAGAACTCCACAGCCAAAAACAACAGTATAAAAAGAAACTCAAAAAACAAAAAAAAAAACAGATTTTGCTGCAAAATACACCTTCAGACTAGGTTCACACTGGTGTGATTCCAGACATTGAATGTGATTCACACCGCATGCCTGTGCATATCACATGCGATGTCTGTGCAGTGCGAATTCCGCCAGTTTGGTTGAAATCGCATCGCATTCTCATTTTGTCCTCACTGGAATCGAATTGCATGGGTGTTCAGACCCATGCGATCCGATGCCAACGTTTGCGCTACATTCTGCAAACTGACTTGGGGTGTCAATAACTGTATATGGACATCTGCAGCGGTTCGCAGACAGCAGTGTGAACTGCCTGCGACTCAGACGTGATGCGGGAAACCGCATAGGAATCTGTGTGGTTCCCGCATCGCACCAGTGTGTGAACCCAGCTTTAACCTAAAGATCTCCTCCATAGTACTTTTTTTTTCTGCCACCGAATGTCTGATGGCCAGCGTCTTTTAACCTTATTCAGAGCCCAGGGTGTCTTGAACACGCCCCGGCCTGCAACTGGATAGAGAAAGGAGAAGCAGCACAGTGCTGAGCTCATTTCTTTGTCACTCTACTTTCTCCTCCTAGCAGCGTGCCTCTTGTAAACGCATGGACTGATTGCCTCCTTGTGCTGCTTCTTCCTCTGCTGTACAGGTCAAATTTCTGCAATTACATTGCTTTGATTTGAAAAACACATTAAACATTGTATTGATAATACCAATCTGCATTCACTTAGTTCTATAATATCTGCCTAAAGTTCACCTTTGAAGTTTAACGACGGCTTCTGCACTGAACTGCATAGCAGTTGTTTGTAAGTTATTAGCAGGTGTAAAAGCCAGCAGGCAAATGTCATTTTTAATCAAGTAACAGCTCACAGAAAAAAAAAAAACATGGTATACATATTGTTCTATCATACTGCTCCCGGGGTCAGAGTTCTCTAATTAAAATGTTGACACAATTTTCTTGAACCGTCTTTACCAAATCAAATACTATTTTTTTTCTTCTCGTCATTACAAAGTGCGTAGCTGGTTGGCATACCTGACATTAGTTTCAAGATAACCAGCTTTGGAAAGGAATAAAAGACACATATATAATAAAAAGTACAAATCTGCAACGTTCACAGGCAAAGTACACAAGCATATCCATGACATTCATATTAAAGCGGTTGTAAACTGCTATTTTTTGTTTTTTTCCCCCGCAAGGTAAAGGAATAATGTGCTAGTATGCATTGCATACTAGCACATTATGTGAAACTTACCTGAAAAAGCCCATCGCTGAAGGGAGCGTCCATCTTCACCCGTCTTCCTTTCGGGTCCGTGGACTCCGGCTGTGTGACTGGCAGGAGCCGTGTGATGTCACCCCCATGCATATCTGGGGGAACCATTATTCACAGCACAGGATTCTGAAGGAACGGCACAGGTAACGTCATCAGCTGTATATATATATATATATATATATATATATATATATATATATATATATATATATATATATATAGTAAATATCTCCTAAATGGTGCAGGAGATATTTACAGTACCTACAGGTAAGCCTTATTATAGACTTACCCCAGTACCTATAGGTACAAACTATGCATGGGACTTTACTTCCTCTTTAACATATTTGGAGTAAACCAAAAAGAATAACAAATTACATCACAGCCAAACAAAATAAAGTAAAACTTGAAAGAAAGTTAGATTATAGGCTAATTAACCACTTCAGCTCTAGAAGGTTTGACCCCCTTCCTGACCAGGCCATTTTTTGCGATACTGCGCTGCATTGCTTTAACTGACAATTGTGCGACACTTCTACCCAAATTAAACTGATGTCCTTTTTTCTCCCCACAATAGAGCTTTCTTTTGGTAGTATTTGATCACCGCTGCAGTTTTTTATTTTTTGCTCAAACAAAAAAAGACAATTTTGAAAAAAAAAGCAATATTTTTTACTTTCTGCTATATAACACACCCAATAAATAACAAAAAAAAAAAAAAAAATTTCTTCATCAATCTGGGCCAATGTGTATTCCGCTACATATTTTTGGTAAAAAAATACCAATAAGTGTATATTGATTGGTTTGTGCAAAAGTTATAGCGTCTACAAACTATGGGATGAATTTATGGACTTTTTTAAATTTTTTATTGTTTTACTAGTAATGGCGGCAATCAGCAATTTTTAGCAGGACTGCGACATTGCGACAGACAAATATGACACTAAGTGACAGTTTTTGGGGACCAGTGACACAAATATAGTGATCAGTGTTAAAAAATTGCACGGTCACTGTATAAATGACACTGACAGGGGAGGGGTTAACGTGAGGGGCAATCAATGCACTGGACGAAGAGAGGCACGTATTCCAGCTTAACTGAAACACAAGATCTCCCTTTTACTCCCTGACAGAACAGCAGTCTACCTTGTTTACATAGGCAGACTGCCGTTTTTCCTTACCTTCAAACAATCGGTGGATTCATGGTAGCCACCGGACCCGCTGACTGAACACATCGGGAGCCAATCACAGTGCGAGTGACGCGCACGAAATAACATACAGGTACATGATTTTGCACAGCCAGGCCACCCTGCCGCAGTATATATGTGGTGGGTGGTCCAAAAGCGGTTAAACGCTCAATTTGAATCAGCTAATACATTCCAGGTATAAAAACGGACCCTTTCCCTCCTTCTCTAAAGCAAGGGTCTCTGTAGAGGTCCAACACAACCCCTGATAAGACAGATATGTCAATGCAGATCTCCAACTTCAAGACAAATGAAGACATATTGGGCCATTGCAGAGAAACCATGGTTTCCACACAGACAGCATGGCATGCTGGCAGTGGACATATTTTTCTACTTATGGTTTCTAAGGAAAACAAACTGTAAGGCCCAAGTTACACTATCGAGGACACTGTTTTGCTTGGAAAATGGCTTCTCTTGACCCTCTTCTTTCATTCCTTTAGATGAGATATACTCCACTGGAAAAAAAAAAAAAAAAGGACACTGTACCCTCAAATGTTTAGGTTACAAAGGTCCTTAATCATAATTATAATTAAGGCCCTTTGTGGTTAAAACATGTAAATGGACTATGTGTAGTTTTTAGCTGTTTAGCCCATGTACAATAGAGAATTGGACCTCAGTAAAGGACTTTGTGCCAGTTCACACAAGGGCGACTTAGCCGCCTGAGAAGTCACGCTCCATGCATTGCAATGAAACAGTTCTAATAGGAGCGACTCAGGTTGCTCAGACTTAGAAAAAGGTTTCTGTACTACTTTGGGGTGACCCTCAGAGTGGCTTGCATTGACTTCTATACAGAAGTCGTTTTGCAAGCCGGGCTGAAGTCGCTCTGTACGGGGTGGCTTCAGAGTCGGACAACTTTGAAGATGCAACTGTGAACCGGCAATTTCTGCTTTAGGTTTTACAGCAAGGCTTGTATGATATTAGGCCACACAGTGAACATCACTGAGAGGGGCGTAAGGTATAAAAAGGTACAGTTGTCCTTTAACTTAGCAGAGAATAAGTCAGGGCACCAATTTAGCGCTGCTGTTCAAATCTACTGAACACTTTCCTTTCCTTTAGGAGGTCAGTCAGCTCTTACAGTGTATACTAGTATAGATAGATTTGTAAGGGTTAACTTTTTTGGATGGATATGCTGATTTCACAGTTTAGCATCTGTCAAATTTCCTGCACTTTCTACAAAAGAAACGCAACCTCGTCCTATTCTTGGAGAATACCATACCATACAAAAGTGATCAAATTAAAATCAAACTCCCCAACCATGTATCGAAGAAAACATATACCGGTAAACTCAATACAACTAGTGAAATCTTGCTAACACCACTAGTAATGTATTCTGACGCAGTGAGAAATCATAAATCATTAATCAGTGTAGTGCAATCAATCCAAGTAAACAAAAAAAAATAAAAAATCATAATAAAAAATGTGCAATCAATATATCTGGCGTAAATATAAAGTCCCAAATCCCCTCCTGTGATCACGTAATGATTATTATCTCCTCCACAGAACTCCCACAGGTAAAGCAGTTCTCAAGGGTGCCTCATCCACTCAGAAGTCACATGAAAAAATAAAGCCGCTTATAGTGTCCACTTACAGTTTTTATTAAAGGAATCAGTCTTTGAGGACCTCAAAGTGACAAGCCTTGATTGAGCATAGAGAGCGATGGAGCCGAGATAGACCTAGTAGTGAATTAAGCCCAGCAAGTTGTATTTTTTATTTATTCACGCTTTTAAAGAATTGATGCGTGTGACTGTTTACGTACCCAATGTGAATATTTATGTACACGATTCCTTTAATAAAAACTGTCGGTGAGCACTATAAGAGGCTTTATTTTTCAGCACCCCCGAGAGCCACGTTTCCTGTTGGAGTTCTGTGGAGGAGATCATTATTTCTTCATCCCAGGAGGGAATACATGCGTTTGCTCACCTCTGTGTAACTTTGAGGTCAACAACACAAGGTAAACCGTTCAGAGTGATATGGGAGTGGAGTGCACCACCTGAGGATTGTTTTGCTCATGAGAAGCCACATGAACTGCGCATTGAAATTTATTACAGTGCTTACACGGATTGCATAGTAATTTTGTAGTATGGTCACACAGAGGACTATACTATATGTTCACATTGGAGCACAGGCATGTAGATTGTACATTCACCAAAAGTGTATGATCCTTTTTTACAGGTAAGTCCAAAAGGGTGTTCGCACCCTCCACTACCAAACTTGCCACTTTTTGGGGGGGAGTGGGTACCTGGTTTTGACAGGTATCCGCTTCCACTTCTGGGTAAGATCGCCAATCTGTGACATTTCTTCCCCCTCTCACCCCCCCCCCCCCCCCACTGCCTTTTGGGACACACACAGGTCCCAGAAGATGGTGGGACCATTCATAAAAGTATAGCACAACTCGCACATGCACAGTAGGAAACCGGCTGAAGACTAAAGGTTTCACTGCATAACAAAGCCGCCACCTGCACCCATAGCCGACTGACAAATCAGCTCAGGGTGCCAACATCACGGGATCCCTGGACAGGTAAGTGTCCTTATATTAAAATTCAGCAGCTACAGTATTTGTAGCTGCTGACCTTTAATTTTTCTTTAAACAGACTGTAGCTCCTCTTTAAAAGGTAATCCCCAAATCCTCCTTCAATATGTTGCCAATTCACTCACAACGTAACAAAAGCGGGAGATACCAAATGAAAGTAACAAAGTGTAGTAGTTATTGGTAAAAGGAAGGCATCCAATAAAAAGTAGAAAGTTGCACTCACAAAATGACAGTGCCTGTGTACCGGCAGCAGTATATACAGCCAATGTTATTAGTATCTCCCCGCCATACCACTCTCACTGGTTGGCGTGTGCTCCAAGCTTCATATCTAGGCTGGATGTGATGTCATATGGGACCTGCAAGCGTCAGTCTTTGCACTTCAATGTATGTTTCACCAAAGCGCCATCAGGAAGTGAAGTTTATTCTTCAGTTGAATTTGTATGTAAATTGGAATGGGTACATTTGTAAGTATAACTCCAGCCATAAAAACATCAAACAATTCCCGTTGGGAAATCCGACCGTGTGTACGCGGCATTACAGGAGCAAGTTTCTCTTCCTAGGAATAGATTTCCTCTCACTTCCTGTGGTCTCCTGTTTGTAAAGTATGAGTCGTAGGTTTGTAACTCGGGGACTGCCTGTATATATTTACACTGGATATACTGATTGCACTTTTATACATGATTGATTGTTTTTTGTATATTTGGGTTGATCAGGCTACATTGAATAATGACTTATGTCCACTCAAAAGTGCCCACCAAACCCATGAAGAGGTCTTCAAGTATTTTAGGTTTCAAATAGCCAAAATTATACATATAAATTTGCCAACTTTATTACTGAATTTATTGGCATATAATACTCACTTTTTCACCCTGAAAATCGGGTGCAAATAGTGTGTGCGTGTTATACACCAATACTGCAAATTGGACTAACAGGGAGGGGACAGGACGAGAGCCGTCAGATTACATACAGTGAGAATCTCCTGTTTACTCATCGGCCTCTCTAATAGGACGTCCCGTCTCCTGGGCCAGCATTGGGCCAGTGTTCGGTCTATCACAGAACTTTGTATTAAAGAGGCTGCTGAGTAAACAGATTTGCCCTGTATGTAATCCGACAGCACTCGTCCCGTCCCATCCCTGTCCCCTCTGAGGCAGCAGTAATCTAAGGTGAGGCTGCAAATGGGCACTGATCAGCTTGCATTATGGCAAAGGTGAGGCTGCATATGGGCATTGATCAAGCTGCATTAATGGGCAATTGTGAGGCTGCAGATGGGCAATGATCAAGCTTCAATGATGGGCAATTGTGAGGCTGTAGATGGGCATTGATCAAGCTGCATTGATGGGCAATTGTGAGGCTGCAGATGGCATTGATCAGGCTACAGATGGGCAATGATGAGGCTGCAGATGGGCAATGACCCTTAATTTGCTTCAAAGTACTTAATTTAAATTAAAAATTTTTTTTTCCTGAAACTGCCCTCCTAAAATGAAGGTGCATATTATACGCCTGTGCGTGTTATATGCCGATAAATACGGTATATACTTTACTTAAATATTTTAATTCTGGCAAGTCTCCTTTAAAGCCACTGAAGTGGACAGAAGTTGTGTTTCATTACACCTTACACGTCCCATGATAATGCTGTGCTGGAGAATAGTACTGACAGCTTTTAAATACACCTTCACAGTTTTTTTACTGCTTTATCTAACATCTGGCTCCAAAAAGCTCTCTGGCCCTCCCCCCCTTTGACAAGGTCGCTATGTTAACTCTCTCGCAAAGCAATTACGTTTATTTTATTATTAATGCTCTGACTGCATTATCTGTTACTAGTTTGCATTACCTGGAATCCAGGAAGGAATAATTTGAAAAAAATGACATGTTCTTCTTCCACTGGCATTTCTTGCAATCACTGAACAGCATGAAGTCTGGGCAATGAAGGCTAAATCCCTACCCAGTACAAAAGCCTATATATTCCAAAACTGTCTTCATTCCTCCAACCATCAGTTATGTAACACACATTTCATCTCCTACAATTATTGCTCGGTGTTTTAGCACATGCATACCACGTGAACTACACAAATTTAGATACAGAAAAAAAAAAATACGTTTTCTTTTTTTTTTCACTACCACAATTGGGAAAAAGGAACACACTGCTGTCTGCATAATTGGCAACAATTTAAAATCATTCCTAGGAACCGTTTGATGCCGAATTTATATTTTCTGTTCCATCCCCTTGCATTGTTGTCTCAGAGGGCCATGTAGCGCTATATACCCGTGTACAGCTTTGTTAGAGAACGAATAAACTTTATGTATTAAAAGCTCTAGGCAAACCGCTAAATACATGGATGAAATAAATATAAAAAAGGGAGTTATACATTTTCAATACAGTTGTTTTTGATTTGGGGCATAATCACTTTTTTTTTTTATATAAATACCTGAGCAAAAAGATCTCACAAAGGCTTCATCCACACAATACAGGCCTTCCACAGAACGTGGGATCTGGGTACAGCTCTCAAGGTTTTGCTGAGGTTGCACGGATCAGGGTGCACTGCTACTATTGTGGTATTAGAACAGTGTTTCTCAACTGGGGTGCTGTGAGGTGTCCTCAGGGGTGCCATGGCAGCAGCCCGTTTTGAGCGATTCTCCATTAGCTCCAGTGCTACAGGACGGAGAGAGCACTTTAAACTCTGTGTACAGAGGAGGCGGAGAGCTGTGCCCTCATCTCCCCCCGCTTCCTGCTCCTCTCTGTACTCTTTCAGGCAAAACATAAAGCTGAGCTGGCCATCTGACCATGTCCCATCAACCCATGATGTCATTGGTTTGCAAAGGACTTACCGGCAAGAGAACAGAGAGCGGGGAGGTGCAGGCTGAGCGCTTTGCCTACCCTGTACACAGGAGTTACGTGTGTTCGCCCCCTCCTGTAGGACAGGAGTTAACAATTGATAGAGCATCACTGAAATCTGAATGTACAGGAAGTTAAGGAGCTGGGGGGTGGCAGCCCTCAACTGGTGTGCCCTGGGATTTGCGCAATTCTAAACGGTGCCTTGACTAAAAAAAGGATGAAAAACAATGTATTAGAAGAAAAGAGTTGATTGAAGAATCCAAACTTTAAGTATGGTAATTACCTAGTTAAGCTAAGAGTGATTTCTTCATAAGGAAGAGGTCCATCATCTTAGGACACCAACAAAAAACTGGGGACTTACAGAGTGGGGAAGGGTTATATGGGGACACCCAGGGGGCAAATCCTCCACAGCTATGCCAGTGTCCAAACACCTGAATGTAACAGCCTGTAGCCCAGGGTCTTCAAATATTGAGCCTGTGCCTGGTACTGTATAATTAAGAAAGACTGTTAAATCATGGCTTTTCCAGCCCCCTGACTGCCTACCAGCAAGAAAAAAATGCCCAGATGGGTGACACGTGTCAGTGGGGCTGTCTTCGGGCAGGGATTTGCAACATGGGTTGTTTGGCTAAATAAAGCTTGTTGGAAAGAGTGACATCAGTTTGGAGGCCTGTTGCTTTATTTAAACTGAGTGTGGGCACACAGAGTGTGCCCTCATTGGAGGGGAGTTACAGAAGCTTTTGGAATGGTGAGATTTCGGAGGATATTACAGCCAGGGAGATGCTTCTATACACTGCCATGGTTGTGGTGTGGCAAATGTTATACAGCATTTTGTGACTGGTAGGCAGTCCTGCTCGCTCAGAATATCCCATTTAACTCAATTAGATGAATGGGATATCCAAGCCACACAGTTGCACTGCAGCCTGGTGGGATTTCAATGTAAAACTTCAATTGGGGATCAATAAAACAGGCATCTCTGATTGACTACTTGACACATTATTCTTTATTGATCACCTTTTAATATTCACTTTCTTACTTTATCCTGTATTACTACACTTTGTAAGGTCTTTATTAAAACTCAAAAAATATTTCTAAAAAAATAAATAAATAAAATGCACACACACACAACAACAACAAAACAGGCATCTAGAAGGCGGCATATCCACACCCGAATGCATGTCAACGGTCTCCAAACTGCCTCTGAAAAGTGGTCCACTGCAGGGCACTTCTCATGCATTTACAAACCTGCTGCATGGAGGAACGAGGCCTAACTGTAAAAGAAGTCAAATTGGAATTCTTGCCACATTTTTTTCTGTCCAAGTAGGATTATGTGTTGGGAACACGAAATAAATAAATAAATAAATAAATAAATAAAAAAACAGAAAAACCCTTCCCCATGCAAAAGTATTCTTTGCCCCTGTTGGTTTCTTCCATTAAAGACCAGGAAAAAGCATAAACACATTTTTAAAACCCTCAACCACAAGTCTAGACAAGCCCTGAAGCTGAAGTTTGGGGACTTCCCCTGCCTCTCCACCTTATCCAATCAGATAACGCTTTGCATTCATTGAGAAAATGCTGTTCCTGAATGGCGCCCGTGCCCAATGAGTGACCTTCTATGCTCAGTAAGCAGCAGGGAAGCTGCTTGGCATAAAGACCCAGAAGCTATCAGTAATCACTGTAGTACTACCACACTATAGTGCCCACTATAGAGAATGTCAACTTCCACAGGGATCCGCCCAGTATGACACATACATACTTACAGTGGTCCAAGCTAGACCAACTTAACTATGAAAAAACGTCCATACCTAAACATCAGCTTTAGGGTCCCATGCACACTGAAAGTCTTTTCTCCTCGCAGGAGAAAAGCAGGGTTAAAAACATGCCTAAAACTGCGTTTTGCAAGCGTATTTAGGTGTGTTCAGGTGTTCATTCATTTCATTGGCCAGAATATTGATTTATTCTGGCCACTGAAATAAAATACTCAAACACTTCAGCATTTCGTTCTCCGGGCCACATGAGCCAACATGCAGGGGCATTTAGGGGCAAATAAAAAAAAAACAAAAAATGTCAAACGCTCTTAAAGTGGCATTTTTGTAGTATAGTGTGCTATGCAGAGCGGACACAGACACAGTTATTACATTATTATTAAACACGATTTATATAGCGCCAACAGTTTACGCAGTGGTCTCCTTTATGTAGCAATCGGATGGAAATGGACCGCCTTCCCCTTTCCATCCAATCCGATAGATGGATTGGGGAATAGGACCACCATCCGTCTTTTTGGCGGACAGCTTCAGATTGGATGGAGGTGTCAGCAGATATGTGTCCGCTGACATCCGTCGCTCCATAGAATAGGTCAGAGGGTCCGATCAGGTCCCCCTGAAAAACTGAGAGGCGGATCTGATTGGATTGCCCGTGTGAAAGGGGCCTTAGTGTTTTCTATGCTGTATCGTTTTGTACTTTGAGTTATCTGTGTTGCAGTGTCCATTACCCCGAACAGGAAAAGTATAAAGGGAAGCAGATGCTTGGTGATTAAAGTGCCCAGCTGCAAACTAACAAAATGAATCTCATGGCGATTACTTAACAATTCCTTGGCAGTAGGAAGGCATGAGTAACTGCTGCACTAGGAGATCTGCAAGAAAAAAAAAAAAAAGATTTTCCTAATATCAGGTACTGGCAGTATTGAGACAGGCAGTTGTAATAAAAATGCATTGATCATTTTCTTGCGAGTCCCGGCAATGTCTGATGGATACTTAGAAACTAAGACACGGCGCATTCTCTTCAGTAGACCTCAGATGTTTTCATCTTCCACAAAAGATAAGCTCGCAAATGTGGTTGATAGAGAGATAGAGGTATAAATAAATTGATATGAATTTAAAGTGGAATAGTAGACAGAAAAGGAAAATTGTGTTTTGAAGCAGTTTCAGAATCTACTGTCTAAAAAAAAAATAACAAATTCCTCAACATTTAGTCCTAAGCTCTATCAGTGACCCCCACACTAGAGATGCTAAAGACTAAAGCTGGCCATAAACTAGTAGAATTTTGTTCAAAATATTTTCTAATTTAATTAAAATTTTCTTATGGTAGTGTGGTCAAATTGATGATCAATTTACTTTCGATGCAGTCGGTGACGTCACTGACGCATGCGCTCTGAAGGAATGGCATGCCTGTGCCATTATTTCAGAGCTGTGCCGTAAATAGTCGAAGCCTGCAAAACTGGCAAGAAGATCGGGTGAAGCTGGAAGCGCCTTCAGCGATGACAGTGTGCCGCTGGAGGGCTTCATCTTTAGATGAATCTGTCACGATGTGCTAGTAAACAATGCATACATATTATGTCTTAAAGTGTTTGTTTACTCAAACTTTTAAAACGCTGCCAGCCCCTCTATTGGAGGCTGGCATACCACACAAGGCAAGTCATTTTTAAAAACAAAATGACGTGAGGCGGGGAGATCACATGGCCACCCACAGAAGCCCTGTGTCAGAGCTGTA
Source organism: Lithobates pipiens (assembly GCF_037356315.1). NCBI lineage: Eukaryota > Metazoa > Chordata > Amphibia > Anura > Ranidae > Lithobates > Lithobates pipiens. The sequence goes on along the minus strand of NW_027507748.1, from coordinate 302,747,369 downwards.
AAGTGGCCGCTAGTCATGTGACCGGCCTGAAGATAGCTCTAAAGAGGTATTTACAATGCTAATTTTTAGAAATGACTTACATAGTGTGGGGTATGCCAGTGTCTAATAGAGGGGCTGGCAGTGACCATTGTAGGTTTGTAATTTTTTAGAAATGGGAGTAAATAGAGCTTTCTTTTGGTGGTATTTGATTGCCTCTGCAGTTTTTATTTTTTGTGCTAGAAACAAAAAAAGAGCAACAATTTTTGCTATAATCAATATCTCCCAAAAATATATAAATATATTTTTTAAATATAAAATATATATTTTTTTTTTTTTTTTTACTAGTAATGGCAGCAATCTGCGATTTTTATCATGACTGCGACATTATGGCAGACACAGACAATTTTACACATTTTTGGAACCATTGGCATTAATACAGCGATCAGTGTGATTAAAAATGCATTACTGTAAAAATTTCACTGGCAGTGAAGGGGGTTAACACTAGGGGGCGGTGAAGGGGTTAACTATGTTCCCTGGGAGGTGATTCTAACTGAAGGGGGAGGGACTAACTACAGGAAGTGACAGATCGTGGTTCCTAGCAAATAGGAACACACAATCTGTCACTCCTGTCAGAACAGAACAGGGAAGTGTGTGTTTACACACACTCGTCCCTGTTCTATGCCTCCTGGTCACGATCACTCGTGGTCGGCAGTCAACTAGACCGTCAGCCACAAGCATCGACACCCCTGCTGTGCAGTGGGTGCGTGCGCCTGCCATCCAGACCTCACAAATTATTATGCCGATAAGGGGTGTCTTTACATAAAAACAAACTGTGCATCTCTGACTAAAGTTGAACCTCTCCCCCCCTTCTAGGAACTAGTGGACTGCATATTTGGGTATATCAAACGGACGAGTTGAGGACTCCCACCCCCCCCCCCCCCCCCTTAGCTTTGCCATCGCTCTGTTCAATCGCTCCCATCCAGTGGAGCAGAAACTCGACTGGGAAAATTGGTACTCGTGGTGAACATTCAGGGGGAGGGGAGGAAGTTGAGGTCAAGTCAAGGGTATGACCACAAAAAGGGTTTATGGCTTTTTATATTATTGTGGATAAATGTGTATGATGGCTATTACTTAGTTCCAAGATAATTATTGTATACATGTATTTGGTAAACCAATAAAAATGGATTGAATTTTAAAAAAAGGGGGGGGGGAGAGTTGAATAGTGGCTTTGCTATAGGTGTAGGCCAGGGGTCTTCAAACTTTCTGAGCAAAGGGCCAATTTACTGTTCCTCAGTCTTTAGTTGGGGGCTGGACTGTGGCCAATTGGAGTAGAAAATGTCTTGGCTTCAGTAGGCATGAACAATGCCCTATCATTGGTAATAATGAGAGGAAGAAGGCCTAAGTGTTAGTATTAATGGGAAGAATAGTGCCACTGATGGTGTCAGTGGGAGGAATGGTGTCCCATCATTGGTGTCAGTTGATGGAATAGTGCTCAAAGGACCAGATAAAAGGCAAGCAAAGGGCCACATCTGGCCCACAGGTCACAGTTTGGAGACCACTGACAGGACATTTATGTAGCACCTGAAGCCTGAGTAGAATGCTCCCGGGACATGGCTAAGAGAGGTCTAGTCATTATTGGTCACCTACACCATCTCAAAAGTGAGCTTTTTCTCTGATTCAAACCCCCTCACATGCCCGCTCTCTCACCCGATGCAATAGTTCTGAACTCAGCATTTGAGATCTCACTTTTGTGATGGTGGAGGTGAGCAGTAACAACTAGGCCTCTCTTAGCCACGCCCTAGCAACGTCCTGGGAATACTGCAGTCAGGCTTCAGGAAACATGTAAATAGAATACACCTATAGCAAGGGCATTATTCAACTTTGGTCAAAGCTGCGCAGATGCCCCTTATCTGCATAGGCAGTTTTTTTGGTAAAGATGAACTAACCCTTTAAATGAAGCTTCCTACTGTGGGTGTAATGCATTATGTGTGAGATCCACAATTAGCATTGATTCAGATTTTTTTTGTTCCATGTGAAATGACAAAAGCATGACTGGGATATAACACAGGGTGGGCAGTGCTCACCAAAAAAGCTTAAAAAAGTGACTTTAAATTGGTGATATTGTCACCTGACTTCATTTACTGCATTCTTAGACATGTAAGAAGAAGACATCAAGGAATGTATTTAAAAAAAAAAAAAAATGATGATATTTGTTTTGTGAAACTGCAAATGGCTTTAATACTACACTATACTAATTATGGCCGCCCAAATTAAGCAAATGGGGCTGACAGTCATATTAACCACTTGCCTACTGGGCACATTTAACCCCTTCCTGCCGAGGGTAATTTTCAGCTTTCAGCACTGTCACACTTTGAATGACAAATGCGTGGTCATGCAGCACCGTACCCATGTGAATAATGTATCATATTTTTTTTTTAACATAAATAGAGATTTCTTTTGGTGCTATTTAATCACCACTGGGTTTTTTATTTTTTGCTATGCAAACAAAAACTTTGAGGGAAAAAAATACATTTTTCATAGTTTGCTATTTTTAACTTAAATTTTAATAATTTTTCTCCTTCACTGGTGTGCGCTGATGAGCACTGATAGATGGCACCGATTGGCAGCACTGTTGAGACTGCACTGATGTACAGTGCTCTAAATATCTGTGTAGATGTCCCTTTAACAGAAGCCAGTTATCGGCTCTCCTCTCCTCGCGCTGACAGTGTTAGGAAAGGAGCATCGATAACCGGATTCGGTTTACATTGTAATCAGCTGTCATTGGACACAGCTGATTACGTGGTAAAGGGCCACTGTAATTGGACTTTACACTGAACTGTGAACCGTTGAGTCCAAATAAGCCAGCAATCACAGAGTGTGCAGCCCACATTGTAGCCATCATTTGGCTATAGCACGGGCGGGAAGTGACTTAAGTGGCAGAGAACTGTATAACAAGGAAAACTATATTGTTTTCAATGGTGCCTGTTCACATCAATGGGACGTAGTGCGGTGCAATTTTGGAAAAGGTTCCTGTGCTACTTTGGTTCAATTTCAGCGCAATTTGGCTCCAACTGGGCCCTCTCCTCTGCTTCCTACTGTATTAAAATGTATTGTATTTGTACTGTCTACCATCAAGTTGTAAAGCGCTGAACTGTCAGTGCTATATAAATCCTGTATAATAATAATAGAATATGCCAACCACATCCAAAGCTGTACTATATAAATCGCAGTGAAAATCACATCGCAGTAGTGTGAACCGAGCCTTGATGTCAGTATGATATTTTGTTTCAACTCACAGTCAGTCAACGAAAATTGCTTTCCTACCAGCTTACGATACCCCATCGCAGTAAACGTCAGACTTGTTTTTGCAAACAGTTATTGCGGACCAAGTGTGATATAAACATTTTAGTGAAGCATATGGAGCCCCAAAACAGATCTCCATATACATTTTTACAAGCTGAGAGAAATATCAATCTGAAAAAAAAAAAAAAAAAAAAAAAACATACAAGTCAAATAGACGTGAGGTGGCCATCATCCAGAGGTGTAGGAATAAGGTAGACCTTATTAGTGCAGAACTAAAAAAACAAGAATGTCTAGCCATCTCCAAACCAACAGAAAATGCTGGCACTTGTAGTTCTTCATCAGAAGGTGGGGCAGAAGGTTGTCTACCAATATTTTCATCATTCTGCATTATTTACTTGGACTCGATTTCTCACCAGAATGAGGAAACATAAGGTGCTAATTATTCAAAAAAAAATTATAAAAATTCTGTCACGCCAACAAATTGCTCCTAAATAGAACTTGTCACCAGACCATTCATTAGCTAGGATTTTAAAGTGATACTAAACACACACCGTTTCATTTAATTTACCCCTTCTATGCCTGTATGTGGATGATGGCACTGTAATTATTTTAATACAGGAAAAACAAAAAACATCTAAGTACCCTTTTCCTAATTGATATATAGCTGTCACATGACAGATCTTTCCCAGCCTGTCTGAAGGGAAACCTAAGCAGGAGGAGCTTCTAGTCCTCTACTGCTGGTCACGTTAACACCCCTTTCACACCAGGGCGTTTTGCAGGCGCTATAGCATTAGAAATAGCGCCTGCAATTTGCCCCAAAGAAGCTGCACCATTGTGTGTAGTGTGAAAGCCCCGAGGGCTTTCACACTACAGCGGTGCGCTGGCAGGACGTCAGAAAAAAGTCCTGCCAGCAGCTTCTTTGGAGCGGTGAGTTTACCGCTCCTCCACCGCTGCTCCCCATTGAAATCAATGTGGCAGCGCTATAATACCACCGGCAAAACGCAGCTATTGCGGTGTAATACCGCCGGCAAAACGCTGCTATTGCGGCGTATTGCCGGCGGTTTTAACCCTTACGTGGCCGCTAGCGGGGGTAAAAGCGCCCCGCTAGCGGCTCGAAATGCGCCGCAAATCCGGTGGTAAAACGCCCCTAAAAATTTACCGCCGACTCAATTGGCGGTGTGGTGTGAAAGGGGTCTAAAAAAAATAAACAGCCTCTAAAATACAGAGTAAACATTATTAAATTGTCAAACATATATATTTGAAATCAAATCTTTATTATTTTTTGTCAAGAACAAGGTGTGCGCGGATTTCTGCCAGTCACACCCCTTCAGCCTGCATCTTAGAATGAGGAGGTGGTGAAGCTTCCATCAATCTACATACAATATTCTGCCCCCATTGTGGTTAACTGGTTAGTGGGCATGGAGAAGGAAGGAGAGAGTGAGTGGGCTGTCATTTACCACTGTGTATACACCCACGTGTGACTCTATAGTCACATGGGCTGCTAAGATGTGATAGGGAGGAAATGCTCAGCATAGAAACACTGAAAACTGAGCATGTGCAGATTTGCCAACACTTTTCTGCAAAATCCCTAGCTGAATTGGGGACACGAGAACAAGATGGAGCTAGAGAACAGCAGGATCAACCAAGTTTTTTTCTTTGAAGAATACAGAAAAATGAATCTCATAGTGGCTGGGTGTATATGAACAGCATGTAATACACATGTGGATTTAGTGACACTTTAAGTGCCAACCACTACAGTAGCCAAGTGGTTAGCACTTCGCCCTGGCAGCACTCGGGTAGTAAGGTCAAATCCCAGCCATGACACTATCTGCCCTGAGTTTGCATGATCTTTCTGTGCCAGCGTGGGTTTTCACTGGGTACTCGGGTTTCTTTCCAGACTCCAAAGACATGCAGGTAGGTTAATTGGCTCCTGTCTACATTGACATATGTGTATGTGTGAATACCAGTTAGGGACCTTAGATTGTAAGCTCCTTGAGGCTAGAGGCTGATATACAATATATATGTAAAGCATTGCATAAACCGAAGGCGCTATAGAAGTACCTCAAATAAATTTTAACAGCAATGTTTCCATAAAATTATTTGAGCATTTACTGTATTGTATGCATATTATTTACCAGTAAAGGCCTCACTTGTGTAGACATATAAAAGCCCTGAGGCTGCTGCTGGTAGCTGCCATCTTTGATTTGATGTTGGCAGCCCCAGAGCTGTCACTCTGTAGGGAGGTGTGGGGAGGGCCAGACAGTAATTAGAAGACAAGGCAATGGTGTGCAAGGAGGGAAGAGGCTGCGCTAAGGAATTTACTTGTTAATTTTTTTCTACCAATTTCATACACATTGCAAGTGAATAAAATAAAAAAAAGCACGGAACAGAACAATGCAAACAGCAATGCAAAAGAAAGCATGTAAATTACTTGATTTTTCTTCAATAGTTTTTATTAAACCTGAACTCCAGGCAAATATTTTTTTACCCGCAGTCGGGCTGTGCCTGCACTGCATGGGTTAACTGCTCGTTTTTGTCTACGGGGTCGAGGAGCCAAGATCTACTCACCTAATCCTCCGATCCTCCCAGTACAAGACCAGTCCCTGTAGCTCCTGTCCCCCCACGGTCTAGTGGCCTTGAGAGGTGGACTGTTCTTGATTTCACAACACCCATAGACCGGCTATGGACATGAATATGTCAGGAGGACTGGAGTTGAGAAACACTGCACTACACAATGGGGTTGATTTACTAAAATTGGTGAGTGTAAAAATCTGGTGCAGCTCTCCATTGCACCCAATCAGCTTCCAAGTTATTAGTGTAAAAGCTAAATTGAACAAGATGAAGTTAGAAGCCGATTGGCTACAAAGCACAGCTGCATCAGATTTTGCACTCTCCAGTTTTAGTAAATCAACTCCAATGGCTAAAGGTATATTTTGTATAAAATGCATACCATTGACCCCAGAATACAGAGCTAAAGATATTCAAAATCAAGAGCAGGGGAGTCAAAGTACACTATGTGCTACTCTTCATCATCTCTATGAGGAAGCTCAAAGCCAAACTCTGCACCCTTGCACTCTAGGGTTTCGACATCAAGACCAGAACAGGGTCCATAGCCCTGTTCTGGACATGGGGATGCTAAGGGTAGTCCACTGCCAAATTGGGCAGGATTGTTGTTTGCCACGGGAGCGGAGGATCGGCAAGTAGAACAGTTTCTCCTCTCCCCTGGACAAAAACGAGCTATAAACCCTTGCAATGCAGGCATAGGTCAAATGTACAATTTTGGCACGTGTTGCTATAAATGTATTCATTTCAGGCACTTATATAGCGCTGTCAATTTACGCAGCTCTTTACATATACATTGTACAATCACATTGGTTCCTGCCCTCAAGGAGCTTACCAAGGTTCCTAACTCACATACATACATGTAGTACACATACTAGTGGCAATTTAGAGAGGATCCAATTAACCTACCAGCCATGTCTTTGGCGTGTGGGAGGAAACTGGAGTACCTGGAGGAAACCCACACAGGGAGAACATGCAAACTCCAGGCAGCATGAACTCCCATACAGCCATGGGAGTGAGGTTATCACGGCTCAGCCAATCAAAATGAACAAAAATCAGAACCCAAAAGCAGACCACAAGGTCCACAAAGGTCAGTGGCCAGTGAGAGAGCGCCAGGACACTGCAGTGGAGGAAAGTATAGTTCTGTTTTAACAGGTTGCTGACCGCCGGTGTCCCATCATATAAGGTCCCCCATCAGATAGTGTCCGCTGTGTACTGCACATGCAGTACCTGTCAAAGTCCATCATGGTACCCGAGTACCTGTCACAGTCCATCATGGTACCCGAGTACCTGTCACAGTCCATCATGGTACCCGAGTACCTGTCACAGTCCATCATGGTACCCGAGTACCTGTCACGGTCCATCATGGTACCCGAGTACCTGTCACGGTCCATCATGGTACCCGAGTACCTGTCACGGTCCATCATGGTACCCGAGTACCTGTCACGGTCCATCATGGTACCCGAGTACCTGTCACGGTCCATCATGGTACCCGAGTACCTGTCACGGTCCATCATGGTACCCGAGTACCTGTCACGGTCCATCATGGTACCCGAGTATCTGTCACGGTCCATCATGGTACCCGAGTATCTGTCACGGTCCATCATGGTACCCGAGTATCTGTCACGGTCCATCATGGTACCCGAGTATCTGTCAGGGTCCATCAGAGTACCCGAGTATCTGTCACGGTCCATCAGAGTACCCGAGTACCTGTCACAGCCCATCAAAGTACCCGAGTACCTGTCACGGTTCATCCGAGTACACGGGTACCTGTCACAGCCCATCAGAGTACCTGAGTACCTGTCACAGCCCATCTGAGTACCCAAGTACCTGTTCCAGTCCAACTGAGTACCCGAGTACCTGTTCCAGTCCATCTGAGTACCTGAGTGACTGTCACAGTCCATATGAGTACCTGTCCCCGCCCTTCAGAGTACCCAAATACCAGTCACCAAGCCTTCAGCGTACCTGTCACCAGGCCATCAGAGTACCCGAGTACCTGTCACCAGGCCATCAGAGTACCCGAGTACCTGTCACCAGGCCATCAGAGTACCCGAGTACCTGTCACCAGGCCATCAGAGTACCCAAGTACCTATTTGCAGCCCATGTCTAATAGAATATACATTGGGGTGTTTGCTTTCCAAAATAGGGTCATTTTGTGGGTAATTTCACTGTCCTGGTGGTCCAGGACCTTCAAAAGTGTGATGGGTAGGAATGAAATGAGATGTGTCATTTATGCTCCTAGAATGCCTGAACGTACTACTTCAATGTTTGGCCTCTCTATGTGGCCAGGCTGTGTAAAAGTCCTACACATGTGGTATCGCCATTCTCGGGAAGAATATCAGAATGTATTTTGGGGTGTAATTTTTGCTATATACATGCTATGTGTTAGAAATATCTTATAAATTGTCAATTTTGGGTAAAAACAAAAAATTCGTTTTAATTTTTTTCCACATATTCCAAAAACTTCTGGAAAAAAATTAACTTAATTCAAAAGACTCATTATGCCTCACAGATTATACGTTGGGGTGTTTGCTTTCCAAAATGGGGTCATTTTTTGGGAAATTCCATTGTCCTGGTACTCCAGGGCCTTCAAAAGTGTAATAGGTGGTTGAGAAATGAGATGCGTCATTTTTGCTCGTAGAACGTCTGAAGGTACTACATCAATGTTGGTGCTCTGTATGTAGCCAGGCTGTGTAAAAGTCTCACACATGTGGTATCGTCATACTCGGGAAGAGTAGCAGAATGTATTTTGGGGTGTAATTTGTTGTATGCATATGCCGTGTGTAAGAAATAACCTGATAATATGACAATTTTGTAAAAAAAAATTATAATAAAAATAAAAATCTTCATTTTGCAAAGAATTGTGGGAAAAAAAATGACAACTTAAAAAAAAAACTCACCATGCTACTTACTTACTACCTTGGAATGTCTACTTTGTAAAAAGGGGTCATTTGGGGGGTATTTGTACTTTTCTGACTTGTTAGTGTCTCAAGAAATGAGGTACACCTGATGTACTGAAGGCCTGATCAGATGTGATCAATTTTCAGCGATTGGCACCATAGTTTGTAGACTCTATAACTTTCACAAAGACCAAATAATATATACTAATGTGGGTTATCTTTACCAAAGATATGTAGCAGTATAAATGGTGCCCAAAATGTATGAAGAAAAATTACTAAATTAGCAAAAATTTATGACAGAAACAAAAGTAAAAGGCATTTTTTTCACAAAATTTACGTTATTTATAGCACTAAAAATAAAAAGCCCACTAGTGATTAAATACCACTAAAAGAAAGCTCTATTTGTGTGGAAAGAAGGACGCAAGTTTCATATGGATACAGTGTTGCATGACTGAGTAATTGTCATTCAAACTGTGAGAGCACTGAAAATTGGTCTGGTCAGGAAGGGGGTGTAAGCGCACTGTATTGAGGTGGTTAAGGACTGAAAACGAAGTTCCTCCGGTACAATTGAGTGCATTGGACGGTACGTGTTTGCCATTGCAGTCTGTCAATTCAACCTCAGCTCACAGGACCTTGATGGCCTTCAGGTCTGTTTGGAAGGTAGACTACCAAGTCGCCGGTGGTCTCCCTTATTTCAACTTTTAGGTGGTGGCTTTCAGCGCATTGCGATTTTGAGTATGTGGGCAGGTCTGGCCAGCCAAAGCCTTTGATCGGCGACCATATCTTCTAGCTTCTGTATACAAAAAAATTCTCGTTTGTAAAACGATCTGTGTATGTGCTTGCCCCTTATTTTTGATAGGCATCTTTGGTAAAAGTGAGTATAGTTTTTTTTAGCAATTTTTGTTTGTGATCTTCCAAGTTTTTCTGGTGTGGGGATAATAATCGTATGTATAGGTTCTCCTTTGCTGTGGCAAGTGAAGGTTTGGAACAGATTAGATTTAATTCTATTAGTGAAGAAGGATCTCACCTATACAAATGGAAAGAATTGCTTCTTCCAAGTATATGCTATAGTTTTCTTCGTTGCTATCGGGATACGGCAATTTATTTTTATTTTTTTAAGTTAGTAGCAGAGTCTCTAAGAAAAAATGGCCATATTTAGAGACCGTTATCAGTTGTTTATGGGTACCTTTAAAAAGGAATGTTGATAATATTCTCCAATGTTGTCAAGCTTTTTTCCGACTTGGAAAAGAGCACATTTTCTGGTAAACACCACAATCTGCTCCTCTCACTTTATACTAATCTGCCAGCTGCAGTTAACAAGAATCCAGGTTTCAGTAATTATTAACCACATTTTATTTAGTCACTCCATTATGGCAGAAGAAACACAGACTAATAAATATGTTAATTTTGTTATGGAGCCGATCTAATGCTCTGATCTTTATCCCATCATAGATGCAGCCGACAAAAAGCTGCAAGTCTAACCAACCATATGTAAAGAAAGATAAACCTAACACCTCCTAACACCTACAGTGACTAAGAAAGATCTGTATACTTACCAATCGTCAATGCATTCAGTAAAGCATGTGATATGACTTCCCTGTGTCAGTCAGTGGTGGCTGCAGGGGAGAGTAGGGGGCAGGGCCGTCTTTAATATTGATTGGACCCTGGGCAAAACTTTTCGTGCCCCCCGCCCCACGCAGTTTTGCTCTCCACCTGGTCTGAGATATAAAATAAATAGCAGCTAGACTCAAAATCAGTTTACTGAATCAGATCGGGCAGCTATTGCAATTGGTTGCCAGCGGTTACACTGTATCATTACCGCTCATTGACTGGTTGCTAGAGGTTACAGCACACATTAGGGCTCACTGATTAGTTACTGGAGGTTACAGCACATGATTTCTGCAGGTAATTTACATGTAAACACAGGGTCTACAGGTGAGTCATCTGTAAACAATAGGGCAGAGTTGGGCAGCATTAGTAGCAGCACTTCACACTGAGATATCAGGACACCGCACAGGACTAAACCCTCAAGGGATGAGGAATTTAAACCAGGATAGTTGGCAAGTATGAGGCAGCTGCTTTGGGCCCCACAATAACAGGGCCCGGGACAGCTGCCCCTTTTGCCCTGTCTTAAAAACGGCCCTGGTAGGGGGTACTGATAACGTATGGCCAATAGTAAGCTTATGGTGACTTCACTGCTCCCAGGCATTGCCAGCCATTGTTAAGCCCTCTCTCATCTCCACTGTAGCCGGAGCTAGCTGACACAGAGGAGATCACATGAACAGGCCAGGTCGGCCTGAAAATAGAAAAAAAGTATACAGATCTTTCTTACAAAGGTTAGTCAGAATAGGTGTTAGGAGAAGGGAGGGAGCATTTTTAAGATTAGTTATGGTTATTGTGGAATGCTACTTTAACCAATTAAGTACCAGCTGGTAACACCCCTTGTTACTAGGCCACTAAAAAAAAAAAAAAAAAAAAAAAAGTAAAATCAATAGCTGCATAGTACATTGACCAACTAAAAAATATTACCGATAAAGCACTCGGAGCCCCTAAATTCACAAGTATGCAAATCCAAACCAGCTATCTCAGTTGAGAGCCTAGTTCTTATTATCTTATATTCTCCTATTTCTTCCCTGCACCTTAAAGGGGTTGTAAACCCTTGAGGTTTTATTTACCTGAACCCAGTCTTTCCAGCGACAGGAGATGAGCACACCAGCTCCAGACGGTGTATCGGGTCCCGACTGGATAGATTGATAGCAGCCGCTGGCTCCCGCTGCAGCCAATCAAATCCAATGATGCGGGAGCCAGGGGGGGTGGGGCCGAGTCCTGCTGTCTGTGTCAATGGACGCAGCAGCAGGACACGGGAGCACCCCTGCATGAGTGCCTCAAGGGAGAGCAGCTCTCCAACAGGGCACTCGAGAAGAGGAGGAGCTAGGAGCACCGCTGAGGGACCCCAGAAGATGGAGGAAAGTTTTTTTTTTTTAAAAACAAACCTTTACATATCCTTTAAATTTGTTGTAAACCTCTGAAATGCAAAACAAAGCATACCATTCTGCAGTGCGTACTTGCCTCAATCCAAAGCACCCACTATGATTTCTGTCTGTTCTCTCCTCCCTCTGCATTAGTCACTTCTAAAAGTCTTTTCTGACCGCAGACAATCCTGAGAGATGCTGCCCCCCCCCCCCACCTTCAACACACAGCATGTGATAGGCAGACTCGGTTGTGGATGTTTCCCTACGAGTCTGTGCTGGGTGTGTCCATGCCCTCCACTCAGGTCTCAGATTATACTCACCTCCATGCTGTGAAGTGTATGACATCAGATCCCTGCCCCCTGCCTTCTAGATCTCAAACACGGTCTACATACTGTACTTTGAATGGCTGTAGAAAGGAGAGGGCTGCAGATAAAGAGGTACAATTTGCGCAGCACTACATAACTACAGCAGGGAGATACTGCCCCTGAAGTTCCACAAAGATATGAAAAGCTAATGGAAGCGCACCGGTACGCACTCAAACCCGACATCAGATGCAATTGCATTTTTCACAGCATATTGTTTTCTGTCAATTTGAATGCTTCCCTTTTAATCACATGCCTACCATATTTTTGCTCACATCAACTTTGCTAAAAGAAAATGTACTGTACAGAACAGCAGCTACTTTTATCTTAATCTTAAAAAGGTAAATTTTCAGAAGGCAGAGCTGCTGTTGAACATTTACTGCCAGTGCAAATGCAGCGCAACGCTATTATAAAACACACAGACCTTAAAATCGAGCAAATACAGCAAATGCTAACTACAGAATAAATTTAAAAAACAATTAAAAAAATAAATAAATAAAAAGGATGAAAGAAGTGGTCAAGCTGTTCTGTTAATACCATGAAAATAATAGTACCACACTGCACCGCCTATGGGATTTATTATAATTAGAAGCAAGGGTTAGCAGAGATTCAGAAAGGGCATGTGCAGTCTGCTGTATAGCGGCTACAGATATACTGTAAATGGTGGCTGTTCTTCGGAAATGTTCTGATTATTGAAAAATCCTTTGTATGATGAACTACTGTATTTTCTCATCATAATCCTCTCCAAAGACTCTGGACTTATCTTTAAAGTGGTATTAAATCCAAAAGCAAAAAAGTATTATATTGTAGATTGGCAAGAGTGGTGGCTGCACAGGTAGTCCCATTCATGCTTCCAATCTGACACTCATGTGGGTGCGGGTGTGCGTCCCCAAGCACAGACAGTGTAGGTTAGTGACACGCAGTACCTACATGGATGTCAAACTGGGAGCAGCAGCTATCTCCATGCAGCTGCTTCTTCACAGCTGACATAACTGGGACGGCCTGCTCACCACGAGCGGGCAAACACAACATAAGTGTACGCTTAAAGCGATACTAAACACACACACTTCTCTTCCTGTATGTGGATGATGGCATGGTTAATTTGTTTTAATAAAAAAAAAATTCTAAGTACCTTCTTTCCTAATTAATATACAGCTGCCATATGACCCAGCTCTTTCCCAGCCTGTCTGCAGGGAAACAGTGTCAGGAGTCCTAAATTGTCATACAAAATATATATTTGAAATCAATTCTTTATTATTTATTGACAACTTGTTGGGGGTAGATTTCTGCCAGCTACAGGCTGTGTCACTCCCCTTCAGCCTGTGTCTTAACCACTTGCAGGCCACCTACTCACCATGTACTGCGGGTGGGTGGCCCATGCAGGGAAAGAACACACAATGATTATTGCCTAGCGGCAATAATCACCTGAAAAATCCGACATGCTGCTTGTACCCAAGTAGGTTGATGGATAGACTTGGGTACAATCAGTCCATACATGGTTTGAATCTTGGATGGTCCCCGCTGACCCAGCCAAGATTAGAACCGCTTATGGCCGGCTTTAGAATAACAGGGAGGTGAAGCATCCATCAATCAAAATGTAATATCCCACCCCAATTGTATTTAGCTGTTAGTGGGCATTCAGGAGGAGGGAAGGAGTGGGCTGTCATTTACCACTGCAAATATGCCCACATGTGTGACTCTATATAGTCACATGGGCTGCTCAGATCTGATATGGAGGAAATGTTTTGGGTAGAAACACACTGAAAACTGAGCATTTGCACTAGCTGCCAACACTGTTGTGCAAAATCAAGATTGCAGTGGAGACACTGACCAGAGGGGGAGACAAAAAACAGCAGGAACAGTTTTTTTTGCAGAATACCGAAAATTAATCCCATAGTGACTATGAACAGCATTTATTGATAGTTTTTAATAACACTAGTAAGTCCGTTTGAACAAGACCTAATTCCTGTGATGGAGATGTATCAAGAAGTGAGGGGACAAAGTGAAGGGAGCTCCCTTTTTCAACATTTGTCACTGGAACATGAGTCCCCTCTGGATGACATTACCTCACCTCTCGATCTGGTTACACATTTAAAATTTGAGATTCTCTGTCACCCTCTGTCTTGGACACGGGGCCACCACGACGAGTATAGCTGGCGAATCTATGTATCCAGGACACAAGGACAAAGACAGCAATAAAAACTCATCAGGGGTTCTACAGTATCTTTTCTCTATCCCAGTGTTTCTCAACCTTTTTTTTAGTCAAGGCACCCTCCAATTATGGACAGTCTTGAGGCACCCTCCAAAATTATGGACAGTCTTGAGGTGCCCCATTCTAAAATTTAAATAATGCAGCAACATCCACATGTAGGACACCTAATGTTAAAGCCGATTTATTCTCCAAAGCGGTACAAGTATTCCAATATTTCTGTTGTCCATCAGTTTTTCTCCATCACTTAGCTAATGAGACCCCAAAGCTGATTGAGAGTGGAAAGGGAGAGAGAAACAAGGAAGGTATGCAGGCAACCGACATACTCATCAACTAGGTCGTTAGCAGGTTGGCATCTAGAAGGTTGTAATGGTGTACAATGAAAACCGGTGTCTTTGTGTAACTAAAAAGGCAGGTTTTATCCACCCAACGGCTTGTATACAATTTTGGGGCAATTTTTAAGCATTTTGTCAAGGCACCCCTGAGGAAACATCCAGGCACCCTTGAGGAAACATCAAGGCACCCCTGTTGAAAGACTGTTCTATCTAAAACTAACAAAAACTGATTTTGCTCTACATGCACTATAATTTTTGTAAGGTTTACTTGCTGCAGACTGCCATTTTTTTTTCACATGAACTCCATGCCTGACGTTAGGAAAAAGAAACAAGCAAACCGAACAAAAGAGCTACATGTGCTTCTTCACATTCCTGGGAAAGTCATTTGGGAATACACATCCCTTTTCATATCTTCTTGCTGTTCCACCCATGCACGTTGAATTACAACTATTTCAGCATCAGTAATATATGGCTATATAAAAACTTTTGACATGCCCATCTGACACGATTGCCAAATTAATCCTCTGCAATTATACACACTGTACTTTCAAACGTGTTGCTCTATGGAAGAGTCGGTGTCACAAGTTTTATATGACTGCCATGAGAAGACAGTCAGAGAATAGGTAACGTCAGGTGAAATGATAAATCCAAAACACAATGCCGCTGTTACACAATGTAAATGAGGTCAGTTTATCAGCTTTCACTCACACGGTTATCGCTGATGATGTCTTCTGATATGCCCAGCAATACAGGGAAAGGACGAATTGCCATTACATATCTGCTTTATCTGTCGAGATGACAGATCCTACCATTGGGTATCCATTGACAGCTTTTTTTTGGAATGCTGAATATACAAGATGTGCAAGATACCAAGAAGCAGCCTTCACCCTTCCGCCCACCATATGGACTGAGTCAATTATGATTCAGCTTTGTAAATGCAAATTTGCACATTTATGTTAACCAAATCCACAGTCATCCAAACCCACATATTGTTTTATTAAAGCATCATTTAAATGCCCCTTTTATGTCATGGGCATCACATGCTGGGAAAAAATAGCTTGGTTCAAAACAAAGCTCATGTAATTGTAACTTGTAAGAGAAGAAAATGGTTGATTTAATGGCAGGTGATCTTTAATTTATATCCACTATAATGAGAAGTGATGTGAGTACTAAGGCTAAGTTCACACTTCTGTGTGTGAGTGCGGGCGTGGAAACCGCAGCAATTCCCATGCCAGCAACCACCCGCAGTGAAAATGCACTGCTTTGCAAAAACGAGTGGGGTTGCCCATTCATTCTGAATGGCCCCCCCTCACGCATGTAAAATTGCAGTCCATGTGCACGAACTGCAGGGAAATCACAGGGAACAACAGCCTATTCTTTTGAATGGGCTGCCATACCTGCGCAAACTTGGCCCACAAAAACGCATAGGTGTGAAACTAGCGTGAATCATTATAATAGGACTATGACATTATAATATCTCAGCTGGGTTTTACCTTCGTTTAACCTTTAACTCTTTATTTGACCTTTAATTCAGGTGGAAAAAATCTCCTCTTCAACCTGACATCGCCTTTCAGCACTTTTTACATTTTTGCACACATTAAAATTAGCAATTTCTTTGGTAGAAAATGTCATTAAACCCCCACATACAGTACATTCACAGTGTTGTAAGGTCCCATTGCACACTGGATGTTTGGCCCTCTCTCCTAGATGCCTTTCTTCCTGGTAGCGATGTTTTGGCAGAAAAAAACTCTTTACTCTTGTAAGCATGTATAATGCATTTAACCACTTAAGGGCCTATTTTTCAGACTGGGTGTTTACAAGTTAAAATCATTTTTTTTGCTTTAAAATTACTTAGAAGCCCAAAACATTATTATTTTTTTCATTTTCAGACACCCTAGAGAATAAAATGGCGTTTGTTGCAATACTTTAAGTCACATCATATTTGCGTGGTTGGATCGAGGTTATGTCCATCATAGGAGCCGTGCCAAGGGGCGGGACTGGGCGTGACTGCGAGCCAAGTACCCAGGAGATGCGGCTCTGTCTTTTTCGGCAATAGCAAGGTTTCAGATGGGCAGTGATCAGGCGGCAATGATGGGCGAGGCTGCAGGAGGGCCCCTGATTAGGCTGCAATGATGGACAAGGCTGCAGATGGGCAGTGATCAGGCTGCAATGATGGGCAAGGCTACAGGAAGGCACTGATTAGGCTGCAATGATGGCCAAGGCTGCAGATGGGCACTGATCAGGTTTCATTAATAGGCAATGGCGAGGTTGCAGATGGGCACTGACCCTTATTTTGCTTCACAATTCTTTATTTAAAAAGTTTTTTCCTGAAACTTCCCTCTTAAAATGAAGGTGCGTGTTATACGCCGATAAATACGGTAGTTAAGCGCATCAAGCACTTGGGTATTTATTTTATTGGCCAGAATTACAATTTATTCTGGCCATTAAAATGAATTCAAGTGGTAGTAGAGGCCACATTGTTTTCTTGTACCTACAGTAAGCCTAAAATATTAGGCTTACCTGTAGGTACACTAAATATCTCGTAAACGAGCACGGATTAGGAGATATTTACTATAATAAAAGCCAGTGATGTCACCCAGCACATGCCCAGTGCTTTCTCAATAGAGAGTGCGCTGTCCATTGAGAGAGCCGTGCCGCGGGAGTGACGCCATTGCGGCTTGGACAATAGAGGTTAAGGCTTGTATCAATGGGCTTTGTTTGCTCAAACAGGTTTTGAATCCCCATACAAGTCTAGCCTCTGATCCGCTGTTGACTCACCGAGAGTCCCATTCACTTTAATGGGACGGCAGGTGATGTGGCAGTGACACAACAAGGGGAGGGACGTGGCAGCAGCAGGTAAATGGATGCCCGCTAACAGGCGCTGCCATGATGGATCTGAAATGATAGGTGATCTTTAAATGTAAGGACTTATTCTTGCCGGTATTTAGAATATTTAATATTTGCAAACAAAATGAAGGTTTCCTATTTACAATAATAAGCTGTCAGGTTAGTAAAACAGCAAAAATCAGTACCGATTTTAGGTTAATAGGTTAATCACACATAGTTGGAGAACTACTCAAATTATTTTATTAAAACAATAGCATTGCCAGTGCATGTTATCTCAGCTTGCGAAGCTTGGATTCATTGAATGAGTTTACCAAAAATGTAAATATTGCAGAATATACAGCCACATGCTAAATAACTAAGCTCCATTTCATGCTGAAAAAATAAACTATTAATGCATCTTAAATATAAAACTATCTTTAGATAAATTTTTACTCTAAAGGCATTTTATTAAAATATATTTGATAAAAAACAAAAAAAAAAAAAAAAATCTGATTTAAATTGTTAAAAAAAAAAAAAACTTTTTTTTTTTTTTTTAATCGATTTTTATCCAACCTGCAAGGAATGCCTCTGTGCAGAAACTTCCTGTAATAAAGGCCAGTCACCGTTACTCTCTCTCCTTGTGCAGGGTGACCGGTCTCATCTCCGCCCCCTTCTGTAGTGGACAGATCTGTTGGGTCTCTTCCACAGCTCTGCTCTCTGCACAGGCTATGTACACCACAGTAATAATGTAGTTGCTACTTTAAAAGGGTAGATTTAGACATGTATCTAAATATCCCTTGCCTATGAAGCCCAATCTGCATTCAGATTGTGCTCCAGAGGCTACTGACAAGAGGTGAAGAAGCAATGCCATGCTTCCTCACCACCTGTTTTAACACCATTTTCGCTATCAAATGTGCCAAGGGACATTTGTGGTGCTCCTCCATTGACTTGAATGTATAGTGTTTGGCTGGCTTGCCACCTGCTGGTCGCTACAAGTCAGGTGAAGCAAAGCATCGTGGCAGCGGCATTTAAACACCCTCATCTGCTGCCTATTGAAGCTTAAGGGGGGAGCGATTAGCGGGCAGTAAAAACGCATGCATTTTTGCTGGCCCCAAATGCAAGTCTAAACAAAGCCTTGTAAGATAATATCTGGGCCCGTAAGAGCACTTGGTGCTCACAAAGTGGATGTGTATCCTTTGTGACGATTAGGGAAATATATATTGAAAATGTTTGTGCCCAGAGTTCAGCTTTAAGCAAGGCAGGAAAAAAAAAATATAAGCTTGGAATGGTCAAGGGGTTTATTCCTTTTATGTTTAATCAGAACTTTGGGTGTGATGACAGAAAGATCCTTCCCGTAGACCCTACTACATAATATTTCAATTAGACTCAAACTCTCTCCACCCAGTTGCATAACCCTGTGACACTGGGTGTAGTCTGTAAATCTAATGATTCTGTCATGTAGACATTACGGGTCACTAATCTGTATTTATGCACTTAGCTGACCATGCATTACTAATCGTCATTGTATATCACTTTTAAAGTCATGAAAATAACCAAGCATCCCGGCTGCATACAAGAACTCCTTAGGACTTGCATGGAAGGGTCGTATCTTTGGCTTAAAAAGCACGTTTTAAGTTTCTTCATACGGCAATGAGAATGTGACATGCATTATCGATTCTATGTCGTAAATAATAATAGGAGTATGTTTACAGTAATATGCTTGTCCAATGACACCTTTTGCTTTAGCTTCAGTTGACTCCCAGAATTTTAAGAACAAAAAACATGGAGGTTCAGAATTTTGTTTCTTCGTGGACTTCTTTAGTAAACTTGAATAACCTTATGAAGGCTACATACAGCAATTTTGGAATCACAGTGGCTGAGTGGTTAGCCCTTCCCCTAGCAGCACTGGGTGGGGGTCGTCAGTTTGAATCCCAACTATGCCACTATCTGCCTGCCGCTTGCATGTTCTCCTTGTGCCTGCGTGGGTTTCATCTAGGTCAGTGTTGCTCAACTCCAGTCCTCAAGGCGCCCCAACAGGTCATGTTTTCAGGCTTTCCTTTATTTTGCACAGGTAATAATTTGATTAGTTTAACTGCTTTAGTAATTACCACAGCTGTTTCATCTGAGGGAAATCCTGAAAACATGATGTGTTGGGGCACCTTGAGGACTGGAGTTGAGAAACACTGATCTAGGTACTTAGGTTTCCTCCTATTTTCCAAACACATGCTGGTAGATGAATTGATTCCAGTCTAAAGTGGCTCTAGTATGTGTAGGTATGAATGTGAGTTATGTTGTGTACACACGAACGGACTTTGACAGCAAAGCTTTGATGGAACAAATATGCCGGACAATTTGATCATGTGTGGGCTTCATCGGACCTTTGCTGTCTAAAAATCAGATGGACTTTAGATTTAAAACATGTTTCAAATCTTTCCGACGGACTCGAGTCTGGTCGAAAAATCCCTTCGTCTGTATGCTAGTCCGACGGACGAAAGCCAACGCTAGGGCAGCTATTGGCTACTGGCTATGAACTTCCTTATTCTAGTCCGGTTGTACGTCGTCACGTTTTAATCTGTCAGGCTTTGGTGTGCTTGTGTGTGTCCAAGTCCGTTCATTTGGAAAGTCTGTCTGAACTCCGCCGAAAATCCGGTCGGGAAGACTGTCGGAGCTAGTTGCTGGAAAATCGTGTGTACGCGGCATCAGGGACCTTAGATTGTAAGCTCCTTGAGGGTAGGGTCTGATGCGAATGTACAATATATATGTAAAGCGCTGCGTAAACTGACAGTGCTATATAGTGCCTGTAATAGAATACCATAAAAAAAAAAAAATTAATACGGACTATCAAAAGCGTTTTATTAATGGTTGAAATTTTCCCGCAAAATTCTAGGACGTACAGTATGCATTTAAGATCCATTTTAGATTAACATTAGCCATATAAAAGTTTATTTTGTACAGCACAGTGTACAAGGAACAATGGTATGGTACATAACATACAACGTGGAATAGGAGTGGTGTGATGTGGTAGTAGCCTTGAGAAAGATTACTACCTTTGACAATGTTTTTGTTGGTGTCTTTGTTTCACAGTAAAAACTCCCAATTGGGGTAATGGGCAAAAATAAAAAAACGCCAACTTGGAACATTAACTTTCCCTGACTCTTACTGGAGTTCCACAGTAATAAAACAGTGAGTAGGCAGGCTTTTATTGCAGAACAACATCTCAAACAGCTCTTTGATTGGGTTGTGTGCTGACAGACTAAACACAAGTGGAAGATCCCTCTGGCTTTTTGTATCTTCACAGTACTAGGGCAAGCACAAGAGCATAAAAGCACAACGTACTGAATTTATAAGGCATGCTTTTTTTTGTAAAACAAGAAAGTCGCAAATACATAAAAACTACTGCTATTCAAGGCTATGTTACATCATATAAGCCACTACAAGGACATGTTTCATCCATAATGTCTTTTACTTTGCAGTAAATGAATAGCTTAGACCTCAAAATATACTGTATGAATATATAATATACTGTATACGAATTTATGTAATTTACAAGATACTAGAGCAGCACGATTCTGGCTAAAATGAGAATCACGATTTTTTTGCTTAGAAGAGAGATCACGATTCTCGCGGCGTAACATCATCTTTCACATTAAAACAAAAAAAATTGGGCTAACTTTGCTGTTTCTTTTTTTTATTCATTGAAGTGTATTTTTTTCCAAAAAATTGTGTTTGACACAATACAGTGTGACATAAAATATTGCAGCAATTGACATTTTATTCCCTAGGATCTCTACTAAAATATATATATATATATAAATAAATGTTTGGGGGTTCCAAGTAATTTTCTTGCAGAAAATAATGATTTTAACTTAAGAAAGAAGTGTCAGAAAAAGATTTAGTGCCCGTTCACAGGAGGGGCGACGCGACTTGCAGCGCGACTCAGACGCGACCTGCACACGACTTCAGCGGCGACTTGCAAAATGACTTCTGTATAGAAGTCAATGCAAGTTGCCTGAAGTCGCCCCAAAAATAGTACAGGAACCTTTGTCTAAGTCGGAGCGACTTGAGTCGCTCCTATTAGAACGGTTCCATAGTACAGAACGGAGTGCGACTTGTCAGGCTAAGTCGCCTGACAAGTCGCGGTAGTGTGAACGGGCACGAAGACTGGTGGTTAGTGGTTAAACTTCCTGAATTTACACATTGTTAAAATTCAGGCAGGCTGCAAAGTTTTTTTCTTTATGCACAAAGAAGTTTCTCCCTTTGATCTAAGAAGGAAGAGTTAGTTACAATGTTTCATTTTAAAAACTTGGCAGACAGCCCAGATGTTTTCTTTTGACAGCTAAGTGAGCAGATAAGTCTCTCCACTTGTTATATGAAAGAATTGGCAAACTCTGCAATAGAGATCGTCAGGGAGTTGAATCAAGATCACAATTTTTTTTAAACAGTTAATTGTGCAGCTCTACAAGATATCTGCTCTCCATGTATTGTGAGTTTCAGACACCATGACTGCGGCCTCCCAGAAGTGCATGTGATGACGGTTCCCTCATCCTTTAAATACTACTTGCATTAAAATACAAAAATAGGTATAGAAATGAATTGCCCCCTTTAAAATAATCACAGTGTGTTGCTTTTCAGCCTGAAATGAAGACAGATTTTGTGTTATCCAGCAAGTTATGACATCCAAGTGAAAGTGTAACATCAACATGTCAGAATAAAAAAAATAAAAAAAAAATAATCAAAAACAGAATCACTGAGTTGGAAAAAGAATCACCCCCTTGTGTCAGTATTTTGTTGAACCACCTTTTGCTAAATTTGGATGTGACCATTTGTGGACTGCAGTCTTCAAGTCATTCCACACATTTTCAATGGGGTTTAAAGTCTGAGCCCTGACTAGGCCATGCAAGGACATACACCTTTTTCTCCTACAACCACTGTGTGGTCATATTTGCTGTGTGCTTTGGGTCATTGTCATGTTGGAAGGTAAATATTCTTCCCAATGACAAGTTTCTGGCAGAGAGCAGCAGTTTTTCCTCAAAAAACTTGATGGTATTTTGCTCTATCCATTTTTTCTCCTATCCTGACAAGTGCTCCAGTCCCTGCTGCAGAGAAACACCCCCATAACAGGATATTACCACCTCCATGCTGTAGGAATTGTGTTATTTGGATGTTGAGCTGTACTGGATTTCCGCCAGGCATATCGTTTGCTGTTGAGGGCAAATAATTAAATTTTAGTCTCATCTGACTAGAACAATTTTTTCCATGTGGCCTCAGAATCTTCAAAATGCGTTTTGGTAAAGCTCAGTCGTTACTGCATCTGGCCTTTCTTGAGGAGTGGATTTTTTCTTGTAACCCTCCCATATAAGCCACATTTGTGGAGAATTTGTGATATTGTTGTCACATACACACAATGACCACTGTCATAAATTCCTGCAACTGATTCAAAGTTGCTATAGGCCTCTTGGTAGCCTCTCTAACCAGTTTCCTCCTCACTCTTTCATCTAGTCTGGAGCGATTGCATGATCCAGAGAGGGTCTTTGTTGTACCAAATACCTTCGCTTAATAATAGACTTCACTGTGCTTCTAGGCATAAGCCTTTGAAAAAAAAAAAAAAAAAAAGTGTATCCATCTCCTGACTTGTGCATGTCCACAACTTTATATCTTTTATATCTTTAGATCCTTAGATCTTTTGACAGTGCCTTGCCACCCATAGCTGATTGTTTGTTTCAGTTGCACTACTAGGGAATGAAATGCTCCAGGAAAGCTCTTTTCATGCTGAGCTAAATCAAAAGGAGTCAACCACAGCTGATCACAATTGAACGTCAAATGGCTTTGTGTGCCATTGAGAAGGTGATCAGCTACACCTGATTGAGTTTACAAGTCATTTTTAGACGGGGGTGATCCTTTTTCCAACTCAGTGTTTGTTTTTGACATGTTGGTGTTATATCTTTCACTTGGAGGTTAAATAAAGCTGGATAAAACAAAAACCTTCATTTCAGGCTGCAAAGCAACAAAATGTGATTTTTAAAAGGGGTTAATTATTTTCTATACATACTTTATATCCCATGTAACTCCCACATCATATTTATATATATCTTAAGAAGCATAAGTTATCATGAAAAAATGCTTGTCAAGTCAAGCTGCAGATATACGAGCAGCTGAAGGTACATGAAAATATACTGTAAAAGAGTGTGACCCCCACATCCAATTCGCATGACAGTAGATTGTGACCGGCTCTCTATGGAGCTGATTCACATATCTCCATTGTGGCTGCGGAGTGGCTTGCACAGAGGTCCTGTGCGTCTTTGGATCTGTTTCAGGGGCTGAATTCAACCAAAAATTTGGCTGCGATTCATCCTGTAAACAGACAACAGGGACTCACCAGACCCCTGCTTCAAGCCACATGTGGAATCATTGTGTCCAAGCTTGACTTTGAGAAAAATCAAAGTTGGCATACTAAATCAGAGCACAAACTGCACGTCAGTAGGTATATAAATCTTGACTTCTCCAGTAAAAGTTACGCTTTGTCTTTCCTCATATCTCCCACGCACCACTACTGGTCAAGGAGTCTGAATTACATCATACATCCCAAGAGGAAGGTCTAAAGGCCCATACACACGATCAGACTTTTTGACAACAAACATGCAAATGAGCTGTTTTAAGGCAACATCCAACCCTGTGTACGCTTCATCGGACAAACTTTTTCGGTTTTCAACAAACTTTTGTTGGCTGTACGAATGGACAAACTTTCCGGCAACAAACACGCATGCTCAGAACCAATGCAAAAGATCAGACAACAAAACAGAAGTTGACCAAAGGTGGCGGTAAAGAGCAGAAAAACCACGTCATTTGGTGAAAGTTGGCTGAAAAAGTCCTTCCGTGTGTATGCGATACAAGTTCACGGCCAACGCACTTTGTACGGGAATCCGATCGTGTGTATGAGGCTTAAGACTAAAATGGTTGGGCCAGGCTCAACACGTACATGAAAAATTAGGATTGCATATAACTCCAGCAACCCATATCCCTTGATTAATCATTTTGCATTCAATTTGTTTCTTCAACTTGTTCAAGTGAAATTGGTTGCCAAGTACAGCTGCTCAAGTTTTGGTTCCCTGTATTACCATTCTTAGCAGTCTAAAGCATATCCTTTCATTAATCATAAGGATCAGAGAGTGGATCAATTTATGGCTAAAGCATACTGTTTTTTTTTTTTTTTTTTTTTTTTTTTTTTATGAAGGCACTTGAACGCCATTATATCTGCACAATACAAGCAGGACTAATGCGATACAAGTACCCAAATGTGTAAAGGCTGCTTTGATGATGGACTGTAGTAAACAGATATTGCTATACTTGAAAGTGCAACACAATAGATAACGAGAGTGCTTTTAAAAATATGCATTTATAATAAAATAAAAAAAACATGTTATTTGAACAAAACAGAAAATTCTCAGACTTGTGATTTGTGGTAGAATGGTTACTGAGTAACACAGTTGTCTAGTTAGATTTGATGTGTGCCATTTCACGCCAGGTCTAGGACACAAGCAGGTGTCTGCACACACAGATTGCTGTTTTTCTGCCACTTAATTATCATTCCAGTTAAACCATGAAGAGCTCAGGAGTGGGACTGACGGAACAGATGTGATCTGCTTATCCTGAGCATATTGATGAGAGGCTCAGTCTTCCCATATCAAGCAATCAAGAGTACCTTTCCTATAATCCCTTGTATGATACGGTGTACTGCCATTGAATTCTTTCATTTTCATTTTCTATAGGTTCTAATCCGACCGATGTATGAATGAATTTTTAACTACTTCAATACCAGGCACTTAGACACCTTCCTGCCCAAGCCAATTTTCAGCTTTCAGCGCTGTAGCAATTTGAAAGACAATTGCACAGTCATACAACACTGTACTCAAACACATTTTTTATCATTTTGTTCCCACAAATAGAGCTTTCTTTGGGGCTATCTGATCACTGCTGCAATTTTTACTTTTTGCGCAACAAATAATTTTTTTTTGTAAATAAATACGTTTTCTTCTTCAATGACGGGCACTGATGAGGTGGCACCGATGGGCATTCATAGGTAGCACTGATGGGCACCCATAGGTGGCACAGATGTGCACTGATAGGTGGGCATTGATGGGCATGGATGGGCACTGATAGGTGGCACTGCTGAACACTGATGGGTGGCACTGCTGGGCATCACTGATTTTATTTGGTACATGATGGTGCCAGTCAGTGCCTATTTGTGGGCATTGATTGACACAGATTGGGCTATCCATTGCATATGTGGATGGCCATGGGTTACATACCTGGCCATCCACATCCACACTTCCCTGGTGGTCCTGGGGGTTCTCTAGTGGTCTAGTGTGGGCATCCAAGGGGAGGCTGCACTGATAAATAATCAGCGTAGACCCCCCTGTCAGGAGAGTCGCCAATCAGCTCTCCTCTACTCGCACCTATCAGATGCAAGTGAGGAAAAGCCGATCAATGGCTTTTCCTGTTTACATTGCGATCAGCCGTGATTGGACACAGCTGATCATGTGGTAAAGAGCCTCCGCCGGACTAACACACCACACCACACCACTGATAGCCGCGATGCTCACCTCCACGGGCACACAGCGGCTGTTATCCTGAAGGACGTCATATGACGCCCAGTCAGGATAACAGAACCACTTCCCAGACGTCAATCTGCTATTGACCGGGCGGGAAGTGGTTAAAACATAATCCTAAACATATGCATCTTGGCTTCTAAAATTTGGAGGCCTACTAGAATCCTCGTTAGTTGGCCCCCTAAACCAACCGTCTCTGCTTTGGGGCACATTAACATTAGTTTGGGAGTCCATTATTTATTTATTTATTTTACACATAGGCATTCATTGCGTTGAAGGATTCCATAGATTTTTTTGAGTCCTTAAAGTGTAACTAAACCCACATCATAAAAAAACTATCAAAAATGGTGTATTACATGATGTTCATACTCACTCAGTCACTAGGAGACTTTTAATTGTTTTTTGCAGAATACAGAAAACTAAACTAGTTAATCCTGCTGCTCTTTATCGCTTCACCTCCCTCTTATTCTAAGACACACACTGGAGTGGGTGTAACACAGCCTATGACTGACAGAAATCTGCTCACACCATGTTATTGCCAACAATAATAAAGATGTCATTTCAAAACTATATTTGTATGATGATTTAAAAGAGTTAATAAAAAAAATTTTTACTATGTATCCCAAAGGCTGTTTTTTTTTTGTTGTTTTTTGTGTTTTTAATATGTGACCAGCAGCAGAGGACTAGAAGCTCCTCCTGCTTATGTTTCCCTGTAGACAGACTGGGAAACATCTGGGTCATGTGATAGCTGTACATCGATTAGGATAAAATTTATTTAGATGTTTTTGTTAAATTAATTCCAGTGTCATCATCCACATATAGAAATAGAAGTGACAATGTCAATTAAACAGTGTGTGTTTAGTATCACTTTAACAGGCGCCTATTGACTGAGAATAAACCTTACTTATTGTGCCAAGGGTCAGGTGTGTATGCGTGTGTACATTGGGTGTCATCAAAAATAAATGGGCACCCACTCCTTAGAGCATATACCGCATGGTATTGTTCTACACGGGAACACCATAAACACAATAAGCCTGTTTGTACTTAGTGGTGCCACTCCAAGCTGAGGGGCAAAGCCCTAGTTGGTACTCAGTATTATTGGGAATGCTGATGAGAAAGAGTAACTCATCCAGTGGAAAGTAAGAATTTAAGCAAGAAAGTGATGATCCTGGTTAGGATGTGTGTATATATGAAAGCATCAGTCAACACTGCTCCTCAGACCACGTCCGCTGGCACATTTCACCCTGGCCATCGGGGCTTAATCATAGGGACCTCTACTGAGTTGGGAAAACTGCGCTGGTGGGGGGGGGGGGGGGGAGGGGGTCGTCTGAGGAACACTAGAACACATGTACCCAAGTGCCAACGCTGGCGTCATGGGCAGCCGTGCTGTGTTTGTGCCTGCATTACCCACTGTCCCTATCATAAACATGTATCAAATTATAAAAGAAAAATGTTAAAGTGCAAAAATGTATACATAGAAACTAAACTGAAAATCTAAAATTACAGCATGTATTCATTTAAAATAATCAAAATAACAAGCATACATGTGTAGTGATATAGATTTATGTAGGATATATTGTGTGTGTGTGTATTATATATATATGAGAGAGATAGAGATAGAGAAAAAAAATATATATATTATATATACACACACATACATATAAACACAAAGTACTGACCATTGACCAGCCCAGAATTTGTCCGTGGCCTACTGATGACTGATGACTCTTTGCTGTGTAAAGTATAGTAGGCTTGGACAAATTTTGGCCTGGTCAATATATCAGTAGTGTGTGTGCATATATAGAATACCCTACACAAACCACCAACAACATGCCATAAACCAAAAAAATAAAAATAAAAACACCCTCTTCCCCGACCCCAACCAAAAACAAACAATTGATGTGGTTTGTCCTGGTTTAGGACCTTAGGGCCCATTTAAAAATTGAAGAGTGATTATGTGTTTACCCAGTTCCTAAAATTCCTTAGCAAGCATTAATGCACCAAAAAGTTACCCAAACCATTTCTGGCTAAAGCAGCTCACCACAATGCTTATATATTCTCATCCATGCCTTGTGATGTTTTGACGGGTCGGGTGTACGGTTTAATGAATTGACATGGGTTGGTGGGAATGTACGACAAGCCCTCCCAAAGTTTGTAGAGTAATTCAGGTAATGACCAGCTTTAGAAGTCACAAAACCCCAGTAGCATAGTACTAGAGCCATGTGGTGTACCTTAATACATTTCATGGTAGATGTTAAGATAAAAAGGTATTTACATGCAAGACAAACTTTCACATGCGATCTTGCAGTTGCCTTTCATTTAATTGCAAGCTGCAGAAGGCATTTGAACACAACGTTCCTCACAGATGAGTGCTAGCTCTTAATTACAGCAATCTAGGGTATGGAGGAAGGCAGGGGATCAGAGTTGACTTAAACAACATTGTACATAATAGCTAGATAGACTCGTGACTGCAAAGAAGCAGCTTCATATCGCACTTCTATTTCATTTTCAACCACAGGTGCCAAATATCATTATGTTATAATATAGTAATGTTATAACATAGTAGTGTTATAACAATCACCATAATAATTGCTGCAAAAAATAAAGTGATCTGTACAAAGATATACCAAAAATTATTATAGAAAAGCCTGTAAAAAATATATTTATTATAAAATATAACTGAAGGGATTTTTTTTTTTTTAATCATTGCAAAGACAATACTTAAACTTCATGAAGTAAAATCGATGGTATTAAATTACAATCCACCTTTTATATCTACGAACAAAAAGTGTACCTAATATACAAATTTTTCATACATAGCTTTGCACCTTAAAGTGGTTGTAAACCCTTACAACACACTTTTACCTACAGGTAAACCTAGATTAAGGCTTACCTGTAGGTCCAAGAAATATCTCCTAAACCTATACGGTTTAGGAGATATTTGCCGAAAGACAGGCACCGCTGTCTACGGCGCATGCACCATAGACAGCAGAGCACAGGCACAATGAGCGCACCGCCGTCAACGGCAATATGCCGCGCGTGGCGGCTCCCGTGCGCATGCGCGGGGGTGACGTCAACGCGGCTTCGCCGAATGACAGCGGCGGAGCAGCGAGACCCACTGAGAAGATGGACTTCGCTGGCTCCTGTGTCAGGTAAGTGACACATAATGGACTACTATGCGATGCATAGTAGTCCATTATGCTTTACCTTTGCAAGGAATGAAAGAGGAAGTAAACTCATCAGGGTTTACTTCCTCTTTAAGCTTCCCCAAAACAATGTATATTCTAAATTTACAAAATAATCCAGACTTCTTAAACCAGCCATGCAAAGTCTGCTTTACAGCCTCTGTGTACGCCTTATATTATAATTATTATTATTTTTCACATTTGTAGTATATTTTTTTTACTGTTTTGAAGCCCGTTATGAAGCCCATTATAAAGAATAAGCTACTTAAAGGGGTTGTAAAGGTAAACATTTTTTCACTTTAATGCAGTCTATGCATTATGGTGAAAAAACATCTGACAGTGCCGGCCCCCCAGCCCCAGTTTTACTTACCTGACCCCTTTGAAAGTCCCGCACTCGTCCGACATCCTCTTTGGCGCTCAGCCTGGCCATTGATTGGCTGGAGTGGATGGATTGATTGCAGCGCAGCCATTGGCTCGCGCTGCTGTCAATCACATCCAATGACGCTGCGCGCCAGGGGGGTGGGGCCGAGTGATACAGTGAGTGGCTATATCGCAGGAGCGCATCCGCAAGTGCTTCTCACCATGTGAGGAAGCTCGCATGAACGTGAGAAATACTTGCGGGGGAAAGCAGAGACAGCCGCCGAGGGACCCCAGAGGACCAGGTTCGGGGCTACTCTGTGCAAAATGAGCTGCACAGTGGAGGTAAGTATAACATGTTTAAAAAAAAAAAAAAAAACTTCTCTTTACAAAGCCTTTTATCTTAAAAATGGCAAAAAAAAAAAAAAAAAAATGAAACCTGTCAGGTGGCAGAAAAACTCCAAACTCAAATTACTCCTGCCCACTCAAAGGCCTGGATTGCTACACAATTTAGCAGGGTAGTGTTAACTGTACAACAAGCAATTGGATCAGCATGATGCATAAACAATTTAAAGTGGTTGAAAACCCTTACATATACACAGTGAAGAGACTGGCCTCAGGTGATACAAAGAGATTAAAGCGGGATTGCACTGTGGAAAAAAATATTAAAAGCCAGCAGCTACAAATACTGCAGCTGCTGACTTTTAATAAATGGACACTCACCTGTCCCGGGGTCCAGCGATGCCGGCAGCCGAGGGCGATCGATCGCTCGGCCCTCGGCTGCTGCCGTCACCATTCTAGGTGAGGGAATCAGGAAGTGAAGCACTTTGACTTCACTTCCCGATTCCCTACTGCGCATGCGTGATAGGAATTGTCCGCGCTATCTCTGGGACCCATGTGTGTCCCAGCAGACAGCGCGCAGGGACAGGAAGACTCCCGTGGGAGTCTATGCCCGGAAGTGGGTGTAAATACCTGTCTTTGACAGGTATCTGCACCCCCCTCCCCCCTGAAAGGTGCCAATTGTAACACCGGAGGGGGGGAGGGCTCCGATCAGTGGAAGTTCCACTTTAGGGTGGAACCCCGCTTTAAACACATCTTCTCACATAAATTGTACTTTTAATTTGCAGTCTTCTCTTCTGCCATTCAAAGTCCAGGATTTATAAATCCTGTCTGAACTGAAGAAAGGGGGTGGAGAGCTGAAATTACACTCTGCAGAGCTCAGTGAGAAGAGCTCTGACAGCTGACTGGAGGGAAGAGACTCCCCCCCCCCCCCCACCCCAACAGAGCTTCTCTACTGCTATAGCTACTGGTCCCTGAACTTGACCCCTGCAGATGATTGGTCTATTACAGCTAACAACTTCCTGGTGGAAGGAGTGGCCATGTGGGTTCTCATCTCTTTTTAGCAGATTAGATTAGATTGGAGAATAAGGGTGGAAAATAGACCAGGTAACACAATTATTTCTTTAGAAAGGTCAGATAAAAAAGAACTCCGTTTTCGGAAGACAGTAAGTTGAAGCATCTTCCATCTGTTTAATTAATGCTATAATTAAAGATCACCTGTCAAAGTGTTAAAGCTGTTCAGGCAACTCTTGAGTTTTCTGTCCGTCTTCCTCTATATCTTTATTGTCACCTTTGTAGAATCAATTAGATGAATTAACAGAAACAAACCAACATTTCCCTAAACTGCTTTCTTTTTCAGGAACTCATGAGATCAGAATTCACACACCAGCTGCTGCTATAACGAAGGTGTTTCATTCATCCAGTATGAAAAAAAATGTGTACTAAATTATTAAAAATACAGAATAAGGCCTGGGACTGAGGTTTGAGACTTAGGCCTCATCCACACTGCCACGGTCAAACCTGCGTTTATATGCATCTAGAGAACATTTCTAAGCACATACTATTTTTTTTTTTAATAGTGCCATTCAGAATTTACGTTTACCTATGTTTAATAGTGGTCAATTTAGCTGCATTTAGAGAAAAAACAATTCCGAGTGTCCAGGACCTGATTTGTCACTCTAAACATGACTAAACACATGTAAATGCGTCCAAGAGCATAAAGTTGCTTATTCTAAGGCCTCATTCTCACTGGCATGGTCAAATCAATGTTTATATGTGCTTAGAGCAGTGGTCATCATCCCTGTCCTCAGGGCCCACTAACAGGCCAGGTTTTCAAGATAACTGAAATACATCACAGGTGATATCATTTGCTGCTCAGTGATTGCAGTATTCTAGTCTGCATCTCCCCAAGGTAATACTTAAAACCTGGCCTGTTAGTGGGCCCTGAGGACAGGGTTGATGACCACTGGATTAGAGGACATTTCCTAAGGCATGTAAATGTGTCCCTGGGTGCACAGGGCCCTAAACACTGGTACCACTCAAGTACATAGTGAATCCCCATCCAGCCGCACCTGCGTAAACACTGTGTGTGCAAGAAGTCTTAGGCCCCATTCACACCTGAGCGTTTTGTAGCTTGAAGCCTGAAGCTACAAAACGCTGGAGGGGAAAAAAAATATCTATTATTCTCAATGGAGATGGTTCACATCTCCACTCCATGTCGCCTAAATCCGAACGCCTGAAGCTCAAACAAGTTCTGGACCCTTTTTTGACGCTCAAATCAGGCAGATTTGGGTGTTTTTCTTCTTTTTACATTGGTGACCTTTTGCCCTGCACAAAATCCCGACAAAACGTGGTAAAAAATGCTGCAAAATTGCGGTAAAAACGCAGTAAAATTGTGCGATTTTCTGCCTGAAAAAGCTACACATTCAGGTGTGAACGGGGCCTTAAGGTGTATGACCAGTTGCCGGTATAATGCACAAAGAAAAAAAAAGCTAGTAAAACATACTGAAACAAATCCCAGTGTTATAAACCTCCCGTAATAGAAAACATGAAAATTAAATGGTCAAAATGTCAAAAGCCGTGATCTAGATTAAAGTGCAAATCACTCAAGCAAGTTTGTCATACTGATTACAATTGTATAGTACCAGCGTAAGTATTTTATTTCTCTGGCAACAGCTAGCACACCAACAATCACTATAAACACAAGCCACACAATGCACCTGTAATAAAAGCTGTCAACATCTCCAGCACCTTGAATTGCACAACTCAAGAGCCAATCTATATTAGATATCAGGAATAACAGAAGCAGACTATTTTAAGGCTGCATTCACACTTTTCTGTTTTTAGACACGTGCTTTTCATTGAAATCTGTGGAAGCCATGAAATTGTGCAATGGCATGTGCTTTAAAAGCTCAACTCCAGCCTTCCCTTAAGCCAGGCATGTCCAAAGTACGGCCTGTGGGCCAATCGCGGCCCGGTTTTGAACGGCTGTCTGGTTAAACATGTATATCTTTTG
The DNA here is from genome assembly GCF_037356315.1 of Lithobates pipiens. Lineage (NCBI taxonomy): Eukaryota > Metazoa > Chordata > Amphibia > Anura > Ranidae > Lithobates > Lithobates pipiens. The sequence continues at coordinate 302,714,418 of NW_027507748.1, read as the reverse complement.
TAGCCCCCGACGATCTCCCACCGCGGGGGCCACAAAAGATATATAGTCCAGCTGCCTCAGAGAGAGGAGGTGGGACGAGTGCCATGCACACAGGAGTAGTATTTCCTGTTTACATGGCAGCCTCTGTAATAGGAAGTCTCTTAAAGAGGCCGCTGTGTAAACAGGAGATTCTCCTGTAGGATGTCTTTGGCGCTCGTCCTGCCCCCTCCATGTCCCCTTGAAGGCTGCACTGTTGATAATGTATTCCTGGCAATGGTGGGCACTCCATTCCTGGCCATGGTGGGCGCTCCATTCCTGGCCATGGTGGGCGCTCCATTCCTGGCCATGGTGGGTCTGCAGATGGGCACTGATCCTTATTTTACTTCATAGTTCTTTATTTAAAATTTTAAGTTTTTTTTCCCTGAAACTTCCTTCCTGAAACTTTTCTTAAAGTGAAGGTGCGTGCTATACTCCAATAAATACGGTATATCCAAATAATACAGCTGAGTTCATCTCTTCATCACACACATCCACAAAAGGCAAGAGAATTCTTGTTGGGCAGTGTATTGGTGCTTGAACTAACACTTAGACTGAATTTTAATGGTTTAAAGAATGTGAGGCAAAATGGTCGGCCCTCGCGCATGTTCACTTCATCAAATCTGGCCCTCTTTGAAAAAAGTTTGGACACCCCTGCCTTAAGCCTACAGCTTCCTGCACACAGGACGTTTGGCCATCTCTCCTAAATGTCTTTTCTCCGGGCAGCCGCGTTTAAAAAAAAAAAAAAGACAAAACTTGTAAAGGGGTGTAATACATTTAAGCACGTCCAGTGCTTGAGTTAGTTATTCTTGCCATTGAAATTGATAAACAAGCGTTGGACTGTTGGAAAATTTGTGTTTGATCAGTGAATGCACACAATCAGCTGCAGCGCTGATCAATGAATTCTGACGGCAAAGGAGTCCTGCTATCAGAATACAATAGCGCAGTAGGGAGGATTCCTAATGTGTGGATGGGGTAATCCTTGTTTTTTTGGGGGGGCTTTTTGGATCAGAGGTTGCCTGACCATTGTATGGCCAGCTTTCCTTTCATTCCTATTGATAACTGGAGAGTGTGAATCTCCCTATCGGGGACCTAACAGTGGTTTCACTCACTCTACCCAAATCTAGGAAAACATTTTGCCCTTTGTTTTACTTTAAGGAATGAAATAGGAGGGCTTAAGGCTTTGAGCCCGACAGCATGGGAATGCGGTCGCTCCTCCCTTTATTAATAAGAGAATAGAAGCAATAGTGTAAATATTTAGGGCTATATACAGGTTAATGTATTTGGGTTAAGGTCCCTTTAAGAGAATGGCAAATTGGGCTGGGGGCAGGGTTAAGGGTTGCAAGGCTATTGGTGATATCCCAAATGGTCATGTGACCCATGGGGAATGTTCTGGAAAGGGGCTTATTATATATAGGAATCTCTCACAGGTGCACTCACACCTGTTCCCAGCCAGGCAGTGAAGGTGCAACAAGCTTCCCACCCCCCCCCCCCCCTTCCCTTGTCGCTAAGCACGTTTATGTGGTCTGTCACCCTACGTGATGTAGGGGGAACTTTGGTTAAAAGATTTATGTATGCTCGAGTCCTTTAAGACAGCAGTTTTGAAGTTGATCGTTTGAAATATAAGAATTTTATGATGCAATAAAATTATCAGAATATGGCTATTATTTATTTATTGATTTGAATATACTAATAAATGTGCAGCGGCCAATTCTTTGCCAATAAGTGTGTTGAGTTATTATTTAAATAGGCTATATAAGTTTTGGTATTCTGGGAGGGTAGGTGCGGCCTGCATTCCCATGATTGATTGGGTCCACCTGTCAGTTTTTCCAGTGAGCACGATTGGATTCTCCACTGTCCTCTATAGAGTAGCAGGTGTAAACAGACGTGTCCATTTATGCCCGCTGGCATCCGATCCGCTAAAAACAGACAGACAGATGCATTTCCCATCTATCTAGTAGATCGGATGGCAGTCAGATGTAAATGGACATCTGGTGGAGTTTGCCCCATGTGGAAGGGGCTTTAGACATGCATCTAAATCTACTTTATCTCTGAAACCTGATCCGCATTCAGACTGAGCTCCAGAAGCTACTGGCAGGTGGTGAGGAGGTGATGTGATCCCTTCTCATGGCTCGTTTTAACACCGTGTTGGTGGTAGATCACTGTGTAATCTAAGGCCGCGTACACACGGGCGGACTGTTCGCCCAACCTTGTCCGCTGAACAGTGTTTGGGCGGACAGTCCGCTCGTGTGTGGGCTTTCAGCGGACAGTTTCAGCGGACAGTTGGACGGACAAAGTCTTTCGGAAATTCCGAAAAACTGTCCGCTGAAACTGTGTTTGAGCGGACAGTCCGCCCGTGTGTGGGCCTGTCCGCTGTACTTTCGAAATGAGCGGACTGTTCCCGCTCGGAAAGTCCGCCCATTTCGAGCGCGTGTACAGGTAGGCGGGGCCCGCGAAGGAGACATCGCGGGCTCCGCCGCCTGGAATGGGCTTAAAGGGGAACCCCAACGCCGAAAAAAATCGGCGTGGGGGTTCCCCCAAAGTCCACACCAGACCCTTGTCCGAGCACGCTACCCGGCCGGCCAGGAAAGGGGGGCGAGCGAGCGCGCCCCCCCTCCTGAGCCGTACCAGGCCGCGTGCCCTCAACATGGGGGGGTGCCTTGGGGAAGGGGGGGCCGCGCGGCCCCCCCACCCCAAAGCACCTTGTCCCCATGTTGATGAGGACAAGGGCCTCTTCCCGACAACCCTGGCCGTTGGTTGTCGGGGTCTGCGGGCGGGGGGCTTATCGGAATCCGGGAGCCCCCTTTAAGAAGGGGGCCCCCGGATACCGGCCCCCCACCCTATGTGAATGAGTATGGGGTACAATGTACCCCTACCCATTCACCTGTGAAATAAAGTACAAAAAAAAAACACAACACAGGGAAAAAATATTTTATTGCACAGCTCCGGGGGTCTTCCGTCTTCGGGGGTCTTCTCGCCGGACTCCTCCGCTATCTGTGTGTAGCTCTTTTACTAGCGGAGGAGTCCGGCTTTCTTCCTCCCCGCCGCCGGCCTCTTCTCCCGACTTCGGGGGTCTTGTCCCCCTCTTCGGTTCTTCTGCCGGGCCACCGCGCCTTCTTGTAGCTCTTTTACAGGCGGTGGCCCGGTCTTCTGTCGCCGCTGCCTTCCGTTCTTCTGTCGCCGCCTTCGGTTCTTCTGCCGGGCCACCACGCCTTCTTGTAGCTCTTTTACAGGCGGTGGCCCGGTCTTCTGTCGCCGCTGTCGTCGCCGCCGCCGCCGCCTTCCGTTCTTGTTCTTCTTCTTGTTCTTCTTCTTCTTCTCCTGGAGATGTTGACTCGACGAGCTCTCCGGCCGGAATGCCAGAGCCGCGCTGTGCGGTCACTTATATAGTGACAATGGGGCGGTGTCACATGGTATATGTCACATGGGTTGGTCACATGGTGACCCCGCCCCCTTACGATGTCATAGTCCCCATGTGACATCAACCCATGTGACCAACCCATGTGACATATACCATGTGACACCGCCCCATTGTCACTATATAAGTGACCGCACAGCGCGGCTCTGGCATTCAGGCCGGAGAGCTCGTCGAGTCAACATCTCCAGGAGAAGAAGAAGAAGAACAAGAAGAAGAAGAACGGAAGGCGGCGGCGACGACAGCGGCGACAGAAGACCGGGCCACCGCCTGTAAAAGAGCTACAAGAAGGCGCGGTGGCCCGGCAGAAGAACGGAAGGCGGCGACAGAAGAACGGAAGGCAGCGGCGACAGAAGACCGGGCCACCGCCTGCAAAAGAGCTACAAGAAGGCGCGGTGGCCCGGCAGAAGAACCGAAGAGGGGGACAAGACCCCCGAAGTCGGGAGAAGAGGCCGGCGGCGGGGAGGAAGAAAGCCGGACTCCTCCGCTAGTAAAAGAGCTACACACAGATAGCGGAGGAGTCCGGCGAGAAGACCCCCGAAGACGGAAGACCCCCGGAGCTGTGCAATAAAATATTTTTTCCCTGTGTTGTGTTTTTTTTTGTACTTTATTTCACAGGTGAATGGGTAGGGGTACATTGTACCCCATACTCATTCACATAGGGTGGGGGGCCGGTATCCGGGGGCCCCCTTCTTAAAGGGGGCTCCCGGATTCCGATAAGCCCCCCGCCCGCAGACCCCGACAACCAACGGCCAGGGTTGTCGGGAAGAGGCCCTTGTCCTCATCAACATGGGGACAAGGTGCTTTGGGGTGGGGGGGCCGCGCGGCCCCCCCTTCCCCAAGGCACCCCCCCATGTTGAGGGCACGCGGCCTGGTACGGCTCAGGAGGGGGGGCGCGCTCGCCCCCCTTCCTGGCCGGCCGGGTAGCGTGCTCGGACAAGGGTCTGGTGTGGACTTTGGGGGAACCCCCACGCCGATTTTTTTCGGCGTTGGGGTTCCCCTTTAAGCCCATTCCAGGCGGCGGAGCCCGCGACGTCTCCTTCGCGGGCCCCGCCTACCTGTACACGCGCTCGAAATGGGCGGATTTGCCTCCGCCTTACGTGGGCGAGTCCGTTCATTTCAAAAGTTGAGCGAACTGTTTGGCAAACAGTTTGCTGAAACAGTCCGCTCGTGTGTGGGCAAGTCCGCTCATGCAAATTTTGAGCGGACTGTTTGCCGAAACTGTTTGACGAACAAGGTTGGGCAAACAGTCCGCGCGTGTGTACGCGGCCTTAGTGTGTGGACTTTCCAATTAGATGGGACTTGGGATGCGGATTGATAAATACAACTTGCCTTGTGCTTTTATATCATTTTAATATCACTGATATTTTATATGTATATACGAATTGATGTAATGTAGTGCTGCCTTATGCAAGTTCTTTCCTATTTATGTATTTTATCTTGTTATATGACAAGTGTATGATCGCAGCTTCAGCCCTAATAGGCGTTACTAGTAAGGAGGTGCATTACAGTACACCTATTGGTCTAGTGATCTCATTAATTCCATAAGAACTTAGATTGTGGGACGGCTAGGATTTGTGTTTGAAATTTTACACAAACATACATATACACACAAAACACACAAAACACACACAAGATTACCAAAGGTATTGGGATGCCTACATTTATACACACATGAACTTTAATGGCATCCCAGTCTTAGTCTGTAGGGTTCAATATTGAGTTGGCCCACCCTTTGCATCTATAACAGCTTCAACTTTTCTGGGAAGGCTGTCCACAAGGTTTAGAAGTGTGTCTATGGGAATGTTGAACCATTCTCTCCGCTGATCCCCACTGAGCAGGCGGATGACAGGTCTGTTCTGCTCTATGGGGCAATCGGATGGAAATTGACTGCCTGCCCGTTTCCACCTGATCCGATCTACCGGATGGATGGGAAATAGGACCACCATCTATCTGTTTTTATCGTGGTAGCTGGAGGGTCCGATCAGGTCCACCTGAAAAGCTATTAGGTGGACCTGATTAGACAGCCTGTGTGAAAGGGGCCAGTGAGGTGAGGGCAGTAGCCATCTGTTTGTGTTGCAACAATATGCGCCTTCTTTCTAATGCTGTCCTCTCAGACTCACCACTCAGCACTGGTCCACTTTTAGGTTAAATGCCACCCACTGTTATTCTTGTAGTAAGAAAGAATAGGTGATTTTAGCAAGACGATGATCTCCAAGTCATTGATGGACTGATTTATAGTCCCCAGGGCTCTGTGGGTGGATATCCAACATGCAGAGAACACAAGACAACCAAAGAATATTTCTTCACTAGACGTTTATGTGAAGGAAGTAAGGATCAAAGGATTGTTAGCAGACTACAGGAAACATTTGGAGGCTGTAATTACTGCAATAGTACTGACTGACAAGTTCCCGAATTTCTGCACATACCACCTTTTGTTCTGCAGCCCAATAAATTTAACAATTTAAAAATACAAGTTGTATTAAAATATGCAGAAACAGCTTTCTGACATTCTTGGCTATCTTTCATGCAGAGGTTGTTTTAACACCTTCTCTTGTCATTTGACCAGAGGTGACCCAACTTTTAGTGAGACTTTATCATAACTGAGGACAAGAAAGAACATATTAATGTTAATAGTACATGACAGGTTCACTTTAACATTTTCATGCTAGAGCACAGTGCCAATAAATATTTTAGGTCATATTTCAGCCAAATAGAAATACTTTGGCTGTGATATCCTAGGAGTAGCCCGTTACTAGTTTGCTCGCTGTTGTAATAAAAGGTGAGTAAAGTGAAACTCACTCGGCTTGTTGGCCTGTTAGTAAAGTACGATGTATCGGTCACACACTGAGTGGACTTGTCAGACTGCTCAGACTGGTTTCTATATAAGTGTCATGGTGTACGTATGCACACATGAAACCTAACAGGGTGGATGGGATTTTGCATGTGCTTATATCACAGATAAAAATCTCTTTGTCTGGTTACATTGTTTTCTTTCACATGCTAGTATGCGATTGCTAGATATTATTAAGGATATGGTAAAGAACAGCTAAAGGTCTGTTCGAGAAGTTAATTATACAGGAAACGGATACACTACCATATCACTTAAAGGAAATATAGTCTTTGGTACGTTTATATATATATATATATATATATATATATATATATATATATATATATATATATATATATATATATATATATATATAATATAATATATATAATATATATTTATTTATTTTCAACAGTATTGGGACAACCTGCCTTTAGAGGCACATGAGATACTATTGGAAGGGTTGCTACTGGACTTTATAGGCTATTATAGTTAAAAAATAAAAATCTTTTATTACAAATTGATTAAAAAAAAGAAGAAGAACAACCAAACACTGTTTTAAAAGCTTTGGAAAGTAAGAATTGTCTATATGCTATTACCACACATTACCCATACACCAAAAAAGATAGTCCTGAACCATCGCAGAGAAGTCTTTGTTGAGGCAATAGGTATTGTTCTATCAGGCTTGGTGTGGGTTGATCACAGTGTGCAATAGCCCGGCTCTACATGTTACGCACATAAACGCTTCTTCAGGTGTTTAGGCACGCATTAGTAAGTACATCACACAGGGGTTCAGAACAAACTAGGTTGGTATCTAGGTTAAGGAGGATGTTGCAGACATGTATCATAACATATATATGACTGGTCCGTATTTATAGAAATGGTATTTAACCCCAATTTAGCAGTGATTAAAGAGGTATCAAAAAGTAGAAAGTAAGATAAGGAAGAAGCATATTACAAGGCTATAAATCCTGTACAGTAGGGGTAGGTAACCTTTTGAGCACACTGTGTTGAAAAATGTTTTCAAGGAAAGTGAGAGTGACGATTTTATAACAAAAAAATGTCAACTTAGCACTCTCAATCACGAAAAGGATTTTTTTTTATAAAGTAAATGCTTTAAACTACTTTAGTAGTGAGTAATTAAAATTCTGCACTCTCATGCCTCAGATCAGCAATTCCTGTTTAGAAGTGTGTCTTTGGGAATGTTTGATCATTCTTCCAGAAGCGAATTTGTGAGGTCAGGCACTGATGTTGGACAAGAAGGCCTGGCTTGTAGTCTCCGCTCGAATTCATTCCAAAGGTGTTTTATTGGGTTGAAGTCAGGACTCTGTGCAGGCCAGTCAAGTTCCTCCAGCCCAAACTCGCTTATCCATGTCTTTATTGACTTTGGGCACTGGTGCGCAGTCATGTTGGAACGTGCTTCAAGCCCCCCCCCCCCACTGTAATCCATGCATCTGGTACCCTGCATGTAGATTAGGGGGCCGGATGCATGGATGGGGGGGTTGCACCCATGTGCCCCCTTATGGAGGGACCACCACTGTTTTATATGGCAGTGGAACATGCCCCCCGTTCCGATACAGCCTACTCCAGCTGCCTCTTCTGACTCACAAATGGAAGTCTGGGGAAAGGGGGGGCAGGTTATAGTGCCAAATGCTGATTGGCTGAGATGTGGCGGAGCAATCGTCACTGTTGCAGCACCGCACTGTCAAACAATCTCGTCCACTTCCTACTCAGCTAGGCACTATGTGCAGTGGTGGAAGCCTGCCACGGAGCTTCCCGCTGTCGGTCTCCCTCCACACTAACCACCGGCAGCTGCCCTGACCGGGCGACATTCCATACCAAATGTTAAGCAAATTAGGTGGCCGAGAGGCACCCGTGAGTACTAAGCCTAAGGCGGCCGCCTAATTAAAGAGCCGCCTCTACTTTAGATTGACTTTGGAGCTAAAGTAAGTCTACATATTCTATTAAATAGATCACCTCAAACATTATTTATTTTTCAGCTAAGCAAGCCCAATTTTTCTATGGTTTCATTACAAGACTTCCTTTCCGATATAAAATGACATTTGTTTCCCTGGTTCAAGTATTTCATGTTGCTATTGTGGGAGGCCCAAAACTGTACCCCATACCCCCAAGTTGCAGCATTTTAAGTCATTTATAGATTAGCAGTGCTGCATTTGTATCAAGGGCTTTTACCTGTTTACATATTTTAAGATTTATATGCTTTTACGTCTACTCTTGGCAGGGCACGCTGCTTAAAGTGGTTGTAAACCCTTACTTATACCAAGACATATAAGTATAGACAGAATAAAGTGTCACTAAACCCAAATCACAAAAAAAAAAAAAAAACTATCAATAAATGGGGTGTTACATGCTGTTCATACTCAGGCACTTTGGGATTCGTTTGCTGTAAGACTACCCGATTTATCCTGCTGCTCTCCATCTCCCCCTTCTGTTCATGTTCGCAGATTCAATTTTGAAGCTGTGGTGGCAACTCTGCACATGCTCAGTCTTCAGTGAGTTTCTACACTGAACATTTCCTCCACATCTGAGCAGCCCATGTGACTATAGAGTCACACACGTGGGTGTATACTGCAGCCTCTCCTCTACAGCCTCCTAAAGTACACATTTTACACAGCATTTCTGAGCTCAAGAAGGCAGGAGGCGGGATGTGAGGTCACACACTGCACAGCATAGAAAAGTGTAATCTGTACTGTCTCATAGGAATCATGCGCAGCTGAGACGGTCGATCAAAGGTTGTATGTGTTGGAGCTCCGCTCTCCTCCCCTTGGATCTCTTGGATAACCTGTCAGAAATGACGTCTCTGATGTCATCACGTTTGCCTCGTTGGAGGTGTAACTCTGCGGAGGACAGCGAGCAGGGAGAGTGTTATGGGACACCGATGATTTTATATTGCGCTAAATTGCAACTTTCTTGTAAGTGCGATCTATTTATTTTTATTAAATTCTTTACTTAAATACTACACAATGGGAGCTTTTATTATTTATATTCCCTGAGTGGTACCGATTCAGATCAGCTGTATTGCGGCATAGGTTTTTGGGAGACCGAATTCCCTGGGCTTGCTGAGACCATTCTATTGGTCTTTGGAGTCGGTAAGGAGAATATTTGCTCACTTGCTGGGTGTTTTTCCACTTGGCAAAGGGATTTCATACTCACTGATCTTCGTTGGCAATTCACCTAAGGACTTGTATCTATACACCGATTTTCACTATACTTTCACTTTTTGTGACTGTCCCTTAGTTTTCACTTTTAGCATTTTTTCACCAGATATTTTTAGTCACTTTGAGGCTGGGTTCACACTGCAGCAATGCGGGAACGCTGCAAATGCGCTGCGGGTTCCCGCATCGCATGCCTCCCGGCGGAAGTTCACACTGCCCTATGCGAACTGCTGGGAGTGTCACTGAAATGTTAATGACACCCCCAGATCAGTTCGCATATCGCAGTGCGATCTGCAAACTCGGACAGGAATCGGATCGCATGGTGTGAACACCCATGCGATCCGATTCTGCTGCGGACCAAAAAAAGGGTCCCGTGCGAGTTTGGGCCGGATGCGATGCGAATTCAGCCATACTGTATGGCTAAACTCGCATCGCACAGAGATCGGATGTGATTTGCACTGCAGTGCGAATCACATCCGATCTCATTACCGCAGCAGTGTGAAGCCAGGCTAAATAATATATATTTTTTTATGTTTATTATATATTCTTAATTCTAGTGTGCATATCTATTATATTTAAGCAGAGTTTGTGCTATTAATCCAGCATATTTCTTGATATATTATTATTTATGTAAATTGTTCTTTTCACTATTGTTTTATCACTTAGCGCTGCACTTATTTTTTATTTGTCACTTATTTAGGGGTTTCTTATATTTTAAAACTTGAAGTGCTGGCTGCTCTACCGATTGATTGATTTTTATTTTTTGGACATTCATATATTTTCTCTAGCGTAGCGTTTGGCCTTTGGTTGTTTTTTTTAGAAATGACACATGCAGATAGCAAGGGAAGGACAGCACAAATCATACTAGATGACTGAGGAAAATATAGAGCTGGGCGATTTTCTCCAAAAAAATAAATGAAAAAAAAACACTTTTTTTTTTTTTAAAACAAAATCACAGATTCACGATTCAAATGGAGTATTTTTTTGATGGACACCGCGTCGGTCCTGGGGAGCTGTGGGCAGGGGTTTTTAGGAAAGGCCGCGGCTCCGGCCTAGTGCTGGTGGAAAAAAAAAAAAATCAATTTGCTGACAATTTGAATCGATTTGAACTCTCAACTCGATTCAAGATTCAAATCAATTTTTTCCCCAGCCCTAGGTAAATGCACACTATAGAAGGATATGCTTTGTTCGTTTTTCATTTCAGAGGTTCACAATCATTAAACCTTACAGGCAGCAGTACACTGGGACCTAAAGTCAACCGGTTCCTGTTGTCCATGAATATCTGGCTTTAACCCTTAAATATACCCAGTGAAGCAACTAGCCTCAGGTGATACATAGCGATACCTTGTACCCATTTATCTACCGTTTTCTCTACATTCAAAGTCGAGAATTGTCTGGGAGTTCAGAAAAAGGGAGTGGAGAGCTGAGGTTTACATTCTGCAAGGCTGAGTGAGGAGAGCTCTGGGAGCTGATTGGAGGGAAGGGACACCCCACCATCCCTTCACAAAGCACACTGAGGTTGTCAATCAGCTGGAGATCCCTCCGGTGTCATCTTTTTTCTCTTGGTGTCAGGAAAATTCATCAGAAGATGAACGAGACAGCAGACGGAAATGACACTTAGTGCTCTGGATTGAGACAAGTACACACTATAGATGGATATACTTTATTCATATTTCATGTCTGAGGTTCGCAACCACTTTTAGCCTCAATTTTTTGTGCAGATAGTGGGAGGGGCGATAGGGTAATTGTCCGCATGTAGTGAAATGAAAGTCACCATACACAGGCGAAAAGGTAAAGGCAGATGCCATGTTGGATAGAGGGCTTTTTCCAAATGCTGGAGACTCACAAAAGAATGACAAAACGCTATAATGGTACACATTCCAAACATAGTGGCCTCGAAGCCCAGAATAAGCAGAGTAGGCCAACGATGGAGGACATCTGGGTTGTCTTATAGCCAGCGGTTCTACAAAGATGCACACTCAGCTAACCTATGTGTAAATACTTGTTATGAGGAGAGAAGGGGAAGGTTCTGCAACACACATTATGTTCAAGGGGGAAACAACAGCAATGTTTTTCAATGGCGATTCTCCAAGATCAGTCAGCAGGAGGGATCTGGCACATCTCGAAAATGTGAGATGTTGACTGAAGCAGGCGTTAACAGCATGTCTCTGATATTATGTCTATGAACCGAGTTCAGACTACATGGCTTTTATTTGACTCCCAAACTATTATTTTTATCTGACAGCAAAGCCTTTCACCCAAAATACATTTTAATAATGTGCATAGGACTTACAGTATAAAAATCTGAAAGTTCCAGACAGAGTCTATGTGTATTTAGCTACTGCTCTTATGCAGTATTCACCATCAGCGAAAAAAGAAAAAGCATTAAAAAGCCAAGGACTCAGAGGGGCGACGGAGCAATCAAAAGTTCTCCTATTATATTTCCCCATGTTATGCATTTCACGTCTCAACAAGAAGCATACTGCATTGTGTTCCTATACAATAGCTTGTTTTATGAATGCAAATGAGTGTTTAAAGAATACCTATTAGCCAATTTCATTTGGCAAAAGCTTTAGATCTGAATATCGGCTTTTAGTAAACTATTACCTAATGGAAGCTCGAAAGGCACCAGCATGAAAGCTATTGTGGTCAAATGTGAGGTCTGTATTCTCATGAGTCAATTACCATCTAATGCTTCCGTGCCAGAGTTACGAATCCCTGCATTCAAAATATTCTGCGCAAACTACTACTCTGTTGTAACCAGCAGTCTGTCTGAATGCCTGAGCTATTAGTAGCTACTCCAGCAAGCAATGGGCTGTAATGGCAAGGTCAGACGGGACCAAAATGGCTAAACCATATCCCAAAATCTCAGCAGGTAAATAATGCATAGATAAACACACAAGTAAATAAATGTTTAACTGTATTGCAGTTGAAATTAAAAAATAAAGAGATGCATGCAGAAGACATAGCCTGTCTACTTAAAGTGTAACTTTATCCATAACAGTTGTTTTAGCAAGGAACATTCATTCCACATTAATAATTATGCTACCAAAATGAGTGTGTGCTGTAAATTGCCTCCCGCATTGCTCCTGTTCCTTCTTGCTGGAGGCTACCATTTTGCTAAAGGCCAGAGCCCCTGAACAGAAGTAAATCTTTAGGCTTTCAGCAGATCGGCCTCTACATTTTAGGCACAGTGCCAACAAACAGAGTGCAACTGAACATGTGAGGTGAGACAATGTTTTGCTGGATTTTAAATACAGGCACTTATCTTTAATGTTTTATATAAGCTATACCTGCAAAAGGGGCCAGACTGAAGAGATCTAGCAGGACTTAATTTTCTGACTTAAATAATCAGGTTTTTGTTTTTTTCCCAGACAAAGAAACTGCACCATGCCCACCTTAGTTATTCCCAAATACAACCACTGCACTCCTTGCTGTCGTTTACATGCAGACAACCAGATAAAAAACATGGCAATAATAGGAAGTGTTTCACAGCCAATCAGATTTTAAATTTGCATTGGACTTTTAAAAGCGAATGGTAGTAGTTCACAGCAAAGGCATCAGGAAGTATACTCCCAGCAACCGTGTAAACTGCCCTATGGAATCAGGCTACAGTGGATTATATCTAAACTCAGTTACTAAAATCCCATTTACCTTTAACATCTGCTTCCCAGCTGATTTCCAAAGTTATTTTTAATATTTTGAATTATGCACCTTTCATTAAAATAATATCTTATGATCAACAATGGTCCCTGCCATCCTATAACAGGAAGTGCCTGAAAAACTGTGCCCGTCTCCAAAATATGCTCCAGGGCTGTGACATGGGCCTCCCATAAAAAAGTACAAGTCCCCCCTTTAGTGAACCTTATGCGGACATGGTTCAATGCGGTCACTATCAACAAAGTACAGAGTAATACAAAGGAGCCATAATTTAGGCACATTTATGTTGAAAAGTGCTGCAAAGTGGCTGTAGGGGATCAGCAGCCCTGAGATGCAACGGAAGTGTACATTTTCAATGGGTTCCTCTAATGCAAAGGTCTCAAACTTGCGGCCTTGCAGCTGTTGCGAAACTACAAGTCCCATGAGGCATTGCCAGGCTGACAGTTACAAGCATGACTTCCACAGGCATAGGCATGACGGGACTTGTAGTTTCACAACAGCGGGAGGGCCACCAGTTTGAGACTCCTGCTCTAATGCAACACGTTATATTATTGTACAAAGAAGTAAACAGTCCCCTAAACTCCAATATAAGATTTCCACTTTAAAACTGAACACATATGTATTAAACATACTCTTAGGCTAATTTAAGCAATCAGTGACTCCAATTACCAAGTTAATAATCCAAAACTCACCAATTTAACAGTTTCCCAAAACAGTTACATTTCGGCCATGCTTTGAAATAGAACAGTTACATTAACAAGCATGCTTATATCAGCTCTCAACCAATCTAATGGCTGGTGTCATACTTGATCACATGTGTAGCACCATGGCAACTGCTAATCAAACAGAAGCTAAGATGGCAGCTTCCCTGACTAACAAATAGGAGGGTTTAGTTCCACTTTAAAATAGAAGTGCAGGCTTTCAAAAAAAAAAAAAAGAAAAAAAGAAGGAGGTCATACTTCCTCAGTATGATGCTGTATTTGTCCCTCGTCGCCTCTAAGACCTAGAACTGAGTGATCAGCAGTCTTTGATCACTTGGCTCTCAGTCTTCAGTGAGCAGAGAGTCGGTGACTGTTAGTCACTGGATCTTTTCTTTGCCCCTCCAGCACTCACTGGAGCCCCAGGCTGTGCAGGGGGCGAGGGCAGCTGGCTCAGGCTCTCATTGACGCACTGAGAGGCTGAGCCAGCTGCCGGCCAGGCATCTGGGCATATCCAGACATTATTGTCGGGATCTCTGCAGAGCCTAGACCGACTCTCTAACATCAGCCGTCAGTGGACTTTAGCCAAATCTGGGTCACAGGAGTGCAGAACTAAATGCACGCCCGTGTCTCAGAAGTGTGGCCAGAGCTTTGGCAATACTTCTCCTTTACGTGGATGAGGGGGCATCAATTTCCACAAGCGATCGATGATAAACCTCACAGTAACCAAGCATATAAGCAAGAAATAAATAAATAAATAAATAAATGATCACATTAGACTTTTAAACCAATCACGGTAATTATTATTACTGTATAGTTTGTATCTATGCTTATTATTGGAGCACTGTAGACCCAGCAATTTTGGGTTTTCATTAAAAACTGCCAGTGCAGACAATAATAAAACTTTTTAGGACAGACCGCTACTGGACATATATTTGCAACAACAGAGGAAACCCTCAAATTTTGAAGCAAAAAGAAGATGTAAAAAAAAAAAAAAAAAAAAAAACCCACACAGTTTAAAGTAACAAAGAAACAAAAAGACAATTTGTTTCAATTACCAAGTTACTTTGCAGCTGCCAAGCCCAGAATGAGTTCCAATCTTGTTGTGCAGGGCTCAGTGCATGTAGCATCAGACAAACACTGGAAATAAAGAGCAGATCGAGGACTGGTGCTCCAGATCTCCAGCTGCATTACATGTCTTACATCCTTACATTACATGTCCTAAATCCTTGACATTTTTACAGCGAGTTACTGGCCATTAATATTAACCAGTGGTAACTGTTCACAGACATCACTTGATAGCCAAAGACAACACTGCTTCAAACAAAGAACTAGATCAATAATCCATGAGAGCTATCACACAGCTAATGGCAAACATATTATCAAACTATGTATGTCAGTAAGCTCCCATGCACACGGGTATAATAAAATATACAGGATCTTGCTGTCAGAAGCTGGGTAAAAAAGTTCACTGTATGCTGTATGCATGCAAACATTTTTGTAACATTGACATGCATTTAAGTGTATAGAGCAACCTTTCTCAACCTTTTCAACAAAGAGGAACCCTTAAAAGAGTTCTCCAGTCTCGGGGAACCCCTGCTAAAAATTTGAAGTCTACAACTCATGATACATTAGTGTGATGGTCGGTGGGAGGAACCTCTGGAGGAACCCTGGTTGAGAATCACTGGTATAGAGCAAGTGTGCACTATAGGTGGCTAGAACTCTAGGTGACTAAAGCAGCCTGCATCCTAGCAACAAAAGGAGCTACAATAGGTGGCTTAAGCCGTCTGCATCCTAGTGATGATGTTGGAGTGGAGCTAGTACGCCTTGTATAGATCGGGTGCTGGGGTTCCCCAAAAAGTCAGGTCTGATGGCCCAAGGGAGAAGTCCTTTCTGGCACAAGAGCATGGGCAGCACAGTGGCTAAGTGGTTAGCACTTATGCTTAGCAGCGCTAGGGTCGCTACTCGGAATCCCAACTACGGTACTACCTGCCTGGAGTTTGCATGTTCTTCCTGTGCCTGCGTTGGTTTTCTCTGGGTACTCCAGTTTCCTTCCACACCCCAAAAACATGCTGATAGGTTAATTCGCTCCTGGATAAATTGTCCCTAGTATTACATGCCGTACAGAGTCATCACATGCAGTGATATACAGTCCCGTCATGCACATCCCGTTCTCCTATACAATCTCATCATCCCCATCCCCTGTACCCCTATACAATCACATCACCAACATCCCCTGTACTCCTATACAGTCCCATCAACCCCATATGGCATGTGATGGCACTGTACGGCATGGTATCCTGTAATACTCTATTTACAATGAAGGGAACATTACTGGTATAGCGATACTAAGTAATACACCAATTATGGGGGAGAAAAGCTCTGTCCATGTCTGAGGAGCTCTGGACTTCAGCATGTAACTACAAGTAGATGTGAATGGAAGGTTTCAGTGTCTCATATAAAAATCCAGATAGTCAATAAAAAGATTCTTTCACAATGTTAGCTCTGATTTTATTTCATTTTACTATACCAGTAATGCATGGAATGCCTGTATGCTGTCAAATCCATATGTGTATTCTGCTTTACAAATATATTGTTTCCACTCTGGCAGATAGTATGTAGAGGAGATTTACATTCACAGCACTATCAGTGACTTCTCCTTGCTTAGTCACTGACTAAAGTGCTCTTATCTTTGCTGGATTTGTGATCGGAACATGCTGCAAAGAAGAAGGGAGGGGGGAGCAGTTAGACTCTGAAGTCTCAGGAATAAGCAGAGAGCCTACATCAAGCAAAATGACAGAAAAGTGGGTGAATCCAGACTCCAGAGCCAGACCATTGTAGGTATTACACTGTATGAAAGTCTGTAGACCCTCCCACAGGTACTTAGGTCGATTTTAACAGAATGGGGACACATTTCTTATATTAAAGTGTTTGTTACCCTAAAGAAAATAATAATAATAATAATAATAATAATAATAATAATATGGACCCTGTTTCCTTAAAGAATGTTAAAAAGCACAGTGCTTGTGCTGTGTAATTTGGTCCCCTGTATCTTCAGAAATACCTGGCTGATTCTGCCTGGTTCTGCCCTCCCCCTGTAAATTGACCACGGTTTATCATGGCTGCTGAGCCCTGATACCGTGGTCAGTTTACGTGCCTCCGTCATCCACAGCCCTGCTCTGTCCTCTCTCCCACCTTCCTGCCCGTTAGCTCTGTCCACTCCACGATCCTCCCCTCCTGCTGCTCACATAATACAATAACCTTGCAACAATCCCCTCTGCTATGTTAAATAATGTCCCCAGTACATTTGTTTTTTGTTTTTGGTTTTTTAAATGCCACTGTGTACACGATTTCAGAGCGCGAATCTGCGCTCACGTGACCGGCTCCCTCCTCTCCTCCTCCTGGCTGATGTCAGCAGGGAATTCCCAGCCCCACTGGCTTTGCTGCCAGTTTGAGAGAGGTGAGGGGAAATAATGGGTAGGTAGTACTGACTTACACGAAAGTAATGTTTCATACAGGAAGATGAGGCATACTAAGCAGGTCCTATAATCAGCGCTTGAATTTAGTTTAACCACTTCAGCTTTTCTTTTTAGATTTACCCACTTAAATGACCAGGCCATGTTTTGCGATACAGCACTGAGTCTCTTTAACTGACAATTGCACGATCGTGCCTCGTTGTACCCAAACTAAATGTATGTATTTTTTCCCCACAAACAGAGCTTTCTTCTGGTGGTATCTGCGGTTTTTATTTTATTGTGTGCTATAAACAAAACAAAATATTTTATATATATATATATATATATATATTTTTTTTTTTTTTTTTTTTTACACTTTCTGCTATAATACATATCCAAACAAAATAATAATAATAAAAAAAAAGAATTCTTCATGAATTTAGGCCAATATGTTTTCTTCTACATATTTTTGGTAAAAAATAATCCCAATAAGCGTATATTGATTGGTTTGCACAAAAGTTATTGCGTCTACAAAATAAAGGATAGGCTTAAGGTCTTTTAATAATTTTTTAGTTTTTTTACTGGTAATGGAGGTGATCAGTGCTAAAAAAATAAATAAAAAATAAATTTAAAAAAAGCACTGATCAATGTATAAATGGCACTGGCAAGGAAGAGGTTAACACTATGGAGCAATCAAAGGGTTAACTTTTTTTTTCCCGGGGTGGAGATAGCGGAACGGGCCTGCATCCAGGTTTTTCCTTCTTTCTTTTTTCTCCTTTCTCATTGGTGGTAACTTAGAGAATCCAGAGTATATGCCGCAGTGTAGATATATTTATGTATTTAAGTGCGTGTTAGAGGACAGATCCATTCATGTACCCAATGTATTTTTTATGTATTTATGTGTACCTGGAAAATGTTTTGTATTTTTATGAATGATTTGCAAATTGTTTAGCAAAGTATGTAAGATTTTTTAAATGTGTAAAAATGTAACAGCCGGGCCACCCTGCCGCAGTATATGTGCGGTGGGCGGTACATTAGTGGTGAAAAAAAAAAAGGGGGGGGGGGAGAGACTTTAATATAATTTTAACTAATTTTTTTGTGTTCTTTGCCCACACAACTTATGGCCTTGGTCAACTTTTTTGTACAGCACATGATGATCCTGTGTTCATGTAACCAGTTTGAAAGACCATCTTGAGCTGCCAATAAAACTTTACTGCACAACTTTACAGACCAAAACTTCCATTTGTTGAATCACCGTTTTGAGCAACTGCCAGTTTCAAGCAAGGCACGCACAATTTCATTATTCGACTCTCTTCAGAGATACTTTTATAGATACTATTTCAGTCTGGTCCTCAGCTGGCTTTCATCATACTATTTTACTTCTTGGCAACCCTAACAGGTACTCGAATAATGACTTTATTACATATAGTGCTTTACAATTACTGTATGGCGCTATATTGGAAATTTCCGTCCCCCGCACTGATGAGCTTACGATGGATGCTGTAGTGCCTGAAGCAATGTGGGATAAAGGTTACTTGTTCAAGGTTACAGTTTTCACAGTAAATCTATATTCATTTGAACTACCTATAGCCCAACAGAAACAAAGAACAATAGATTTTTTTTTTTAAATGCATTAGAAAAATTCAACGTAATAATTCCTTGAAACCATTGGAGAATAGTCTATTATATGTTCACTTTCACAAAAGCAAACCTGGCCTCTTCGTGTGTTCTGAATACCATACCTTGTCCAATTATTACGCACATCTGGTACAGCTTTGCATAGAAACCAATCAGCTTCCAGGTTTTATTTCCGAAGCTTAATTAAACAAGCTGAAGTTAGAAGCTGATTGGTTACCATGCAGATTAGGGAGTGCTTCAGTTTTAGTAAATCTCCCCCAATGTGTGACTTTTCGCTCCACATTCCACCTATAGATGAAATACCAGTTCTTGGTGGACTGCCTCTTTAAATCCTGGCCTTTAACCACATGGGAATTCTACACAGAGTAATAAAAAATCCTGGGATGTAGATTATTTATATTTGGACCAAAGCTTGCCCTAGATAATCTGCTTTACAAATGAAAAATATGTACTCTAGTTATGTTCAGCTTAATTTCCTTCATATTTCCAGACCAAGCCATCTGCTTAGCCTGTGTATCACATGCTTTGTATTATAGCTACAATTACCCAGGCATGCCAGCATGAGGCTCCTGCATAATATTTGAAGTCGGCAATTAAAATGTTAGGAGTCAGTTCTGCTTGACAGATCTACTGATCTGTGACAGCCCAGAGATGGTTTTCTCAACGTTGCGTTGCTCGATTTAAATGTTATTGTAGCATATTTGCAAAGCTGTTAGCATCCTGGACAGACGAATGAAAACAACACATGGAGGGGTATTTTTTTAAACTGTCACATGCGAGGTGTTGCAGGTTTATAAATTCAAGATTTTCTTCTATGCAGTCACAACAACAGTGTAAGGTGCTGCATTACAGCACCACAGTATATATGTCAGATCCAAAAACAGACGTGTAAGCAGGTGCAGTCTACTGTCTTCACTGCAGGTGGCGCTCAACCACAACAGCAATGCAGAGGGTGAGGAAGTCGTGGAAGACACAGTTCCTCTATGGTTTCCTGGAGTCACTGGGGCAGCGATCCGATTGGATTCTGGCCGCTCATGGGACTCTGGCAGCCATAGTAGGTGTGGCAGAGTCCATTTAAGACCCTGGCCCCTGGGTTTGGCATGCTCTTTGTGAGTAGGTAGTGCAGGGAAAGGTCATTGCAAAAGTCTAAAGCTAGAAAGAAGATGTCTTGCATCAGAAGCGACAATGCACTCAAAACACTCACGGATTGTCGTAAAAAAAAATATTTTGTTGGAGATGAATTGACAATGTTGATGTAACATACAATAAACAATGGTAACAACCCAAAAAAACTAAATAAAAGAGGGGGTAGCTATTGAGCAGGTAGCCCTATAACCAGACATAGGAAACGAACAGACTAGGGGTCCACACTGTAAGCAAGGAGGAGGGACTCCAACTGTGAAAACAAATAGGGGGGGAGACAGCGCAACAATTTATTAAAGTTGCATACCCACAAAAAGGTAAACAAAAAGACACATATGGAAACAGAAAGAGGATAAGCGACATGCAGCTGGATGGATGAGCTAGTAAAAAGACACAGTCTGGATTGCTGTGCCGCTGTCTGTTGGATGGGGAAAGGCTAGGAATGCCCAGCTTGCACTATGTGCCTCGGCTTCCTCACTCCCAAAATCAATGGCCAATGAATGGTGTGGTCCACCTGGCGTCCAGGGTCACAGGATGCATTTCGAGGGACCTTCCTCTTGCCACAGGGGTCAGCTGAGGAAGAGAAGGTCCCTAGAAACACGTCCTGTGACCCTGGACACCAGGTGGACAACACCATTCATCAGCCATTGACTTTGGGAGTGAGGAAGCCGAGGCACATAGTGCAAGCTGGGCATTCCTAGCCTTTCCCCATCCAACAGACAGCGGCACAGCGATCCAGACTCTGTCTATAGATGCTTATCCATCCAGCTGCATGCGTACGGGACTTTATTGATATAACAGGCTTACCTCCTCCTGTTTCCATATGTGTCCTTTTATTTACCTTTGTGAGTATACACTTTTTGATCAATTTTAATACATTTTTTGGAGCTTCCTACACTAGAGTGGTTGCACTGTCTGTCTCTCCCCCCTTTTTTAGAGTATGGAAAGGTATCGGTTAGGGACAGTACTAGCGATAGGGAAAGGTTCCTGACCAGGAGGGAAAGCACATGGTCATATCTACCTGGATACTTTCCTGATTGGGCACGAGAAGGCCAGGACGTATTCTGTCCCCTCTCGACACCATCGGATCGGCTGGAAGCCACTACTTGTTACGTGTCGGGGATGGATGGGGGGGTGGACATAAACAGGAACTTCAGTTAAATTTATTTGGTTTACTATGATTTTTAATAACAACCGGATTTGCATTAGATTGTGGGGATAGGGTGACGGAGTAATATTCCATACATTCCAAACCTTAATGGTGCGGAACATATGAAATAGCCTTTTTCCTCTGGAGGAAACCTCAAAATAATTTTGAGGTCTCTGGGAACCCCTGCTAAAAATGATTATATAACACATTTTATGGTAAAAATAGCACGATCAGTAAGCTGTTGAAAGTTTTAAATAAAAAGATAAAGAATATAGTCAGGGTCAGGGCAGAAATACTGCCTCAAATTTGTGGTCAGAGAAGAAAAAGCCCCTCACATTTGTGGTCAGTGGAGAAATGCCCCCTCACATTGGTGGTCAGTGGAGAAATGCCCCCTCACATTGGTAGACATTGTGGGTGGGAGACTAACCTGTCGGTACTCAAGGAACCCTAGTTGAGAATCGTTGATATAAAAATATACAAAAATGAAAGGTTTATTTGGTAACATTGTGAAAGTCTTCTATGAAATGAGTAAAACGATATCCAAGAAATGACAATGATATTGCAGGTAAAGTAACGGAATTTAACAAAAACGTACATCAAAAAATATGAGTCTTGGTAAAAGTGAGCTTCTCAGGCTTCGGACAATGAGAAAGAAGCAGCTTTGTACTGTACTGTCAAGAAAAGCTATGAGAAATTCATTGGATAGGAACACATGGGCTGACCTCTTGCTGAGAACATCAGGTGGTGAGAAGTCTGCTTGACTTTCTTATCATCTCTGTACAAACAAGACCCGCTACAGGTTTTCTGTCAGATGAGGCTGATAGGACTTACTTACTAGCAATAAGTATTTTCTTCCCATCTCTATAGAAAAAAAAATTACTTTTGGATTGCTAAATGGCTACAAATGTTTGACATATCAGAAAATCTCTGCTTGAAAATCAAGCATCTAATGACACAAGTGTGCATAATCTCATTCTAATTAACATTTACATGGCTAAACCATATCAAACTGCTCTAAAGTATTGCGCTGTCTATGGCCCCTTTTAGTTACAAAAAAGGATGTTCTTTTTCTGCGTTATATTATTTCCATCAGACCAAAGCTGGTACTCAATGTCTATTATATAGCACCCAAGTTCCACACTGTAGCGTGCTTGAAGTGACAAGCACTGTGACTAAAAATGATTTACAATGTTTGATTACGATCTTTTTGAGGCTACTTTTTCTCCCCCAATTCAGGTACTTTGCCCGTGAAATGAAAAGATGCTTGCTCCACATCCCCTAAGGATATGGACTAGTACAGGGGTCTCCAAACTTTGGAAACAAAAAAAAGTGACAGTTTATGTCCTTCAGACTTTTCTTTTTTAGGGGGGGGGGGGGGGCAAAATGTGGCCAATGGTAGTAGAAAAGGTCTCTATGGCAGTGGTAAAAAAAAAAAAAACAATGCCCCATCTTTGGTGTCAGTGGGAAGAACTGTGCCCCATCATTGGTGTATTTTTGAGGAACGGTGCCCCATAGTTGCCGTGAGTGGGCCTTATTGTTGGTGTCGTTGCAAGGAGTTGTACCCCATCATTGCGGGGAATTGTGTTCCATCATTGGTGTCATTGGGAGGAATTGTGCCCCATCATTGGGAGGAATTGCATCTCATCATTAAAGTCACTGGGCCCCATTGTTGGTGTTATTGGGAGAAAGTGTGCCCCAAGATTGGTGTCGCTGGGAAAAATTGGGCCCCATCATTGAGGTCATTGGGTGCAGCCTCTTCAGTGCCCATTTGTGCAGCAGGAAAAAAATACTTATTTGCTAAATCTTATAACTGAAACGAAGAAAAATGTTTCAGTCTGTTTGTTTAGCAAAAAAATAAAAAGAACCCAGTGGTGATTACCACCAAAAGAAAGCTCTGTCTCAAAAAAAATTATAAAAATTGCATATGGGTACAGTGTTGCATGACCATGCAATTCAAAGTGTGACAGCGCCTAAAGCGAAATATTAGCCCGGGCTGGAAGGGGTGAAAGTGCCCGGTACTGTAGGCGGTAAAGTGATTGTAAATGTTATTTTAATAAATAAAATAAAAAAACTAAACATGTCATACTTACCTGCTCTGCGTAGTGGTTTTTCACAGGGCAGCCCAAATCCTCCTCTTCTCGTCTCCCTGGCTGGAGCTTCTGGCCCCTTCCTCCGGTTGAGTGCCCCCACAGCAAACAGCTTGCTATGGAGGCACCTAAACCAAGCTGCAGCTCTGTGTATCCACTCAGACACGGAGCTGCAGTTTGGCCCTGCCTCCTCCCTCCCCTCTATGGTTAACTGAGTTTGATTGACAGCAGTGGGAGCCAATGGCGCCGCTGCTGTATCTCAGCCAATCAGGAGGGAAAGTCCCGGGTGGCCGAGGCAAATTGTGGACATCGCTAGATCAAGAGGGGACTCTGGTAAGCTCCTGTGGACAGTAGACTTTTTATCTTAAAGCATTAAAGGGGTTGTAAAGCTTTGTTTGTTATTTTCTAAATAGGTTCCTTTAAGCTAGTGCATTGTTGGTTCACTTGTCTTTCCCTTCAATTGCCCTTCTAAATTATTTTTTTTCTCTTTGTCTGAATTTCTCACTTCCTGTTTCTCCTCAGTAAACTTCACACCATCATCCGAGCGGTGTTTAGTCAGCCAGAACAGCTTACTGAACAGCTTACTGAGGAGGAACAGGAAGTGAGATATTCAGACAAAGAAAAAAAACATTTAGAAGGGAAATCGAAGGAAAAGGTAAGTGAACCAACAATGCACTAGCTTAAAAGAACCTATTTAGAAAAAAAAAAAAAAATAATAAAAACCTTTACCACCCCTTTAATATAAAAAAAAAAAAAAACCTGACTTTACAATCACTAAGCATGAACAAAAAAAAGAAAAAACTGGAAGCCGATTGGCTTTTATGCAGAATTGCACCTAATTTTTCACTCTCCAGTTTTATCAATTAATGCTCATGACACCCTTAGTGTCATAAGCACAGGTATTATGACAGCAAGGGGATGGCTGAATTACCTGTACAAGTATCAAAATAAACGTCAGAAAGGTGTAAAGGGTTAATTCCACTCAGAACTGCGCAGAATGCCAGAGTGACAAGGAGGGTTATGTTGACATTGCACACAAGTTCACAAAGCCGGAATGCAGTCTGGCAAGCAGGTTTCTGAGGCAGAGGCACTACAGAGATTTTGTTTTGACTGTACATAGAGTAAGGAGGCGATTAGAAGAGGTCATACAGACCAAGAGCCATAAAGACTGCTGTGGGCTATGCACTAAGACTAGCAAGCAGAAATGTCAGATGCAACAGAAAAAAAAAAAATCAAAGCTTGTTCAAGGATGAGGAGCAGGGCACATATTAGATCTCATTTACTTTAGGGAAATTTGTCCTGAAAACAAAACGCTTGTGTGCATAGGCCTTGATAGAAGTGAATATAAACTTAGCACATATGCCCCATACTAGCCTTTAAAGCAGTGGACTTGAAGGACTGGTACACTTTAAAATGACGGCCTGGTAATGGATACGCTCACATGCATGTGCACAATCCTCTCACAGACCCATAAGTTGGGGGTTTGCCTCTTTCCATTAAAGCTGAACTCAGGCCAGAAACTATTTTGGCCATTTGCCCTGTAAAAATAAATGAATACCTATGCAGTGTATGCAGCTGCACTGCTGCATTATGTAATACTCTTACCCATATTTTCCCTTCAGATTTACCAAAACCATATACTATGAGGTAAAACCATATACTATGAGGTGAAACCTTAGGAGTTTCAATGTGTATGCAATCAGGCAGGCCCTTGCACTACATGGTTTTGGTAAACCTGAAGGAAAAACTCAGCAGAAAAACGTATAGTGTGTGTATGGGGCTTTAGGCCTCTCTCACACTGGCATTGTCAATCCTGCTTTTATTTGTATTTAAGCCCTGGTTCACATTGATGTGATTTGGCATGCAATTTGACATGTCAAATATTGCCCGCAATAGAATCATCAGAATTGGTGCGACGCCGCACCAATTCCCAAAAGTAGTTTCTGTACTACTTTTGGTGATTTTAGGTGCAATTTCAATACACATCTGAGCAGGAAATCGCACAGATGTCTCTGAAATGGTCGGAATGACATGCGGGAATGAAATCATGCAAGGTTATCTGAACTCATGCGATTTCAATCGCGCGGCAGTGTGAACCTGGGCTCAAGGAAATTTCCAAACACATAAATACATGCAATGATTTTTCAATAGTGCCATCCACACAGTGCATTTACCTGCGTTAAAAGATTCTTCCCAGATAATATATCCTGCATTTAGAAATTAAAGAAAGGTTGACATATTGTAAAGTGACATGCAAACTCTTGACGCTATATAAATCCTGTATAATAGTAATTTAAAAAAAAAGGATATAAATTTAATTTGCGTACAGTGTTGCATGGTCGTGCAATTATCAGTTAAAGTAGCACAGTGCTGAATAGCAAAAAAAAATGGCCTGATCGTGAAGGAGGTAAAACCTTCCAGAGGGCAGGTGGTTAATTCACCTTCAGGCTGGGTTCACACATAAGAGTGTGACCAGCTCTCAATGGAGCCAGTTAACATATGTCCAAGGTGGCAGCGGTCCAGATTCAAAAAGGGTCCTGTGCGTGTTTGGGTGCGATTCATGACCTGAATCACACCTGAACTGGTGAAAAAGACACAAAGCGGACCCCGGGTAGGAACCCACGGCCGCACATATGTGAACCCATCCTCAATTTGGGTTTTATACAATGCATGGCAATGCAAATTCAGCTGCCTTTTCCCAGTACCTCTGTGTAGTACCGCTGTCTTTGGTCATCCCTATCCATGCTGACCAAGTCATTTCTCTGATATATTTTATATCCTTAAATTCCCGGTCATTCAGAAAATAAAAGGATTCCAGCAGCTATTGGAATGTAGTGAACCATCCAGCTAGCAAGACAAATGACAGGACAGACATAAAAGCCACTCAGCTGGTAGGCTATGTTTCTTAAGTGATTTTATAAGCAGACTTTTCACATTTGACTGGACCAGCCAGATAGTCTCTCTGAGGTTGGCACAGACCCCTGTAGTAGATACCCCAATCTATGGTTTCAAGACATACAAACCTACTAGCAACCACTAGGATTGCTGAAACTACATTACATGGAGTCAGAAGGAATCCAATGACCCTACCTCTAAATGAGCGCTCATTTGATTAGTATAGTATTTGTAAAAAAAAAAAAAAATTATATATATATATATATATATATATATATATATATATATATATATATATATATATATATATATATATATATATATATATAAGATCGTATGAACAAGATCATGCATGCTCGGAAATGAATGAATACAATACATCACTTCAGCAGTTGAATTCTGATTTTACGATAATTTTTCAATAAGAGAGACTAGCTGAAAAAGAATATGTATACTAGGCTTAAGTGGTATGTATGCAAGTATAGGAAAACACACATGGCGTGTAGGCCTAGCACATTATCCTTAATACGTTTTTATTGAATAATATAAAAACGGAGGTAACTATACTCACAAACCAATGCTTGCATCATAGCTTTAACACATCAACTGCTTACGTCCATATGCGTAAATTCACAATGCTTGTAGACACATCGGCTAAAGCGTTTCAAGGTTTGTCTATTGTTCAGAACCTTGTCTGGATGGCTTTTAGGGTAGGTTAGGAGCTCTTTTGGTCCTGATCCATGCCTCTCAGGTCAGTGCTGCTCAAAGCCTCATTTCATGTCTGAGAGGCTCCGTTGTGTTAAAGCTATGATGCAATCATATGTTCACACTTAAAGTGGTTGTATAGTAAATTTTTTAACTTTTACCTACAGGAAAGCCTATAATAAGGCTTACCTGTAGGTAAAAAAAAATATCTCCTAAACCTGTATGGTTTAGGAGATATTCCCCTCGGTATTGGCTGCTGACTGCAGCGGCGCATGCGCACAAGGGGATTCTCGGCTGAAAGCCCGGCGGTCGCCGAACCCTGCCGGGATGAAATCTCCCATGTGCATGCCTGGAAGAAACGTTGAGGGAGCATGTCAGCTCCCTCGGCGTGGATCGGGCCAGATGTCGGGGCCTCGTTCTAAGGTAAGTATTTCATAATGAGCTAGTATGCGGTGCATACTAGCTCATTATGCCTTTTCCTTTGCAGGTGGCAAAAAAAACCCAAACAAACATTAGCGGGTATACAACCGCTTTAATCCTTGAGGCGATTCAGTTCGCGTTGTACGCTATACAAATATCTCATTCATTCATTAATCCTAACTGTTCTTGTAAAGTCCAGCTCAGACAGAAGATCAAGAGAAGTAGTCCCGCGGGAACATATCTCCTGACAGTAAAAAAAATTAACCCCTTACAGTAGTGATTATCTGCTTTTTTCTACTATAAAAGGGCCAATTTTAGTTTTTTTAACCCCATTATGTTACTAAACGTCTTAGGCCTCTATATGTTTATTGGTGCTTTTTGTAGAAATGCACTACAGTTCATTTACATGGTTTCCTATGGGACACGTTCAATATCTGAAAGGGTCAGGGACTTTTAATGCAAAATGGTGCTTTATTTGTTCAATATACTTCAATGGAGAAGCCACAGAAAAGAATGTAATGCGTTTTTGCAGCAATTTGTGTTTTTTAATCTGCCCAAAAAAAAATGCAAAAATACAAATTGCAGTAAAATCACATGCGCTAAAATCAAAACGCACAGCAAAAAGCACTACAGAAACAGATCAAAAGAAAACTGCATACCGAGCAATTTTCAGATGAGAATATTCAGACGAAAAATCTTTGTACATTCGCTGAATGAAAGAATTTTGTTTGACATTTTCACTTGCTTTTCATTCAGTTTTTAAAAGGAATCTAATTTCTGAATGAAAACCACATACATTGTCTGAAAATTCCTTTGACTAAGAAGTTTTCTATTATTTCCAAATTTTCCCATCACTGTGGTTGAAAATGAACGTCAATTTGACCCACTTTTTTTTTTTTTTAAAGGTTATTAACCGATTAATCGAAACAATAAATGGGCCAACTAATCGATTATGAAAATAATCGTTAGTTGCAGCCCTAGGGTCGAGTATAACTTTGGAAACTCCTACTGATCTCTAGTGACATGGAAGCGGGTTTCTGAAGTCTGTTAATATGACCCCCACCCCTTCCCCGATTAAGCTTTAAAAGCGAGCTCCAGCTAAAGGTCTGCACCTCCAATAGTCTGCAGAGCACTGCACCCATAGACCACTGATCACAGTTGCAATACAAAAAAGGAAACATGAATGCAAAAAATAAAATAAATGCATATTACTATTTTTTTTTTCTTTGCAATATGTGTTTTCTATTTTTTTTTTTTTTTTTATTCTCCTTTAAAAAGAGAAATGTTAAAAGACCTTTACAGACAAGGCAATTGCTTATACGTAAAATGAAAAACATATGATGATAGCATATGAAAGTACTGATTCAAACATTCTTTTGAAGGCTGAGATGATATTCAAATCTAAATTTAGGCAAAAACAAAACCAAAGCAACGCAGATTGATTATGTAACAGGCTGCAAAGAATTTAATTTCCTTTTTGTCAGACAGACACAGATGCTTACAGACTAATAATGATTAAAAAAAAACACTAGAAAATCTACCATCGATATTTTTGGGGGAAAGAGGTAAACAATTTAGGCTATTAATAAAACGCACAATGTCTTCTGCTGGAAAGCTATACTTCAACTCAGGCTGGGTTCACACTGCTGCGGCTACAAGAACCGGATGTGATTCACACCGCACTGCAGTGTAAATCACATCCGATCACATCCGATCTCTGTGCGATGCGAGTTCAGCCATACAGATAGTATGGCTGAATTCGCATCGCAACCGCCCCAAACTCGCACGGGACCCTTTTTTTGGTCCGCAGCAGAATCAGATCGCATGGGTGTTCACACCATGCGATCAGATTTCTGTCCGAATTTGCAGATCGCACTGCGATATGCAAACTGATGTGGGGGTGTCATTAACATTTCACTGACACTCCCAGCAGTTCGCATAGGGCAGTGTGAACTGCCGCCGGGAGGCATGCGATGCGGGAACCCGCCGCGGATTCGCGGCATTCCCGCATTGCTGCAGTGTGAACCCAGCCTTAAACAGGAAGAATATACAATATATAAAATATACTGCATTCAACCACTGCACTACCTGCCTGGAGTTTGCATGTTCTCCCTGTGTGGGTTTCCTCTGGGTACTCCGGTTTCCTCACACACTACAAAGGCATGCTGGCAGGTTCATTGGCTCCTGGATAAATTTGCCCTAGTATGTATATGTATGAATGTGAGATAAGGACCTTAGATTGTAAGCTCCATGTTGGCAGGGACTGACGTGAACATATAACATATATATGAAAAGAGCCGCGTAATTTGATGGCGCTTTACAAGTACAATAACAAAAAGGTTAAACAGGGTGAATTCTAGACCAGAATCTAGGAGGCCCTTGCAATGTACTTTTGCACCATCTTTAATCTACTATATTCTAGGAATCTCTTTATAACAACTTCCTTTGCCGAGAATTTCTTTGCGTGCATATTAGGACAGAATATTGCTCCTAGCAGATGGTCAGTCTAAAAATACAGGTTAGATAGTACAAAAAAAAAAAAAAAAGTTCTTCCTCCAATTCTGCAGAATGAAGCAATTCGCAGCATGTTGTGAAGTCATCCATTCTAACATTTGTGGGACACAATGAGAACAATTTCCTGAAAGAAGGAGGCTACTTTGGTCCTATATATTAAGCTCCAACATGCTTAGTCAAGCCACACATAGCATTAACCTCCCTGGCGGTATGATTCAGTCTGGTTTTAGGTGCTGAAAGCAGTACAATTATTTTGCATGGAAATTTGGCGTCTTATATTGTAGTCCTGTAATTCTTAGGAATAACTCTCTTAAATCTGTTCAAACCAGAGTCTAGCAGACATCCCGGGTATGATAAAGTTTATAATAGAATAAAGAATAATAAAAATTATTCAATAATGTAATCAAATCCTAAAACACTGAAAAAGGGACACTTTTTGGTTGCTATGGACTATCTCTGAATTTCACACAGACCACTAGGGACAAAGGGGGTGTGTATTTTTTAATACAGTACTGTAATCTGTAAGATTACAGTGCTGTGTGTGTGTTTTTACTTTTTTGAATTTGCTGCTGTTCTCCGCTCCCGTGCGCTGTAACGTTGCAGAGAACGGAGCTCGGCGGCAGTCGGGCACTGTGTGAATCGAGCGGAGGACAGCTCGATCACACAGCGCGGAGGACATCGCTGGATCCAGGGGACAAGGTAAGTAACTCTCCCTGTGTCCTCCCCTGCATCCAACGATGCGATCCCGAGACTCGGGATTACCGTAAGGGGGGTTAACAGAGGTGTAAGCCATATTTATGGTCCAAAATCTGAACAAGTGAACCACAAAATCAGTAAGTGCCCACGTTTATATTAACCGCTTGCCGGCCAGCCGCCGCAGTTTTACTACGGTAGAATGGCACGGCCAGCGAAACGACGCTATGTTACGTCGCTTCGCCCGCAGAGTGTTCCCGACCCCAATGAGAGTGCCTGCTTCTTTCGGGGCAGAGGAGATAGTATGAACACCGATATCTCTCTCCTCCTAGACAGTTCCATCCCCCCTACAGTTAGAGACACACCTAGGTAACACAGTTAACCCCTTGATTGCCCCCTAGTGTAAACCCCTTCCCTGCCAGTGACATTTACACAGTAATAAGTGAATTTTTATAGCACTGATCACTGTATAACTGTTAATGGTTTCAAAAATGTGTCAAAAGGGCCCACCATAAAGTCGCAGTCCTGATAAAAATCGCAGATTGCCGCCATTAAGAAAAAAAAAAAAAAAAAAAATGACATAAATCTATCCCCTATTTTGTAGACGCTATAACTTTTGCGCAAACCACGCAATAAATGCTTATTGCAATTTTTTTACCAAAAATATGTAGAAGAATACAGATCAGTCTAAACTGAGGGAAAAAAAATGTTTTTCTTTGATAAAAAATTTGGGATATTTATTGCAGCAAAAAGTAAAAGATTTTGGGGGTTATTTACGAAAGGCAAATCCACTTTGCACCGCAAGTGCACTTATCTACCCGCTTTAAATCTAAAGGGTAGATCTGCTGATTTTATCATCCAAAAAAATAAAAAATAGGGGTATTTACTTCTTTTGTTTATAGCGTAAAAATATAAAAACCGCAGAGGCGATCAAATACTACCAAAAGAAAGCTCTATTTGTGAGAAAAAAAAAGAACATCAATTTTGTTTGGTTGCAACATCGCACGCCCGAGCACTTGTCAGTTAAAGCAATGCAGAGCCGAATCACAAAAAATGGCCATGGAGCAGCCAAACCTTCCGGGGCTGAAGTGGTTAAAGGGAAATTACACAATTTCCATATTCCCCAAAAATATTCCATACACATTTACTACTGAATGACCCTGCAAAATATTTTTCAGAATATCGGATCTGAGCCCAGAATCTCTGTGGGCACAATCCCGCGTTACTTTCCCCCAGCTCTTGTGGGATCTTTACTGAATGATTGATAGTAGCGCAGCCACTGGCTCCTGCTGTTGTCAACCAAATCAATTACGTGGCGCACCGGGGGGGGCGCCGCTGAGTGTATCACACGGGAGCGCGCCCGCAAAGCTACCCCCCTTGGGAGAGCGCTTCCCAGAGGGGGGGGGGGGTAGATCTTGTGGGGAGGAGACGAGACAGCCGGGGGACCCCAGAAGAGGAGGATCGGGTCCACTCTGTGCAAAACGAACTGCACAATGGAGGCAAGTATGATATGTTTGTTTATTTTTTTTAAAACAAATTAAACCTTTACAGCCCCTTTAATGTTTTACATGCTGTCAATAAAACCCTTTTAAGTGGTATTTAAAGTGATTTATGTGACATACAGACCTAGTGGGTCTACATGTTCCATAAATACCAGTGTGTGCATTATTAATTTGCACATGTGATAAAATAGATTTTTTTGACAGTTCAGCAGAAACCTAACAAAAGACAGTAGACAATTGGACATTGAAGGAAAGAATACAGTTTTGGCCAAGAAAGTAATATGAGCGCACAGCTTGTAAACAAAGACAAAGTATTTGCTTTTTATGCTTTTGTGACCCTGGGGTAACTGCACCCAATAGCTATACCACAAAATATGACTTACAATTCAGTAATATAATCCATCCATTGAACATAACATGTCATATGTACATAATATTTATATATTTTTTTTTTACAGCTGAATTCCAGGACAAGCAAATATTGTCTTGCTTGATTCTTGGAGTTCTTTTTGTATTTCTTCCAGATCGGTGCAGTAACTCAGTGTCAAACGTTGGCTCTGTGCAGAAGCTTCCTGTAATAAAGACCAGTCACTGCTGCTCTCTGCCTACTTCTGTAGTTATCGCTACGCAGTCAATTTATATCATTTGTGGCTATTAAAAAGGGGGGGGGGGGGGGAAGTATAATTTAAATATATATATCACATACATACATACATACATACATATACACACACACACACACATATAGTGCTCAACAGAAATGAGGACACCCCAACAAATTCAACATAAAACCTTTACTTTCCTTTCGGAATCAACATTTTCAACAGAAGGCTATGCTACAAAATACTCCCACTTATTTTCACACACAAAAAAGTATTTTTCCTAAAAAATGTATTCAAGACCATGATGCAAAAATGAATACACCCCAATGAAAGTCTTAAGCCTCATACACACGATAGGACTTTGTACAAACTTTCCCTTGGATTTTTGTACAAAGGGCGTCGGCCCTGAACTTGTATTGCATACACACAGCAGGACTTTTTCAGCCAACTTTCACCAAATCACGTGGTTTTTCTGCTCTTTACCGCCACCTTTGGTCAACTTCTGTATTGTTGTCTGATCTTTTGCATTGGTTCTGAGCATGCCTGTTTGTACTTTGTACAAAAGTCCTATGGTTTTCTGTACACACGATCAGACTTTGCTCCATCTGACTTTTGTTCCCAGAAAGTTTGTCCGTTCGCACAGCCAACAAAAGTCTGATGAAAACCAAAAAAGTTTGTCCGATGGAGCGTACACACGGTAGGATGTTGCTCCAAAACAGCTAATTTGCATGTTTGTTGTCAAAAAGTCTGATCGTGTGTATGGGCCTTTAGGAACAAAGCTAAATTTTGGACAACAAAATCCTAATTAACAAGAATTCAGCTACAGGTGAGACTAACTATTCATTAAACAGGTGTCCAGCAGACAGTTGATTATAAAAGGCCATTATTTAACAAAGAAAACCCCTTTCCATTTCATGCTGTCAGCAATGGAACCACATGGAAGTGAAATGTCACAAGGCCTGAGAAAGAAAATCATTTCTTTACACAAGAAAGGTGAAGGCTACAAGAAGATTATCAAAGCTTTACTTATCTGTCAGAATACTGTAGCAAACCTGATAAAAAAAAAAAAAAAAACTAATGTAACAAAGATGGAACTGTAACAATCTCACAGAGACCTCCAGGCCATCCACAGACATTAACACCTGGACAGGAATGTCTTCCGAGGAGAAGGGTTGAAGAAAAAAATCCATTCAAGTGCACTGCAGCTAGCTGGGGGGGGGGGGATGGTTTTCCAGTGACACAATGTGGCATATACTGCAGAGGAATGGCATTCATGGGTGTCGTCCACAAAGGAAGTCTCTCCTAAAGCCCATGCACAAAAAAGGCCAACTAAGCATTTGCCAGGGCCCATGCTGAAAAAGAAAGACTACTGGGACTCTGTACTCTGGAGTGATGAAACCAAGATAAATGCTTTTGGAACTGATGGCTTCAAAACTGTAGTGTGTGTCGCAAATGTGAGGAATACAAAGAAAAATGCATGGTGCCTACAGTGAAACATGGTCGTGGCAGTGTCCTTCTGTGGGGCTGCTTTAGTGCTGCTGGTGTTGGGGAGCTCCATTTCATTGATGGCATCATTAATTCACAGATGTACTGCTCTATAATTGAAAGAGAAGATGCTGCCCTTGGCCGTCTGGGACTTTCCCAACATGACAAATCCAAAACACACATCCAAGGCCAATATTACATTTCCAGATTAATGGAGTGAAAGTGATTCAGTGGCCAAGTTTGTTTCCTAATCTGAACCCAATCAAACACCTATGGGGAATTCTGAAGAGACAAGTTGAGCATCACTCTCCATCCAGCTTCAAAAATAAGTTGTTCTTTAAAAATGGAATAAGATCGATGTTGCAATATTTTGGCAACTTGTTCATTCCATGCCTAGAAGACTTAGAGCCGGTTAAAACATGGACGACTTGTCAGGCGACTTAGCCGCCTGACAAGTCACTTCCAGTTCTGTACTATGGAACCATTCTAAAAGGAGCGACTCAAGTAACTCCAACTTATGCCGCGTACACACGGTTGAACTGTTTGACGTACTTAGTCCGTTGAAACACATTTCAGCGGACAATCCGCTCGTGTGTGGGCTTCAGCTGACTTTTTCAGCGTGCAGTCCGGAGTACTAAGAATTTCGGATTTTCCAAAAATCTGTCCGTCGTACTTTGGTTTCAGCGGACAATACGTTCGTCAGTATGCTAGTTCGACGGACTAAGAATGGCGCATGCCCAGAAAGGATTTACACGGTGGAAGGGTGCTTTGCTGTGTCTTGGACTTCCTATTTCTAGTCCCGTCGTACGTGCTGTACACGTCATCGTGCAAGCTTTCGACGGACTGTTTGTGCATCCGTGTGTGGTCAAGTCCGTTCAGTGGAAACTACGACGGATTGTCCGTCGGATTATATGACGGACTAAGTACGCCATACAATCCGCTCGTGTGTACGCGGCATTAGAGAAAGGTTCCTGTACTACTTTTGGGGTGACTTCAGGAGACTTGCATTGACTTCTATACAGAAGTCGTTTTGCAAGTCACCGCTGAAGTCATGTACAGGTCGCGCTGCCTCAGCGTCAACCAGCTCTTGGTGCTGTCCTTACAAATTATGGAGGTCATACAAAATACTATATGTAGTAGTTTTTATTGCTGGGTGCATTCATGTTTGTGTCAACTAATTTGAGTAAAAAAAAACTGAAGATTTTGTAATCCAAGTTATATTATTACCTTACTTTCATGTAATGAGCTAAACAAATGTTCTATAAAACAACTTTGTCAAAATTTTTAAAATTGTTCTGGTGTTCATTGAGATGTTGATTACAATCTTACTATTCAAATAGGGATGTACTCATTTATGCAGAGCACTATGTAGTATGTTGACACTTTTCTGTTCAATATTATTATACAGTGTAAATCCGTGTCACTGCTCAAATTTTTCACCAAAAATAAAACATTTTAATCTATACCCACAAAGAGTTAACAGAGCGGACAAATGTATTTTTGCACATAATCCCTGGGAGTGCTGCTGCTGGAGTAACACTATTTGAAGCGGTATGGAGGGATAAGGGTAGGTAATGATTATGGTACCAGCTGTTTCTAAAGTTTCACTTTCATCTAGGTTCCCAGCCCCATCCCCTTGAATAACTTCATGTTCTTTAACAAAAAATGTAAACCTGTAAAGTGGATGTCAGTGATATGGATGAAGAAAATGCCAACAACTGATCCAACCCCCAAGCTGCAAAAATTGGAAACTTACTCAAAACATGCTTTAACACTAGAATGATATATATATATATATATATATATATATATATATATACACATATACATATACTATATATATATATATATATATATATATATACATATACATACATACACACACACACATACACACTGTGTGAATGTCGCTGGCAGGTAAGGGGTTAACACTAGGGGACGAGCAAGGGGTTAAGAGTGTTATCTTCCTCATGGGGATTGAGGAAGTTACGTCACATCCCTGTATCGACACGCATTGGGGAGGGGACAGGATGTTACTGGAGGCTGCTGGTCTGCTCAAGGAGGAGAATCCCGGTGTATATTTACCTTCTATAGAGTGGTGCACTGAAGC
The DNA here is from genome assembly GCF_037356315.1 of Lithobates pipiens. Classification (NCBI taxonomy): domain Eukaryota; kingdom Metazoa; phylum Chordata; class Amphibia; order Anura; family Ranidae; genus Lithobates; species Lithobates pipiens. Next base: position 302,678,222 of record NW_027507748.1, on the reverse strand, counting down.
ACCAAGTCCATGTGAGTGACCCGGACTGGGGCTTGTGTTTAATCATTTTTTTATATACCAAAATGTTATCACGCTATCCAGCCTTTTCTGTTATTCCACATGTATATGGAGACTACGTTTTTGGGCAGCCCAGGATTCTACAGCATTCACAGAACCCAGAGGTGGTTCATAGGCATGTTTTGACTGAACTTAAATGTGAGGTCACACGCTCTAAGGTGAGCGTTCTTTATCTCGGGAGCACCAGTGCTAGTTTGATTCATGTGATTAAAGTGACAATAGTGCAATAGAGTGGTAATCAGTCATTATTATTTATACGTTTGTTTTTATTTAAAGGCAGCACAGCGTTTTTTAGATGTTTACCACGATTGTGGCTGACGCAGTCAGTAATAACCCCAGCATTTATTTTCAGCTGGTGATTCTCTCTCTTTCTCAAAGTGATTAGGATGGCTGATTAGCTCCTGGATTGCTTTTAGAAGCAGCAGGAGGATTTGCGGTGACGCTGCAGTGACGCTTTGCGGACGGTTTTAACCCTAACGGCCGCATACAGCCACTAAAACGGCTCTAAAAATAGCGCCACTTTACCGCCGACCAGTGCGAAAGGGGCCTTATAGTTTACCAGTTGTGTCAGAAAAGGCAAGGTCCTTGAGTGGATATACTATTGCATCATTGGAGTGGATAATTGATAATTTATAATTATATATATATATATATATATATATATATATTCTCCACGCGCGCACACACACACACCGTATATAAAATGATTTTACAAGGCACCCAAGTCCTCTGGAATGTCTGCCCTCGAGAGGTGGTAACGGTATCATACAGCAGGCAAAGGGTCACATCTACATGACTCTCAGACCATAAAAATGTTTATATACAAAACAGGAATCTTATGCTTAGGGCGCAAAGGTTCCTTCACAGATCCATAACCATAATAGAGGTTAAAGATTACTGCAAAGGAAGTGCATATTTGTAAGAGTCAAGGCAGCTGGCCCACAAGCAATGTCACATTCAAAGAATTCCACACACAAGGTACAGAGGCAGAGGACACAAGACCAAAGGCACGGTCATGTTGTCACCACTACATATGGTCCATAAAATTAACGGTCACATCTATTTAAATGAAAAATCTTTTTATGAAAGACAAATTGAAACCTAGATAAAATGTACTTCCAATCCCAGGGTCCATAAACACCAATGCATTGCTATACTTTACTGCACTTTATTGTGAATGACTCCAACACTCATGTGCACTGCAAAACAGTGTGGCACACTGTAGTGTCCTGTGTGTACACTGCGATAAAATAGATGGTCCCAGGTGCCTAGAGGCTGCATATTTGCGTGAGGCTGGCGCCAATGGGTTAAAACATAAGTTGTATAATGATCTTTGTAGCTATGTGGTGTGGAAGTATGTGTGAATCAAAAGGTTGGCTGATTTACTAATCCTTTAGCAGGTAAAACACTTCACTTATTTCTATTCCAACAGTGTATTTAGCAGTTTGCCTGGAGTTCCACTTTAATCTCAGTATTATGCATACCACCGCAGCCAGAATCCAATTTCTCATATGCGTTTTCTTGGAGAAATCTGCTTCCTGAAACATAGCCTCCTACATACTTTGTCTTCCAATGCACATTTTAATACGATTAGTAGTTGACAAACCTTTCTTAGTACTGACACTTTATGGGCCCATGCCCTGTAAATACAGGTGCATGTGCATACAATAATAGTTTGCGCAGCGCTTTACAACACGAGGGCAGACATTACAGTTACATTACAATTTGGTACAAGAGGAATCAGAGGGCCCTTCTCGTTAGAGCTTACAATCTAAAAAGGAAGGTCCAATTGATACAAAAAGGTAATAGCTGTGGGGGGGATGAGCTGATGGAGGAAGTAAAACAGTGTTAGTTAGAAGCAGGATAGGCTTCTTTGAAGAGAAGGGTTTTCAGGGATCGCCTAAAGATTTATAGATTAGTGGACAGTCGGACCGATTGGGGTAGGGAGTGCCAAAGGATGGGAGAAGCTCTGGAGAAATCCTGCAGGTGAGCATAGGAGGAGGTGACAAGGGAGCTAGAGAGCAGGAGGTCTTGGGATGACGAAAGAGAGCAGCTTGGTTGGTATTTTGGGACTAGGTTAGTGATGTAACTAGAGGTATGGATGGATTTGTAAATTGTTGTTAGTACTTTGAATTTTATTCGTTGGGTGAGTGGAAGCCAGCGGAGGGATTATAAAATACACCTGTATTTGCGGGGCCCTGAAGCCCCAGCTGGTGTGTAATTCCACCCGTAGGACTGTTTTAGTTGTCCAGCCATCATGCTGAGCCCTTTGATGAGTAATGCCACGTACACACGACCGGACTTTCTGGCAGACTAGGTCTGACGGGATCAGTCCATCGGACAATCCGAACGTAGGTGGGCTAGTCCGACCGCTTTTTATAAAAATAAAAAAGAGATAGAGATAGAGATATTATTATTATTATAATAAATATAAGACGAAGCTAGAAATAGAACATGTTTCAAATCTATCTGACGGACTCAAGTCAGACAGACAAAAAATAAATAAATAAATAAATCGGGAAAACAGTTTGTCTGTGTGCTAGTCTGACGGACCAAATACGATGCAAGGGCAGCTATTGGCTACTGGCTATTGAACGTCCTTTAGTCCCGTTTACGCCATCACGTTCAAAACTAACGGACTTTCGAACTGACTTAGTTCGGTCGTGTGTGGCCAAGTCCACTCGTACAGAAAGTTTGTCGGACTTCCGCCGAAAGTCCGTCAGGAAGACCATCGGACCTAGTCCGTCGAAAAGTCCGGTCGTGTGTACGTGGCATTACTGAACCAAAACAAGGATGACACTAAGGACTTCTGTATTTTCTGAACTGCATTCTTGTCCTGGTCTAAAGCAGAATTAAACCCATTGATTTAACAGTTTCACAAAAACAGTTATTTTCCCGGAATGCTGGGATTGTTAACTGTCACATCTGTTTATAACTGACTGACTGTGCAGCACTATGAAAGTTGCAAATCAAACAGAGGTTAGGATGGTAGCTTCCTTAGCTGAAAAGGATAGGAAAGATTAGTTCTGCTTTAGACCCCTTTCACACTGATGTGCTTTTCAGGCGTTTTAGCACTAAAATAGCACCAGTAAAGCACCTGAAAAGCGTCTGTCATGCCTCCCCAGTGTGAAAGCCCGAGTGCTTTCACATTGGGGCGTTGCACATGCTGAAAGAGGAAAAAAAAAAAAGTCCTGCAAGCAGCATCTTTGGGGCGGTTTGGAAGCGCTGTATACACCACTCCCAAAATGCCCTGCCCATTGAAATGAATGGGCAGCGCTGCCGAAAAGTCTGCAATGCTGAAACACGGGCACTTTAATCCTTTCTTCGGCCGCTAGCAGGGGTTAAAAGCACCCCGCTAGCAGCCAAAAAGAGTTGCTAAAACGACAGTAAACGTGCGGCAAACGAAACTAGCAGCTCTTTACTGCTACGGTCTGGAACTTTACCCATAACAACTTGATAAAAAAATAATGTTCTTTAGCAAGAGGAATATACATTCTATGTTAATAATTATGCTACCATAATCAGTGTGTGCTGTAAATTGCTTCCATCACTGTTCCAGTTTCTTCTTGCTGGAGGCTGCCATTTTGCTGAAGCCCAGAGCCCCTGAACAGTAGTATATCATAAAGCGGTACTAAACTTATCTATTTAACGGTTTCAAAAACAGCTACATTCCTTGAATGCTGAGATTGCTAACTGTCACATTTGCTTGTGTCCTCAACCAAACTGTCAAACCATCAACTGGCTGGTGTCATATGATCACATGTGCAGCCTCCTTGGCTGTAAACGATAGGGGGGGTTCACGTCTGTTTTATGGCTGTCAGCAGATCTGCCTCTACAATCTTGACAGTTCCTACAAATGCCTAGAAATGGAGGGCAACTGAGCATGTGCAGAGCAGGATGAGACCGGGTATTACTGGATCTTAAACAGTATAGACACTCATTTGAAATATTTTACATAGATATACCTGCAAAAGGGGCCAACCTGAAGTGATCTAGCAGGACTCAATTCTCTGACTAAAGTTCTGCTTTAATAATAGCCAGGCGACCAGCAGTTTTAAAAGAAGGTTGCGTAGGGCAAGGTCCCTCACCACAGGTTTATTTATTTTTTTATCTGGCTTCACGGTGTTAATCTGAGGTGTAAAACCAGTCAAATCCAGATTAAAACCTCACAAAAATGAAACAAGGCTTACAAAATGTACACATAAAGCATGTCATGAAGCATGACTGAACTGCAAACAGGAAAAGTTGCTTCCACTAAGGTTAGGTGTCAGAAAACATCCATCACTCATTCAGTGGTAATAGGTACAAGTGGGACACTTCGCAAAGATTAAGAACCTGGATGCGGAGTAAACACAGTCTTCAGCAATTCTCCAAAGTATACTGCCGTTGTTCAAAAGACCATACAAATATAATAATCCACACAAAAATAATTTCTACAGACAAAAAAATAAAAAATAAACACCACTTCTTTTGATAACAGTTCATCATAAAGCTGGAAGATCACGCTGAGCTCCTAGAAAAAGATGTTAACAAGGATTCTCAGCACATAACCCATGAATCATTTGTGACCATACACATTCTAGCCACAGGAAATCGCAGGACCAGGTTAATGGGGCTTGTTTCATGCTAGCGGCCGCTGGTGTGTGCCATTAAGAGAGCAGCATTGATGCGTCGTAAATGGCGTATAAGTTTCATTTTTTTCAAACTCCATTGAAATGCCACAAACAGAGCGAAACATAGGTGTCCTCCAAACATCAATTGGCGTTCTTTTGCTGTCCAATCAGCTGCGGGCTTTATCACGCACAGCTCCACAGCAAACATATAGCAAAGGGGTGAGATTCTGGCCACATCCTTGCCCTTATATTGACACATGGTCATGCTTTGTCAAGTTTGACTACATATGACCACATGTCCACTGGTGCCTCCAGCATCCCACCCCTTTGTTGGACGAGTTCAGACGATGCCCAGGCTCATCTCCAGTCACAAGGGACATTATCTTTTTTCAACATGGCCACATGTCCACCCAAGGCACATATGGCCACATGTCTATCTAAGGGCACTGATGTCACCAGCATCCAACCCCTTTTTTGGACGAGTTCAGACGATACCCAGACTCATCTCCAGTCACAAGGGACATTATTCATCTTTTTTGACCATGGCAACAAGTCCACCCAAGGGACATATGGACACATGTCCATCTAAGGGCACTGACGCCACCACCATCCCACCCCTTTGTTGGACAAGTTCAGACGATGCCCAGGCTCATCTCCAGTCCCAAGGACATTTTATTCATCTTTTTTCACCATGGCGGGTTGAGACTTGGTGTACTGCGTTGCAACACACTGTGCTAAAAAAAAAAACACATACACAATATCCTACCTTTTTGCAGCGCAGTGTTGTGAACTAAACGGATAGGCTAAAAGGCAAATTGATTTGTCTATGTGTTGGGACTCTTTGGCAAGGCTTCCCCACAAAGCCCACTGCATCTGATATTAACGAGCCCTAAAATACTGATTAATGAGAAGATCCAACTCAAACAGATCACTCTGCTTACGGAGGCAGCCAGGCACTCTGAACTCTTTCCAGTTGGTCGCCAATTTGTAATGTAAAAGATGATAAAAAGTCATCAAGCTATCCACAAATCAACCCAACCAAAGATTTAATGCATTTTAAGGTAATTACTTTAAAGTGCGTATCAAGTCAAAAATTGCTTTCTACCGTTACATACAGTGAGGCAGTATTAGAATCAGAATAAAGGAAGTGTGGAAAAATCTACAACAAGGAAACCAAGCTGAATTCCAGGAATTTAGCAAGTTTGCAAAAAGTGAAGGCACGATATTAAGTCCAATTAGGTGCATGTCATCTCTAGGACGTATCTCTATCACTTACATCTGACAGGTTTATTGAGCCAGGACACACTCCGGCTGTAGGAGGAAAGAAGCACACAGAGCAGTTATATCCGTCCCATCCCTCTGCTGCCTACTCATAGAAGCTTTTGTATTTTGTGAGCGAGTTCACATAATACAAAGGCTTCTGTGAATGGGCAGATGAAGGGGAAGGGTGTGCATAGCAGTTCCAACAACTCTGCTCTTGAGGAAACTGAGACCACAGTGGGCAGCATTGGAGCTCTGGAAGTTATCTTCCAGGGGTGCAATAAACCTGTCAGATGTGAATAATAGAGAAGTGTACAAAGTGGGGGGCACCTTGTCAGACTTAAGGTGTTTGTTACCCCAGCATTTCATATTCCTGATATGTGCCTGCTATACCATGTACTTGTATGTACTTGTATGAAAAAGTATCCTTTTCTATTTATATTGCTTCCTTTGTGTGTCTGCTTTCCTATTAGCAACTGACCACACTAAGCAGGAGAGCACACCATGGTCAGTTCTTTAGCCATGCTGGGAGCTCAGCCTGCTCTCCACCAATGATCAAACTAGTCCTGACAAGTCCCTCCGCACAGCCATTCACTGGGAACAGAAGCTCAGTTTGCTGCTGCTTCTCCTCAGCTCTTATGCAGCTGAGAACAGAAATTATGTGATCGCTTCTAAAATAAAAAGGAAGGGAAAAAATAAAATAAAAAATTATATATATATATATATATATATATATATATATATATATATATATATATCACATATACATACACACATACATACACACACAGTGCCTTGCGAAAGTATTCGGCCCCCTTGAACTTTTCAACCTTTTGCCACATTTCAGGTTTCAAACAAAGATATAACATTTTTATTTTTTGTGAAGAATCACCAAGTGGGACACAATTGTGAAGTGGAACGAAATCTATTGGATTTTTGAAACTTTTTTTAACGAATAAAAAAAATGAAAAGTGGGGCGTGCAAAATTATTCGGCACCCTTGCGTTAATACTTTGTAGAGCCACCTTTTGCTGCGATTACAGCTGCAAGTCGCTTGGGGTATGTCTCTATCAGTTTTGCACATCGAAAGACTGAAATTCTTGCCCATTCTTCCTTGCAAAACAGCTCGAGCTCAGTGAGGTTGGATGGAGAGCGTTTGTGAACAGCAGTTTTCAGCTCTTTCCACAGATTCTCGATTGGATTCAGGTCTGGACTTTGACTTGGCCATTCAAACACCTGGATACGTTTATTTGTGAACCATTCCTTTGTAGATTTTGCTGTATGTTTGGGATCATTGTCTTGTTGGAAGATAAATCTCCGTCCCAGTTTCAGGTCTTTTGCAGACTCCAACAGGTTTTCATCCAGAATGGTCCTGTATTTGGCTGCATCCATCTTCCCCTCAATTTTAACCATCTTCCCTGTCCCTGCTGAAGAAAAGCAGGGCCAAACCATGATGCTGCCACCACCATGTTTGACAGTGGGCATGGTGTGTTGAGGGTGATGAGCTGTGTTGCTTTTACGCCAAACATATCGTTTTGCATTGTGGGCAAAAAGTTCGATTTTGGTTTCATCTGACCAGAGCACCTTCTTCCACATGTTTGGTGTGTCTCCCAGGTGGCTTGTGGCAAACTTTAGACAAGACTTTTTATGGATATCTTTGAGAAATGGCTTTCTTCTTGCCACTCTTCCATAAAGGCCAGATTTGTGCAGTGTACGACTGATTGTTGTCCTATGGACAGACTCTCCCACCTCAGCTGTAGTTCTCTGCAGTTCATCCAGAGTGTTCATGGGGCTCTTGGCTGCATCTCTGATCCGTCTTCTCCTTGTCTGAGCTGAAAGTTTAGAGGGACGACCAGGTCTTGGTAGATTTGCAGTGATCTGATACTCCTTCCATTTCAAAATGATCACTTGCACAGTGCTCCTTGGGATGTTTAAAGCTTGGGAAATCTTTTTGTATCCAAATCCGGCTTTAAACTTCTCCACAACAGTATTACGGACCTGCCTGGTGTGTTCCTTGGTCTTTATGATGCTCTCTGCGCTTTCAACAGAACCCTGAGACTATCACAGAGCAGGTGCATTTATACAGAGACTTGATTACACACAGGTGGATTCTATTTATCACCATCAGTCATTTAGGACAACATTGGATCATTCAGAGATCCTCGCTGAACTTCTGGAGTGAGTTTGCTGCACTGAAAGTAAAGAGGCCGAATAATTTTGCACGCATCACTTTTCAGTTTTTTATTTGCTAAAAAAGTTTCAAAAATCCAATAGATTTCGTTCCACTTCACAATTGTGTCCCACTTGTTGGTGATTCTTCACAAAAAATAAAAATGTTATATCTTTATGTTTGAAGCCTGAAATGTGGCAAAAGGTTGAAAAGTTCAAGGGGGCCAAATACTTTCGCAAGGCACTGTATATATATTCATTTATTTTTATTTTATTTATTTTTTTTAGATCTATACACAAATGTTTTGCCTTTTATTTCAACTTTATTTCTACCCTTCCCATACTCTACCAAAGATATCCTTTTTATTCCTGCCTGTGTTGATGTTGGAGAGTTTCTTCAGTTCCGGTCTGGTAAAAATGTTGCTGGCAGGATAGGAAGTGAGAAAATTTCTGGCAGGGCCAAATCGCATGACAAGTCACATCCCATTGCCGGCAATGGGACCATTCACGTCGCAGCAATTATGAAAAAGGTTCTTGCACTACTTTTTAACGATTTCATCGCAACTTGCATAGACTTCTGTTAAATGAAGTCGCAAGCTGCAATGAAATTAGCAGTGCAGACCACACAAATGCACAGTTTTGAAATTACACTGAAGAAACAGGATTTCAAAGCCGCACCGGTGTGAACGGGGTAAGGGTACATGTGAAAATGCTGAGCTGAGAACCATAAATTGCAAAACTTTAATAGATCTGAAGGTAGCATTTCTGTATGCCATGGGCCCGTGTACACAGCTGATTTTACATGAGTTAAAGTGTGCTGGGCAAAGATCTGTAAAATCAAAATAGAAAAATCGCACCAGTGTTCAGTAATTTATACCTGTTAGCATTTAAACCGATGCACATGCTTACATATGTACATTTATCCTAGAGGAATTCAAGCAACATTTTGTGACTCTATGTTTAAATATCTAAATGCGTGTTTATGGAAGAACTTTACTGACCACGCTATTTTTAAATATGCACTGCAACCGGATCGCACAGTAGTGCAATATCATGCAAATTGGTGTAGGTAAACGCACTGTGTTTACGATCAATGTTTGGGGTGCAATTAGGAATCTATTGACAACCACAGCAAATCTCAGTGTGTTTGGAATGCTATACAGGAAACGTGGGATTCCTGCACAGTGTTACGGTGTGAACGAGTAGTTAGGCAACATGTACATGGGTGCATTTTCCCATACAGCGTAACGATACTACCCATTACTGGTGCCAGATGTCCTAGAACTGCATACAAACATCCATAGACATGAATGGGTGAAGGCAGCTGTACGCTGCTATGTGCCGTTATTTGCATAAGGTAGAGCACAGATATAAACGCACTAAACACGCCTTAGGTGCGTTCCTTGAGCTACATCTGTACACGTCTACTACTTTATAAAAATAGCAGAGTACAGTCGCCTTCACCCATTCCTGTCTATGAACTGCTGTATGCAGCTCTAGGACATCTGGCAAACCAGTAATAGCTAGTGTCTTTATGCTGAATGGGCAAATGCACCCATGTTCATGTAGCATAAGATGCTTTTTATTTTTATTATACACAGGGGCTGCCTCCCAGCAAGAACCTGCATAGGTATCAGTAAATCAATTATGACCCTAATAGAGCTTTGGATGGGAGTTACAACTGGACAGGGGTTCTCTTTCCCACTGTATCCAAACCCAAGAATGTGCATATTATAAAATTATATATATATATATATATATATATATATATATATATATATATATATATATATATATACACACACACATATACACACACACACATATTATAAAATTATACATATATACAATATAATTATATATTAAATATATATAATTTTATATATATACACTACATTACATTGGGGTTGATTTACTAAAGGCAACTAGACTGTGCAGTTGCTCTAGAGCTTAGTAAATGATGTAAGGCTTCACTTTCCAAAGAATACCCAATCACATGCAAGGAAAATAAAAAAAATAAAAAAAAAAACAGCATTTTTGCTTGCACATGATTGGATGATGAGTCAGCAGAATGTCTGCTCATTTACTAAGCTCTGGAGCATCTGCTCTTACAGAATGCAACTGTTGCAAAGTACACAATCGATTTGCCTTTAGTAAATCAACCCCATTGTCTCCCATAGTTATAGAAAACAATTATTTTCAATGTAAGACAGAATAAAAAAAAAAAAAAAAGCGAATTCATACAGGCAACGCTAATAATATCACATCCCACCAGCAATGAATCTCTTCCAAAGAACAAGCACTTAGAAGTCTCTGCTTCATACAGTACAAAATAAACAACTCTGATTGTGAAATGGTAAAGTACTAATAACTTCCATCTATGAATATAACATTTGACAGACACGAGTACTCGGCTGCTGATGAACACAGGAGCAGAGATATCACATCCAGCTCAATCTCCACAATTTTCCTGCCATTATCGGCTGCAGCTGTTCAATGGTAAATTCATTTCTGAAGTGAACTTTCGGCCCCAATTCTATCCAGGGGCCACGGAGTTTCACAAGCTGCCTCTACGGTAAGGTAAGGGGAGCTGCTAGATATACGGTGTTCTGAGAACAGAGGCATCCAGCGATATCCTATGGCACGGTAGATGGCATCGCTTAAGAATGCGGTAGGATGACAGAGGTGCCTTTGCATTGATCCTCACTGCTTGTTTTTTTTTTTGTGTTTTTTTTTTAAGTAAACTTTAATCGAAAATGTCACAAAGTGACATTTCATTACATTCTATTGGCCACAGCATGCCGTACCTTTATTCAACACACACCACTGCAATGGAGTGGTGAGAATAGCCCTGATCTTAAGAGCTTGCAGATCTTTTTGCCTTGTTTTGCAGTGGCAAAACTGCCCATTGCACTACCACCGCAATAATGGTCTGAGCTGGTCCTAAAGACTAATTCCATCCAAATTTAGGCTACATTTACACCTGCAAATTGGGGTTCAAAACAACAACCCTAGTGCTGCCAGGCGGGAGGGCTTACCACTTGAACTACTTGTGGACCGCCCACCTGCAATGTACTGTGGATGGGCGACCTGAGCAGGCAAAGCGTCATCCATGTCTGCCGTTACCTGCTTCCAAGTTTATGGTGTGCAAGTCCTGGCCAATGATCTCTGTACACGCACATGAACTTTAATGGCATCCCAGTCTTAGTCCATAGGGTTGAATATTGAGTTGGCTCACCCTTTTCAGCTATACCAGCTTCAACTCTTTTGGGAAGGCCGACCACAAGGTTTAGGAGTGTGTCTATGGGAATATTTGACCATTCTTCCAGAAGAACATTTGTGAGGTCAGGCACTGATGTTGGATGAGAAGGCCTGGCTCGCAGTCTCCACTCTAATTCATCCCAAAGGTGTTCTACCAAGTTGATGTCAGGCCAATAAAGTTCCTCCACCCCAAACTCGCTCATCCATGTCTTTATGGACCTTTCTTTGTGCACTAGTGCACAGTCATGTTGGAAAAGGAAGGGGCCATCCCCAAACTGTTCCCACAAAGTTAGAAGCATGAAATTGTCCAAAATGTCTTGTTATGCTGACACCTTCACTAGAACTAAGGGGCCAAGCCCGACCCCTGAAAAACAACCCCACACCATAATCCCCCCTCCACTAAATGATTTGGACCAGTGCACAAAGTAAGGTGCATAAAGAAACGGATGAGCGGGTTTGGGGTGGAGGAACTTGACTGGCCTGACCTCAACTTGATAGAACAGCTTCAACTCTTCTGGGAAGACTGTCCACAAGGTTTTGGAGTGCGTCTATGGGAATGTTTGACCATTCTTCCAGAAGAACATATGTGAGGTCAAGCACTGATGTTGGACGAGAATACCTGGCTCACAGCTCACGAAAAGCTCCCAATTGCTTTTCACGATGATATGAATGTACAATATAGACGTAAAGCACTGCATAAATTGACACTGCTATACAAGTACCTGTAATAAATATATATTAGTAACTTCAGCTATGCAATACATTGAACACTAGGCCTATGTTATTGCAGTGTTGGAATATATATTCGTTCCGTTCAGTCACATCCATCCTCTCGGAAATTCTATAGGCCAGCTCTCTGGGCACCATGTCCGATACGCTTTTCTATAGACGCTTCTCTGCGAATATTTTATAAGGTAGGTCGCAAGGTCTTTCCTCAACCTACCCTAATCGCTCAACTGGAGACCAGCATGCAGAATATAACAACACATGTACACAGACACATTCAAGGGCCAATTTAGACCGGAGCCGATTAACCTCCCAGCATGTTTTTGGAGTGTGGGAGGAAGTCAGAGCATTCCAGTGTATATATATATATATATACACACACACACACACACACACACACACACACACACACACACACACACACCATAGGATCCGAACTGGAATTTCATCCATGGGCTGATTTCACAAAGACAGGCTAATCAGCGATGGCAATGTGTCACTTATGAGCGATGGTTGGATCTCTGTACACTGTAGTTAGAGCAGTAAATGATGAAATCTGATTTACTGCTATAGGACGTTGCCCTGTGATCTTTGCCCTGTTTAATTAATCTCATTTTACATTGACTGAATTATTACAGGCAGAATTGTAGAAAACTGCTGTGAAGGGAAGAAAAAAAAAAATAAAAAAAAAAAAAAACTTTGACTAGAAGACACATATACCTGTCATATGAAATAACTAGCACGTACTAGATCATACATAAAACACGCCATGGTGAAAAAAACAAAAAAACAAAAACAAATCAAGCATTTGAAGAACAATGTAAGTTGTGCACACCTTATACCTCAGCTTCTGGTGCACTTGCCTAGGCGAAGGTGACATCACCAGGCCTTCTCGGGAGGGAGCTGAAGATAGCAAATCCTACCAGAGTGCACTCCTGCACAAGAGACTTGAGATTGACAGCTTTCCCAAGACCCTGCAATGTGACCCACTAATGTCACCTACAGAATGAGGCCAGGAACCAGGTTTAGTTTTTTTTTTTTAACAATTTGCAATCACTGACATATGTTGGCAGCCGCACTGACATGTGAACCAACTCCTTGTTGCTATAGCATTGTTAGTTTACTCTTCTCTGTAGGCTATGAAAACGATGATATTAGGTATCACTGTGCATGCCAGAGTGAGAGTAATAATTCTAGGGACATCATTCACTGCTCACTCTAATGTGATGAGCTGTAAAGACTTTTAGGGCTTGATTACGCATGTGGCCAGGGGTGGTACTAATAGACAACTGAGCTGCGGTTTGACCCCCTTAACCCAAACAAAGCAGTCAGACAGGGCTTTACACATGCTGTGGTTGTGATGCCTGCAAAAAAAAACATATACCTTCTGTAGAGTTTGGCGTGCTGTACCACCACTTAACGCAACCCACCATGTGGTTGTAGTATGTGCACATACTACAATTAAATTGCATTTACCCATGCATGGGTGCATGCAATTTAAATTCTTGACATATTTGGTATGTATTTATTCAACATAACCTCATGTTTATATTGATCCCCAAAAATTTTGTAATATGTTGCGTTTGTGAGCACTAAAATTATCTTCAGTATTTTTGGGGTTTTACTGAAATAGGGGTTTGATAAACAGTTGCACTTTAGATGACATAGGAAAAAAAAATTGCAACTACCACCATTTTATTCTTCAGGGTCCCTGCTTATAGAAAATATATACAGGAAAGCAGATGTCCAGACTTATCAATCAGTTGTACACTTGTAATGGAAGGGCAGTAAAAACACACAGACTGAGCTGTGTTTTTACTACCCATTCCCCCAAGGCCTTGTTCACATTAGAGTGATGCATTTTTTTGATCATGTTTTTGGAGTGGCACCATTCTTTTGAATGGTCCACCCTCCACTCCAAAACCACGCCAAAGAAGCTCATGTACCAAATTTTGCATTGAGCTGTGCATGTTTTATCATGCCGAAAATGCGTGACTTTTACCCACGTTAGGTGTGCCATTAAGAATTTATGCCACTGCAGGCATATTGCGCATTTTTTGCACGTTTGCAGAAACACTGGCAGAGATGTGCATTTCTGCTATGCCCAGATGCGAATGGAGGTATACACATGCCGCTGCCTTGCACGTGGTTGTGGCATGGGCTTTCAGCCCTCGTTTACATTGGAGTGACAGGTCAAATCACACGACAAGTCGCGCCCTATTGCAACTGCACTGTTCAAATCGATGCAATACCGACTTTGTGGTGCCGCAGCGATTTGAAATCGTAGTCAGATGAAGTCACACGATTGCAAAGCTGCAGTCAGTGTGAACGCTTCACAGTTTAAGGCTGGTTTCACGCTGAAGCACAGAGCAGCTCCCAGAGGGGTCCGGTGCGTCCTCGTTCACTGTTTCAGGTCCAATATCAGCCTGAATTTTTGGCTGAATTCGGACCTGAAACAAACCAAAAGACGCACAGGACCTCTGTGCAATTCGCACCAGAGCCCTGCAGTGATATTTAAATCAGCTCCATAAAGAGCCGGTCACAATCTCCTGCTGTGTGAATTGGATGCAGCGGAAACCCACATCCAATTCACACTAGTGTGAACCCAGCCTAATACAGGCAAAATGAGGAGGCAGCATAATGCCTCCTCAACGCCTGTGGTCAAACGCCCTTTAAAAAGTGACCCACAGTAGATCGCTCTATAAAGGGCAATGCTAATGTAAATAAACCCTTAAGCTTTAAAAGGAAAGCTAGAAGGCGATTGGTGGCCATGCACATCCTATATTCCCATCATATTATCATTATTATTATTATTTTTTGGGGGGGGGGGGGTTACATGATCTCCAGGCCTAAAAGGTTCACTCTAACATGTATGCAAAAAAATTAAAAACAAAAAAACAAGGTTCTGGCAGCAAAAGTGTGATAGAACACGCATTTTGTTATGTGTTGCATTAAGGCAGCCGATTCATTTAAATGTAAAACCGAAAAGCTGTGTGGTACAGCTTTGGCAGCACACCGTAACAAACATCTAGTGGCATGTAAGGATGAGCTCAGGCGTGTTTGCACACTCCACGTTCAGAGCCCGCCAGGAAGTCGGAGCAGCGCTGCGCTAATCATAATCACACACTGTGATTAGCGCAACACTGCGCCGACTTCCTGGCAGGCTCTGCACGTGGAGTGTGCAAACACGCCTGAGCTCATCCTTAGTGGCATGGTACCAACGCAGGCATCACCAGAGCGCAATAGTGTGAATGAGCCCTACAGGTTTTATTCTTTCCTAGTTTTACTGCTTTTTTTTTTTTTTATTAAGCAAGTGGGGGGCCAGCAACATCAGTAGCCCTCGCATCCTGACGCAACATCTGCTTTAATAAAAAAATAAAAAAATACGCAAACAAAACGCCAACACATATATAGTACTTTATACCCCAGCGTCATTTAAAGAAGAACAAGCTCAGAAAATGCGCTTACCAGGCTTGACGGTCTTTAGACGGATGGGCTCCCTGAAGTGTCTGATCACGGCCAGCGTATCCCGATGCGTAAGTCCGCTGACCGGCGTGCCATTCACCTCCAACAGTACATCTCCTTGGTTGGGTACCTTGCCGGCGATGTAACTGGCTGCATCTTCCCGTAGGCGACCTAAATAAGGGAACTCTCCGTGTTCAGCGCCCCCGCGGATCTCCAGAAGCACGCTGGGGTCGCCCCCCAATCCAGACAAGCCGCATTCCTGCACTTTACTCAGCCAGTGCTTCTTCTTTTTCAGGGTCTTGGACATGGTGCCTCATACGGGAAAACCAGGACTGAGCCCACCTCCCAACAAAAACGACAGAACGGGATCACCAACTATTAAAAAAATAAAAATAAAAAAAATAACTTCCAGCCAATGACAAATCAAATATCCAAAAAAAGTGACTCAATGAGAGGAATGCTCCAATCGGTGACAGCGCTCGGATTGGGTACACATAAGGCGTAATCTATGACAAGCGGCTGTCACAACAGCTGTCACAACATCTTGATCATGTAAACAAATAGCAATACAGTGTAGCAGCAAAAAGCCAACGATCTGAAAGATGTGAGATCAGACCAGCTGTAAGCGATCAATGTCTGCGATGACAGCGATAAAACGCCAATCCAATCGATGCATCCCAATTGGAGGGATCTGATGGAGAAGGACACATGGGACTACTCGTAGGACAGATGTGCAGGTAAACGAGGCAATCTATACACACATCTCCATAGATGATGCAGGGACACAGTACATTTCACCTTCTAAGCCACAACTGTCACATCTCTAGGAACTTATACATAGGGATCTCCCACATTCCAGCTATAGGGATCAGATGACAGATCACGCACCAATCATACAAGTCAGTGGGATGGTGCTGGTCCGAAGAGCTGACGATCACTTCTATAGAATGGCACAGTCATGGGGTGTCCCTCCCGGCTGTCACACTGCAAAGTTGTACAGGAGAAGTTAGCCAGGAATGGGATGGGGGGGGTGTGCCAGGAAGCAGCACTAGACCCGCGCACATGGAGTCCTGGGATATCAGGGAAGCGGAGGACAAGTAGATATTCTCTCGGAACCCCCGGGTCTGCTGCGATCCTACCGCCGCCCGCTCCAATTCCTGCCCGGATGGTGCCTCTACGGCGACTAACAAGAGACTGGGAGCTACGGAGAGTGCGCAACCCACAACCGGCCAAACCACACCCTCCTCCCGTCTAGCCCCGCCCCAACGCCTAGAACGTTTATGTTTTTCTTGTTCTAACCGCGCCCCCCTCCCGCCCACATTCTTTGTCCCGGCACGCCCACTTCTCGGGCGCTCGTACACTTCCCAGCTTCCCTTTATGACGTCAGGGGCTGTACGAGGTCGCCAGGTAGTGAGATATTGTTAAACGAGGGGAGGCGGGGCAAGGAACTCACACTTACCGTGTCCAAGCTTTAGCGTTCTAACCACGCCCCTCTATTCCTATTTTTTTTCCCCAATGGGTGGGAATCTTCGGTGTGACGTCAAGGAGCCGGTTCCGCCTACGTGGAGAAGTCCGAGGAGTGTTAGCTTTGTGGTGCTAGTCGGCGTTGTAGTGACTGAGGCGCCTCAACAGGCAGCAGTGGCTTCTTCACGTCGTCCCAACATAGACTAGGGAATTGGCCTTGGTTCCAGCTAGTAGGCAGGCTGCCTGCTGTATTGTTACATGGCTGCCCAGGTCTGGGGGGGGAAGGAAGGGGTTAATATGTTTTACCTCATCACCTTCTCAGGCTTTTTCTGGGGTCCAGCCTCCCCTCCCCCTGATATAAAAGAGAAAGCGAGCAGCTTGCTGGGACCTGTACTCCACCTCAGGAGCGACAACTCTTCTGACACGTGACCATGGACATCTCTACTCAAGTCCTTCTCTCATGGGACTTTTCCCACAAAGACTTCACCTTTTGTACATACATCGGGACAGCCACAGTTAGGTGTAGTTAGGAAAAAGACCCTTAAAGTGGAGGTTCACACAAAAATGGAACCTCCACTTTTCTGAACCCCCCGACCACCCCCCACGTTGTCACATTTGGCACCTTTCAGGGGGGAAAGGGGTGCAGATACCTGTATAATATAGGTATCTGCACCCACTTCTGGGCATAGACTCCCACAGGACTCATGCCCCCACCCCCGCTGTGTTCTGGGACACACCGGATCCCAGGAGATGGCGGGAACTAGTTAGGTCATGCAGCACGACTCATGCATGCGCAGTAGGGAACCAGGAAGTGAAGCTGCAATGCTTCACTTCCTGATTCCCTCACCGAGGATGGGGGCAGCAGCAGCCGAGAGCCGAGCAATTGATCAGCTTCGGCTGCCATCATCGCGGGCACCCTGGACAGGTAAGTGTCCATTTATTAAAAGTCAGCAGTTGTAGAATTTGTAGCTGCTGGCTTTTAATATATATATATATATATATATTTTTTTTTTTTTTTTTTACTCCGTGTAGCACTAACCCCAGAAGGAGCTGCTGGTTATTTTTGGGCTTACCGTTACCATCCGTTTTCCTTGTTGCACGTCTAGGGGATGTCCCGTGGTAGGTTGCCCAGTAACTTGAGAATGACTATAGATCCACTTGAATGGATTTTATTTGCAAAACTCAGACAATTGAACAGTCTTTCAACTTGGGATCAGAGGGTTGAAAAAGGAAGTTAAGGTACTCTTAGTGTCAAAGTCCAAAAACGTTAAAGAACTTGCTTACTTTGACTGTATCCAGAGAATAGCCATTCGCAGCTGGATGATCACTCAAGCTGCACAGTCCCTCTCTCACAAGGCCTAGCAGCCAACTTGCTGCTTACTCAGGAACAAAGTCTTTGCCACAGACATTGTTGCAGAACATGTAGGGAAACGAAACTTGAAACACTTGTAGGATACCTGGATCTTTCAGCCTGCTTGGCAATATCCACAAGACTGGATTCTCTCGATTACTTCAGCCCTTCCAGGCTCTTGTTAAGAAAACCAATCCGTACGTAGTGTTCTTCTAAAGAGTTCTCCCCTGGAATGCTCGAAGTACACTGGGTCTCTTCCGAAGCGGAGACAGCACCCAACCACCTCAGAATCCTCCTTTAGTTTGCTTGCCTTGGGCTAGCCAGCTCCAAGACATTAAAGTCGGGTGGATCCACACCCCAGGCCATGGCCTTCCTGGGGGCTGGTCAGGAGGACCAGGACCATGTAATCAGCACATCATACTGGACTGGAACCCCAAACCACGTGACCTCCGCATGTACCCTCTCCCAGAAGCATAATGAGAGCACCACTACCCCTGGGCAGGCTCTGAGTGAGCGTAACTTAAGCGCCTGAACAAATCACAGTTCCATGCCTGCCAGAAGAGACAGTGCCCCCTGTGGTCAGGTTGAACATCTCACAGTCCAGTCAGACTGATGCTGAGGCCCAATTTAGATAATTACACCCAAACCAAAACTGCAGTTTAGGCAACTTTAATTTTAGAAAAAAACGCATAGCGCGTGCTCTTCAGGAGCTGCTGCTACACCAGCTTTAACCACTTGCCTACAGGGCACTTTCACCCTTTCCTGCCCAGGACAATTTTCATCTTTCAGAGCTGTTGCACTTTGAATGACAATTGCACCGTCATGCTACACTGTCATATGGGTACAGTGTAGCATGACAATTGTGCTGTCATGCTACACTGTACCCATATGACATTTTTATAAGTTTTGTGAGACCGTAAGAGCTTTCTTTTGTTGGTATTTAACCACTTAA
Source organism: Lithobates pipiens (assembly GCF_037356315.1). Classification (NCBI taxonomy): domain Eukaryota; kingdom Metazoa; phylum Chordata; class Amphibia; order Anura; family Ranidae; genus Lithobates; species Lithobates pipiens. The sequence goes on along the minus strand of NW_027507748.1, from coordinate 302,658,905 downwards.
AGGGGTTGACATTCTATGCATTAAGGTGAAAAACCTTCTCTCGTGCTACAGTTCCACAGAGCCCACGTTTTACTTACCGTACCTGAACCCAGTCTTTTTATCCCCCCTGGGGACAAACACTCCAACTCTAGCTGGTGTCTCATTTCCTGATTGGATAGATTGATAGCAGGGCAGCCACTGGCTCCCACTGCCGTCAATCAAATCTAATGACATGGGGGCGGGGCCGAGTCCGGAATTCGTGTCTGTGGACGCAAATGCTGGACTCGGGAGCGCGCCTGCAAGGTAACCCTCCTCGGGAGAGCGCTTCTCTTAGGGGGTTATCTGATGCTGGGAGGAGCTGCCGGGGACCCCAGAACAGGATGTACGGGGCCACCCTGTGCAAAACGAGCCACACAGTAGAGGTAAGTATGACATGTTTGTTCTTTAAAAAAAAAAACGACCCTGTGCAATCGCTTTAAGGGCTGGAAGATTTTCCCCTTTAATGATCAGGCCAGGTATGCCACTGCGTCTCTTTAACTGACAACTGTGTGGTCGTGCAACGTTGTGCCCAAAGAAAATTGATGTCCTTTTTTTTTCCCCACAAATAGAGCTTACTTTTGATGGTATTTGATCACCTCTGCAGTTTTTATTTATTGTGCTATAAGAAAAGACACTTTTGGAAAAAATATTTTATTTTTTGCTATAATGTCCAAAAAAAATAAAAATAAAAATGTCTTCATCAGTTTAGGCCAATATGTATTCTACATGTTTTTGGTAACAACAATTGCAATAAGTGTATATTGATTGGTTTGTGAAAAAGTTGTAGCTCCTACAAAATAGAGGATATATTTGTGACATTTTTATTAGAATTTTTTTTTTTTTTGGTGGACTTCGACATTGCAATGTGACTGGTCACTTTAGACACTTTTGTGGGACCAGTGACGTTTATACAGCAATCAATGCTATAAAAATGCACTGATTACTGTATAAATGACACTGGCAGGGAAGAAGTTAACACTAGTGGTGATCAAGGGGTTAAATGTGTTCCCTGGGAAGTGTTTCTAACTGTTCCTAATCATTAGGAACAGACAATCACTCTGTACTTTCCTGACAGAACAGGGATCTGTTTGTTTACATTGACAGATCCTGGTTCTGGCTCTCTGTGGAGCGATCGTGGGTGGGCAGCGGACACCGCAGCCGCCGACCATGTGCATCAGCTCTGGCAGTGGGTGCGCATGTGCCTGCTATAGCTGTAAAATGGGGCGACGTACAGCTACACCGAATCGCGGGAACAAGCCGACCTGTCGCACCTGACAGTGGCTGGTCGGGAAGTGGTTAATCACAGCTGGGGGTGGTTTTTTTTTTGCAAAATTAAAAAAGACCAAAACTTTTGAAAATTGATAGTTTCAGCTATATAATTTTGTAAATAAGTACTTTTTCCTCCTTCACTGAGGGGCACTAATATGCAGCACTCATGGGCAGTGTGACGGGATTAATTTTGGGTGGAGGGCTTGTGGATCCCAGCTTACTTTAGAGAGCTCTGGAGACGCCTTGTTCAGCTCCCCTGGCCCCTCCTATGTGTAAGTCACCTGTGTCTATTAGGTGACCGATTCCCCCAGTCAGGTCTGCCTATCCCAACTCCCCGTACAACCACACCAAACTCAGCATTTTGTTTTACCCCTGTTATCCAGGGTCTTTATGTATGGTTTGGGTTGAAAGAATGAAGGGGCTCTTTCACTTTGGACAGTAATATTTCTGAACAATGTCCCTCATGAAATATATGAAGATTAATAAATTCCACCTTTCCGATTGCTAGAATATTGTATGAGCTTGGTCTCATAAACTCTTCTAAACGTTTTACTAAATTATTTGAGGTGTGGCTGTATCCCATTGTTCTATTGTTTCTGTCTGCCTTGGGAGCAACCTATTATGGGATGTACATGTGTTTCTAGAATGTAGACCGGAGGTCATGGTGTTGGGAAGGGGGGAAGTCATCCCACCAGCCCTCCCTGCTGATAAGACGGTCTACTGATGAGAAGTAGGGAAGGACGAACTGTTCGCCCAGCAGTCGGTTTGCAGCGAATTTGGCGTGTTCGCGATTCGCCTGATCGGCGGATTATTGTCGCTGTTCGCCCGGTGGACATACAGTATGTGTTTACAGTATGAAAGAACTTTGACCCATGATGACACATCCATCATGGGGTACTGGACAGCCAATCGAGACATTTCAGCACATGAACAATTGGACATTCCCCCTACCTTATAAATAGACCTGATCTGGCAGCCATTTTACATTCTGTCTTATGTCAGTTTAGGGACAGGATGCTGTGTGGAGCAGGGAGAGACTGTAGTGACACAAATCGCTAGCTATTAGGTCCACAAAAGTCCTTTTAAGGACTGGTATAGGTGTACAGTATATAGGGTTCAGTGCACTGCTGTGCTGGTGATTGCAGCAGCCTGTCTTTTGTCAGTGTAGGGAGGGACAGGACGCTGTGTGCAGCAGGGACAGTCAGTTTAATCACTAGCTAGCTATTACTATTAGGTCCACAAAGGTCCTTTTAAGGACTGGTATAGGTGTACAGTATATAGGGTTCTGGTGCACTGCTGTGCTTGTGATTGCTGAGTGCACTGCTGACTGATTCTGCAGCTGTCTTTTGTCAGTGTAGGGACAGGACGCTGTGTGGAGCAGGGACAGTCAGTTTAATCACTAGCTATTATTATTAGGTCCACAAAGGTCATTTTAAGGACTGGTATAAGTGTACAGTATATAGGGTTGTACACGTATAATATACTTTCTTCCAAATATAGAAATAATATTATACTTGACTGTTGCCCGATTCTGCAGCTGTCTTTTATCAGTGTTGGGACTGAGGGACAGTCTGCAAATAACTAGCTACTAGGTCCACAAAGGTCCTTGTAAGGATTGGTATAGGTGTACAATATATAGGGTGCTGGTGCAGGGCTGTGCTGCTGACTGCTGCCCTATTCTGCAGCGGTCTTTTATCAATGTAGGGACTGAGGGACAGTCTGCAAATCACTAGCTACTAGGTCCACAAAGGTCCTTGTAAGGACTGGTATAGGTGTACAATATATAGGGTGACCAGAAGACCATATATATCTCTATCAACAATTTATTTAATCAAGCACACAGACCTTTTTTTTCTACATTTGGCTCACTTCCTTGTACAAAAAAAGCACACCGTACTATATGCCCGTACCCTCCTGTTTGAAGAGGTTGAGCGGTGTCATATTTTTGGGGCCCAGCAGCGAGTTGCTGGTATCAGTGCTGCTGTCAGTGCTCTCTATCACGGTGCTGGTGTCAGTGCTCTATATTACGGTGCTGGTGTCAGTGCTCTATATTACGGTGCTGGTGTCAGTGCTCTATATTACGGTGCTGGTGTCGGTGCACTCTATCGCGGTGCTGGTGTCGGTGCACTCTATCGCGGTGCTGGTGTCGGTGCACTCTATCGCGGTGCTGGTGTCGGTGCACTCTATCTCGGTGCTGGTGTCGGTGCACTCTATCTCGGTGCTGGTGTCGGTGCACTCTATCTCGGTGCTGGTGTCGGTGCACTCTATCTCGGTGCTGGTGTCGGTGCACTCTATCTCGGTGCTGGTGTCGGTGCACTCTATCTCGGTGCTGGTGTCAGTGCACTCTATCTCGGTGCTGGTGTCAGTGCTCTCTATCACGGTGCTGGTGTCAGTGCTCTCTATCACAGTGCTGGTGTCAGTGCTCTATATCACGGTGCTGGTGATCATCTCCTGCACCCTCTTCATAGCCTACCCTGACCTTTCCTCTCCTCCATTGCCTTCATGCGCTCCTGAGTCCTGAATTGTCAAAATTTCACAGATAAAAAAAGAATGCTTGTTGTTGTCGATCCCAGATTCACTTCATACATGTGTTATGTCAGTGGCCATGTGGGGGACCATGTGTGCACAGCTAGTAAGTATTTTGTGGCTGGAAATACGACCTGTAGGTTTTTAAAGTTTGGCTGCCATTGAAGTCAATGGGGCCCGCTGCAAACTTTGTGGTTCGCAAACTTTTGGCCACGTTCGTGCTTCGCGAAACGTCCCGTCGGAAGTTCGTCCATCTCTAATGAGACGTTTGAATACACCTGTGTCTCTTGTTACTGAATGTAGTTTACCCTGCCCTGTGTCATTATGCAAAGAAGGTGGGATGGTCCTCTGAATGCATATCTCTGTGTACCTGTTTTTGAATAAACAGTCTTATGTTTTCCACCCTACATTGCTGTCTTGACAGGAGCCTGGGTGAGCTAAGGGATCTTGGATCGTGCTGGTACCGGATAAAGGAAGCATATATACGGCAGACAGACTCTCCTTGAGTATGTGGGTCCATTACAGACGGCACTGATTGGCCTCACAAAAAAAAAAAACAACACACTCCTGCACTAGAGTCAGCTGACTGTGTAGTGTCACAGGTGCCTGGTAAAATCATGGATAATCTCATAGATGCCTTGCTGCTCTCTAGGACTGGAGTTGTCCTGACCATGCTGTGAGAATAGAAAAAGAAAAGAGGACGCACTGGCCTAGTGCATTATCCAACAGGTTTTTTAAAAGATATGAATAAAGTCATAAAGATGTCCGCTCACAAACATAAGTTAAAAACACTCTAGTCAAGCCACATGTGTGGCTATCTCTCATCGGTTGCTCAAATCACAGAAGCTGGGAGTGGGAAGTCCTGGATGAGACCCCTCAGGCTGACACATTTCAAAGGACTGGCCTTCTTCTTGTGGCTCTGAAGAAAGCCAGTCTTTCGAAACATGTCTGCCTAAGGGGTCTTATCCAGGACCCCCCACAACCAGGTTTGGTGATTCAAGTAACAAATATGAGACAGCCACACATGTGGCCCGACGAGCATGTTTTTAACTTATGTTTGTGAGTAGACATCTTTATGTTTTTACTGATTGGCATCACTGCTAGGAACTGATTGACATCACTGCTGAGCACTGTTGGGGCTGCACTGATAATCAGAACCCTGATTATCTGTGCAGATCTCCCCCATGAGGAAATGTTGCTGATCGACTCTTCTCTCCTTTCCTCACATGCTGTCAGTGTGAGGAAAGGAATGCCGATAACAGCTGATCACCTGGGTAAAGAGCCTTGTCATCAGCTGTTTGCCAGGATCGGTGATGCCTTGTGTCCCAGGGACAGGTAATGGTTCATATTCCCATCGCACACATTGCTGGGGAAAGCTTTAGGATACTGGGTTCTGTAGCAATTTCTAGCTGGGGACTGGATCATGAAAGCCACAATAACTATATTTGCCAACACACCATGAATCTTCAGTGCAAATGGCTTTTTATTTAAGCATTAACATTCTGATGTGATAATGCTTAAAGAGGGAGTCCGCGTTTTTTTTTTTTTTTTTAAAAGCCAGCAGCTACAAATCCTGCAGCTGCTGACTTTTAAAATTGTGACACTTACCTGTCCAGCGCGCCCGCGATGTCGGCACCCGAAGCCGATCTCTCGAACGTCTCTCAGGTGCTGCCACCGCCATCTTGGGTATGGGAATCAGGAAGTGGAGCCTTTCGGCTTCATTTCCCGGTTCCCTACTGCGCATGCGCGAGTTGCGCTGCGCAATAAGGATGGACCCGCTGCCTCTGGGATCTGTGTGTTTCCCAGCAGGCAGCGGGGGACTTTCGGAAAGGGGCGTAATCTACGCCCCTTTCAGCAGAGAGCTATCCCGGAAGTGGGTGCAGATACCTGTACTGTACAGGTACCTGCACCCCCTCCCCCCTGAAAGGTGCCAATTGTGGCGCCGGAGGGGGGGAGGATTCCAATGAGCAGAAGGTCCACTTTAGGGTGGACCTCCGCTTTAAATAAAAAAATATTTGGACAGAAGATCTGAGGTGTTCTGGCAAATATATTAATGATTTCCCAGGGACAGAGCGCACCACCAATGACCACCCCCGTGGGCACACAAGATGGAGAGAGCCGCTACCCAAATGAGGTGGTTAACTGGTTAACCACTTGACCTCCAGAGAGTTTTACCCCCCTTCATGACAAAGACATTTTTTTGCTATTCCACACTGTGCCACTTTCCTCCCTGCCGTCAACATCTTTAGCGTCACAAAGGCTCTTTGCTTTTTGGTGTCAGCAATAGGGTATTTTCCAACATGACTTGTAAGCTTGTACCGGAAGTGAATGGTCACTTCCAGTTCCGGCGGCTTGGTGACGGCTTGTGGACTTCCGGTTCAGCGTCCACATGGCGCCATAGCGGCGTGACGTCACACGCCGGTGTTTGGCGCCATGTAGAGGGGCTATTAAAACCCGGCCATTGCTTATAGCCGGCCGAGGAGTATAGAGGAGCTTGGGATATTCTCTCTTTGCAACGTGAAGGTATAGAACATCTTTTATGTATGGTTATTTATGTTTGAGAACTCTCTAATTGGGAATACTTTTGGATACATCTGCTATTTTTGATATCTATCATTATTTTTCAAACCAGGTCATCTTTTGGGAGCGATCTGATTTTTGGGGAGGCGTATTACTTTTGTTTAAGACTGTGGGCATTCATTTGCAATTGCCCCTCCTATGGGTGGGATCCATCGAGATACCCCATATTAGCGGTATGGGAGTTACAAAAGGTGAGAGATCTTTTATTGTGATTGAACACAGCCAATTTAAATGTTTCTAGGTGAAATTGTGTGCTACAGCACCAGACTGTTATTAATTTTTAATCTTTATATATATATCGCTAGCATACAGACCTCGTCGGTGTTAAACAACCATCTACCAGACAATTGTTCAGTGTATGGTCAACCCGAGCTCCTGAACCTATTTTGATCTTTTTGGTTTACATATTAGCAGGAGGTAGGTTTTGATCAGTATCAGAAGCCTGTTTTGACCTCTTCCCTACTTCCCTCTACGTTTGACTAAGTTTTCTCTTATGATTTGGTGTTTTCACAGGCAATGTATTTGTATGATATTGAAGCAAGGTTGTAGCAAATTTACCCCTCTCTACGGGCTATCTGGCACTCTATGGACCATTTCTCTGGTGTATGTGCATAACAGGATTCTTGGGAACCATTTCTGCACTGGATCTGATCCATATGCTCCCCTATTTTGGAGGTAGGGGTAACATGTGATATCATGTTTTGCATTGGAATATATACTTTTAGAAATTTTGTTGGGGATATGGGGTTCTGAAACCATACACCTGCGAGAAATTGTGTTTTGTGTTAACATATGTCTAAATATCTGGATGTACTAATTTTTGTGCTCTTTTCTAGTTATATACATCTTGAGGATTTACTCTTTCATACCCAGATAAAGCATTTTGTGTCCTTTTCCTGAGGAAGTCCTATGGGCGAAACATGTCGAAAAATGGGAAAAGAATGATCTAGCTATTTGAATATTGTAATCTCTGTCATGTTTGCAATGGGCTATATGTATAGGCATATGATAACAGATATGATTTCAGGCATTACATATGCTCTTTTTTAAATTTGTGTCAATAAATATTTCATTGTTTATTTTATTTATCATTTTCTGTATTATGTGCTTTTTCTATCTTGGTATCCTTAAAGTCCCATATCTCCATGTTTCTTTCATGTTTTTCAAAAAAATTGGAATGTTGCTACCACGCTTTTGAGGAACTAAACTCCTTCCAACACTTTCAAATATACCACTTTAACTGACAATTGCGCAGTCATGCAACCCTGTACAAAAACAAAATATATAATTTCTTTTCACGGTTAGTGCTTGTTTACACTTGCTTCAAAACATGGCTTTGGACACACTTTTTTTAAAGCTCTCTGAACATCAGTCAAATCAGCTGTCACTAAACAAAATGATCAGCTTGCAGTCCTGTTTACACCGTGTTTGCTTTGCTTCACTTAAAAAAATTATACCCCATGTCACTTTAGTGGTTCTTCAAAGCATCCACAGAAGTCTATGAATTAAAGTCACGTGAACACCTGCAGCTTTTGAGAGGCTTTTATTCAGCTTTAGTTTCGCTTTGTTATGGAGGTATTGCAAGTATGGCACACGCACACGCACACACACACACACACACGGCATCTGTCAAGCTTATTTAAAGCATAAAAAAGCACCACTGATGCATCACAGACATCAAAAACACATGTTGAAGTGATAGGCGCTTTAATGTGTGCTGAAGTCGAAGCAAGTTTAAATGGGTTCTAACAGAGCCCCTGCCCCAAAGCCCACCCCCCCCCCCATGTTGAGAGCATATGGCCTGGTATGGTACAGGAGGGTGATGGGTAATGACAGGTACCAACTCCATGCTGACTGCCTGTGCCTTCCTACCAGGTTGTCATCTCGCAATCTCAGACTTTGTGTTTCCTCTCTCAAGTTCGCACCTCGGTTTATTGAGCCTTTCCGTATTCTTCACAAGATTATCCCAGTGGCTTACGCATTATACCTTCCTTCTAATATATATATATATATATATATATATGTATCTCTAATGTATTTCATGTCTCCTTATTAAAACCTTTGGTATTTACCATGTTGGTGCCACACCCTCACCCTGTAAAGGCTGAGAACCATGAGGAGTATGACGTACAGTCCATTGTTGACTCCCATAGATTCTGTGGGCACATACAGTACCTGGTGCATTGGAAAGGGTACGGTCCGGAGGAAAGCTCTTGGGTCTCATCCTTGGACGTACACTGGGGAGAACAAGTATTTGATACACTGCAGATTTTGCAGGTTTTCCTACTTACAAAGCATGTAGAGGTCTGTCATTTTTATCATAGGTACTCTTCAACTGTGAGAGACTGAATCTAAAATAAAAATCCAGAAAATCACATTGTATGATTTTTAACTAATTCATTTGCATATTTTTGCATGACATAAGTATTTGGTCACCTACCAACCAGTAAGATTTCCGGCTATCACAGGCCTGTTATTTTTTCTTTAAGAAGCGCTCCTGTTCTCCACTCATTACCTATATTAACCACCTTCAGACCGGACCATTTTGCTGGTAAATGACCAGAGGTCTTTTTACAATTTGGCACTGCGCTGCTTTAACTGGTAATTGCGCGGTCATGCAATGTTGTACCCAAACAAAATTTGCGTACTTTTCTTCTCACAAATAGAGCTTTCTTTTGATGGTATTTGATTGCCTCTGCGATTTTTATTTTTTGCGATATAAACGTAAAAAGACCGCAAATTTTGAAAAAAAATGATATTTTCTACTTTTTGTTATTAGAAAAATCCAATAAACTCAATTTTATTCATACATTTAGGCCAAAATGTATTCAGCCACATGTCTTTGGTAAAAAAAAAAGTCAATAATTGTATATTTATTGGTTTGCGCAAAAGTTGTCACATCTACAAACTAAGGTACATTTTCTGGAATTTACGCAGCTTTTAGTTTACGACTGCCTATCTCATTTCTTGAGGTGCTAAAATGGCAGGGCAGTACAAAACCCCCCCAAATGACCCCATTTTGGAAAGTAGACACCCTAAGGAAATTGATAAGTGGCATGTTGAGCCCATTGAATATTTTATTTTTTTGCCTCAAGCGATTGAATAATGACAAAAAATAATTTTTTTTTTTTTTTTACACAAAGTTGTCACTAAATGATATATTGCTCACACATGCTATGGGCATATGTGAAATGACACCCCAAAATAAATTCTGCTGCTTCTCCTGAGTACGGGGATACCACATATGTGGGACTTTTTGGGAGCCTAGCTGTGTACGGGGCCCCGAAAACCAAGCACCGCCTTCAGGCTTTCTAAGGGCGTAAATTTTTGATTTCACTTCTCACTACCTATTACAGTTTTGAAGGCCATAAAATGCCAAGATGGCACAAAACCCCCACAAATGACCCCATTTTAGAAAGTAGACACCCCAAGCTATTTGCTGAGAGGCATTTTGAGTCCATGGAATATTTTATATTTTGCCACAAGTTGCGGGAAAATTACAAACTTTAATTTTTTTTTATTTTTTTTTCACAAAGTTGTCACTAAATGATATATTGCTCACACATGCTATGGGCATATGTGAAATGACACCCCAAAATAAATTCTGCTGCTTCTCCTGAGTACGGGGATACCACATATGTGGGACTTTTTGGGAGCCTAGCCGCGTACGGGGCCCCGAAAACCAAGAACCGCCTTCAGGTTTTCTAAGGGCGTAAATATTTGACTTCACTCCTCACTACCTATTACAGTTTTGAAGGCCCTAAAATGCCAAGATGGCACAAAACCCCCACAAATGACCCCATTTTAGAAAGTAGACACCCCAAGCTATTTGCTGAGAGGCATGTTGAGTCCATGGAATATTTTATATTTTGCCACAAGTTGCGGGAAAATTACAAACTTTTTTTTTTTTTTCACAAAGTTGTCACTAAATGATATATTGCTCACGCATGCCATGGGCATATGTGAAATGACACCCCAAAATAAATTCTGCTGCTTCTCCTGAGTACGGGGATACCACATATGTGGGACTTTTTGGGAGCCTAGCCGCGTACGGGCCCCCGAAAACCAAGCACCGCCTTCAGGCTTTCTAAGGGCGTTACAGTTTTGAAGGCCATAAAATGCCAAGATGGCACAAACCCCCCCCCAAATGACCCCATTTTGGAAAGTAGACACCCCTAAATTTAGGGGTACACTAGTGAGACTAGGTAATAAATGGCGGGTGCCCTGAAACTATAAAAAAAATAACTAACCAACCAGCGTCACCTGTAACAGTTATATGGTGATCACTGGTGAAAGGGTTAACAAGGGGGCAATCAGGGGGCTTTATGCGGTAGTATATGGGGGTCCCTGGCGCTATAAAAAGCTGCGGCGAACCTAAATACCTACCTGCCTAACTAGCGTCACCTGTGACACTAATACAGCGATCAGAAAAACGATCGCTTATTAGGCTGGGTTCACACTGGAGCGATGTGGGAACGCCACGAATGCGCGGCGGGTTCCCGCATCACATGCCTCCCGGCGGCAGTTCACACTGCCCTATGCGAACTGCTGGGAGTGTCAGTGAAATGTTAATGACACCCCCAGATCAGTTCGCATATCGCAGTGCGATCTGCAAACTCGGATCGCATGGTGTGAACACCCATGCGATCCGATTCTGCTGCGGACCAAAAAAAGGGTCCCGTGCGAGTTTGCGGCGGGTGCGGCGGGTGCGACACGAATTCAGCCATACTATCTGTATGGCTGAACTCGAATCGCACAGAGATCGGATGTGATTTGCACTGCAGTGCGGTGCGAATCACATCCGTTCTCATAAACCGCTGCAATGTGAACCCAGCCTTAGTGACACTGGCGACGGGGGGTGATCACGGGGTTAAACCTTTATTGGGGGGGTTAGGGGGGTACCTTAGAACTAAAGGGGGCTAACCCTAACTGCCCTAACAGTTATTACAGTCACAAATGACACCCGCCGGGGTGATCAGGGGGTTAAACCTTTATTAGGTAATAAATGGCGGGTGCCCTGAAACTATAAAAAAATAACTAACCAACCAGCGTCACCTGTAACAGTTATATGGTGATCACTGGTGAAAGGGTTAACTAGGGGGAAATCAGGGGGCTTTATGCGGTAGTATATGGGGGTCCCTGGCGCTATAAAAAGCTGCGGCGAACCTAAATACCTACCTGCCTAACTAGCGTCACCTGTGACACTAATACAGCGATCAGAAAAATGATCGCTTATTAGGCTGGGTTCACACTGGAGCGATGTGGGAACGCCATGAATCCGCGGCGGGTTCCCGCATCGCATGCCTCCCGGCGGCAGTTCACACTGCCCTATGCGAACTGCTGGGAGTGTCAGTGAAATGTTAATGACACCCCCAGATCAGTTCGCATATCGCAGTGCGATCTGCAAACTCGGATCGCATGGTGTGAACACCCATGCGATCCGATTCTGCTGCGGGCCAAAAAAAGGGTCCCGTGCGAATTTGCGGCGGGTGCGGCGGGTGCGACACGAATTCAGCCATACTATCTGTATGGCTGAACTCGAATCGCACAGAGATCGGATGTGATTTGCACTGCAGTGCGGTGCGAATCACATTCGTTCTCATAAACCGCTGCAATGTGAACCCAGCCTTAGTGACACTGGCGACGGGGGGTGATCATGGGGTTAAACCTTTATTGGGGGGGTTAGGGGGGCACATTAGAACTAAAGGGGGCTAACCCTAACTGCCCTAACAGTTATTACAGTCACAAATGACACCAATGCAAAAAAAAAAAAAAAAAAAAGCAATTGGTGTCACTGTGACTGGGGGGGCAGGGGTAATTGGGGGGTGATCGGGGGGTAAAGGGGGGGTGTGAGTGTGCCTGGCATGTTCTACTGTGTAGTGTAGTGCTTGTGCAACTCACCGATGCTCTCTCCTCGGTGCCGGAACGAAAAATACCGACACGGAGGAGAGAATACATCACTTCCTCTCCTGTGTTTACATTACAGGAGAGGAAGTGATGTCACGGGACATTTTCATTCGTCGGGAGCGATCGCGAGGGGGTGGCCATGAATGAATGGCCGTCCCCTCGTCCGGGATCGCTCCCGAACGAATACCGACCGCCGCAGGCACCGGGCGGGGGCCCGATCGGGCCCCCGACCCGCGGGCAGGCAAGGACGTACATGTAAGCCCTTATGCCTGCCCGTGCCATTCTGTCGACGTACATCGTCGTGCGGCGGTCGGCAAGTGGTTAACTGCACCTGTTTGAACTTGTTACCTGTATAAAAGACACCTATCCACACACTCAATCAAACAGACTCCAACCTCTCCACAATGGCTAAGACCAGAGAGCTGTGTAAGGACATCAGGGATAAAATTGTAGACCTGCACAAGGCTGGGATGGGCTACAGGACAATAGGCAAACAGCTTGATGAGAAGGCAACAACTGGCGCAATTATTTGAAAATGGAAGAAGTTCAAGATGATGGTCAGTCTCCCTCTGTCTGGGGCTTCATGCAAGGTCTCACCTCGTGGGACATTAATGATCATGAGGAAGGTGAGGGATCAGCCCAGAACTACATGGCAGTACCTGGTCAATGACCTGAAGAGAACTGGGACCACAGTCTCAAAAAAAAAACCTTAGTAACACACTGCAATGTCATGGATTAAAATCCTGCAGCGCACGCAATGTCCCCCTGCTCAAGCCAGCGCATGTCTAGGCCAATTTGAAGTTTGCCAATGACCATCTGGATAATCCAAAGGAGGAATGGGAGATGGTCATGTGGTCTGATGAGACAAAAATAGAGCTTTTTGATCTAAACTCCACTAGCCGTGTTTGGAGGAAGAAGAAGGATGAGTACAACCCCAAGAACACCATCCCGGCCGTGAAGCATGGAGGTGGAAACATCATTCTTTGGGGCTACTTTTCTGCAAAGGGGACAGGGTGACTGTACCGTATTGAGGGGAGGATGGATATGGCCATGTATTGCAAGATCTTGGCCAATAACCTCTTTCCATCAGTAAGAGCATCGAAGATGGGTAGTGGCTGGGTCTTCCAGCATGACAACGACCCGAAATACACAGCCAGGGCAACTAAGGAGTGGCTCCGTAAGAAGCATCTCAAGGTCCTGGAGTGGCCTAGCCAGTCTCCAGACCTGAACCCAATAGAACAACTTTGGACGGAGGTGAAAGTCTGTATTGCCCAGTGAAACCTCAAGGATCTGGAAAAGGTCTGTATGGAGGAGTGGGCCAAAATCCTTGATGCAGTGTGTGCAAACCTGGTCAAGAACTACAGGAAATGTATGATCCCTGTAATTGCAAACAAAGATTTCTGTACCACATATTAAGTTCTGCTTTTCTGATGTATCACAGTATGGACTTATGTCATGCAATAAAATGCAAATTATTTATTTAAAAATCATAAAATGTGATTTTCTGGAATTTTGTTTAAGATTCCGTCTCTCACAGTTGAAAAGTACCTATGATAAAATTACAGACCTCTACATGCTTTGTAAGTAGGAAAACCTGCAAAATCGACAGTGTATCAAATACTTGTTCTCCCCACTGTACATGCCCCTGTCCTCCTCCGTGATTTCCCTAGACGTTTTCCCCTCAAGCCAGGTGGTCCACTGAGAGGGAGCGGTCATTGAGAAGGGGGGTCATTGAGAACTGTCAAGGCTGGGCTCAGCCCTTCCTTCCTCTGAGCTGGACGCTCAGCTGTCGGCTAATTGCCAGCTCCTGTCTCTCCACAGTGACTCACCTGTTGATGATATCCTACTCATCTGGTCCTGCTTACTTAAACTGTCCAGCCCAGATGATCTCTGCCTTCATCTTGGTCAAGAACACTGATCTCCTGCGTTCCTGTTAAAGACTTGCTTTGCTGGCATTCCTTCTGGCTCCAGATACTGCTTGCTGTCCCACTATGCTGATCTCTGGCTTCCTGTCTTTCTGGCTTGTCTGACTATCCATTCCAGTTACCAAACTTTGGCTATGTTTTGACTATATTTGTTCTATTTACATTTATTATTAACCACTTAACAACCGCCCATTGCCGATTAACGGCTTCAGGGCAGTTGTTTAACTCTGCGAGGCTGTTAATTAACGGCCTCCCAGAATTCTGCTCTCGCGCGCCCCCTGGGGCGCGCACATGAGAGCATCCGTGACCGCTGCGTCCAGTGGACCCGGCGCATCACGAATCACGGTAAACGGCCGCTCATAGCGGCCGTTTACCACGTGATCGCTCCGTCAAATGACGGAGCGATCACTTGTAAACAAACCGGCGTCATGTTATGACGCCGGTTCCTCCCTCCCCCTCTCTGTACCGATCGGTACAGCGGAGGGGGAAGAGATCGGTGTCAGCAGCGATGTGGGCTGCATCTGCAGTGCCCACATAGCTGCTCACCGAAAATTAACCCCTCAATTCCCTGCCAACACTCTGCAATACTCTGCAATACCCTGCAACACTCTGCAACACTCTGCAATACCCTGCAACACTTCGCAATACCCTGCAATACTCCGCAATACCCTGCAACACTCCGCAATGCCCTGCAACACTCCGCAATGCCCTGCAACACTCTGCAATACCCTGCAACACTCCGCAATACTCTGCAACACTCCGCAATACTCTGCAACACTCTGCAACACTCTGCAATACCCTGCAACACTCTGCAACACTCTGCAATACCCTGCAACACTCTGCAATGCTCTGTAACACCCGCCAATACCCTGCAACACTCTGCAATGCAATACTCTGCAACGCCATACTCTGAGATACCCAGCCATACTCTGAGATACCCAGCCATAGTCGGTGATACCCTGCAATACCCAGCCATAGACATTCCCCCCCCCTCCCGCCGCCCTCCGGTGCTTCTACCGAATCGCTAATACGATCAAAGCCAGAATCTTTTTTTTTTTCAGGCTTCCCAGCTTAGAGGTGAGATGTGGGGTCTTATTGACCCCACATCTCACTGTAAAGAGGACCTGTCATGCCATATTCCTATTACAAGGGATGTTTACATTCCTTGTAATAGGAATAAAAGTGATCAAAAAAATTATTTTTGGGGAAAAAAATGTCAAACTAAAATAAATAAAGTAAAATGAACAATAAAATTTTTTTTTTTTAAAGCGCCCCTGTCCCCATGTGCTCGCATGCAGAAGCGAACGCATACGTAAGTCCCGCCCACATATAAAAACGGTGTTCAAACCACACATGTGAGGTATCGCTGCGAACGTTAGAGCGAGAGCAATAATTCTAGCCCTAGACCTCCTCTGTAACTCAAAACATATAACCAGTAAAAAAAAAAAAATCGTCGCCTATGGGGATTTTTAAGTAGCGACGTTTGGCGCCATTCCACGAGCGTGTGCAATTTTGAAGAGTGACATATTAGGTATCTATTTACTCAGCGTAACTTCATCTTTCACATTATGCAAAAATTGGGCTAACTTTACTGTGTTTTTTTTTTTTTAAGCACAAAACTGTTTTTTTTCCAAAAAAAAGCATTCGAAAAATTACTGCGCAAATACCGTGCGAGATAAAAAGTTGCAAAGACCACCATTGTATTCTCCAGGGTGTTTGCTAAAAAAACATATATAATGTTTTGGAGTTCTATGTAATTTTCTAGCAAATAAATGATGATTTTTACATGTAGGAGAGAAATGTCAGAATTGTCCTGGGTGCTCCAGAACACCTGATGGCGCTCCCTGTATGTTAGGCCTCTGTATGTGGCCACACTGTGTAAAAGTCTCACTCACACATGTGGTATCGCCATACTCGGGAGAGAATAGCAGAATGTGTTTTGGGGTGTAATTTGTGGTATGCATATGCTGTGTGTGAGAAATAAACTGATAATATGACAATTTTGTGAAAAAAAAAAAAAAAGTAAAATAAATCTTGATTTTGCAAAGAATTGTGGGAAAAAATGACAACTTCAAAAAACTCATCATGCCTCTTACTAAATACCTTGGAATGTCTTCTTTCCAAAAAGGGGTCATTTGGGGGGTATTTGTACTTTTCTGGCATGTTAGGGTCTCAAGAATTGAAATAGGCCGTCAGTACTTCAGGTGTGATCAATTTTCAGATATAGGCACCATAGCTTGTGGACTCTATAACTTTCACAAAGACCAAATAATATCCACCAATTTGTACTTATTTTTACCAAAGATATGTAGTAGTATAAATTTTGGCCAAAATTTATGAAGAAAAAATTACTAATCTGCTAAATTTTCTAACAGAAACAAAGAAAAATTCATTTTTTTACAGAATTTTCGGTATTTTTTCTTTTATAGCACAAAAAAAAAAAAACGAGCGGTGATTAAATACCACCAAAAGAAAGCTCTATTTGTGTGAAAAAAAGGACAAACATTTCATATAGGTCCAGTGTTGCATGACTGAGTAATTGTCATTCAAAATGCGAGAGCACCAAAAGCTGAAAATTGGTCTGGTTATTAAGGGTGTTTAAGTGCCCAGTGGTCAAGTGGTTAAACAAGTGTGATTTAAATGTACTTCTGTCTCAGTCTGATTCATCTTTTCTGACAGTATGATGCTTTGGGTAACAGGCTTGAATTAGCTCTCGTTCTGCTGTAACGGTTTGGGGGCAGAAAGCACTGTTTGGCAGAAAGAATCACCTAATCGGGGTAACAAGTGGTTCTGTCACACTCCTGTACTTCCTGGCCAGTGAACATGGCATTCCTGGGGACAGCCACATACCAGTAGGCTTGGCTTACAGGAACTGGGACTGCTATAAGTGAGGCTACACTAAGCTATATTCCCTGCCCAATTGTATAGAGATGATCGTTTATGCCCACACTGGACCACAAGGGATGCCCACCAATGGTCACCACCAGATGTGCCACCCATGGCCACCAGGGATAACAATCAGTGCCCACGATGGATGGCAATCAGTGCCCACGATGGATGACAATCAGTGCCCATAATGGATGCCTGCCCATCAGTATCACCCATTAGTGTACATCAGTGCCACCTATCAGTGCCCATCCATGCCCATCTGTGCCACCTATCAGTGCCCATCCGTGCCGCCTTTCAGTGCCCATCAATGCCGCCTTTCAGTGCCACCTATGTGTACCCATCACTGCTGCATATCAGTGCCGCCTATCAGTGCCCTATCAGTGCTGCATATTAGTGCCCATCATCAGTGCCATCTCATTGGTGCCTGTCAGTGCAACCCCATCATTGAAGGAGAAAAAGTACTTATTTACAAAGTTTTGTAACAGAAACAAAAAAAACTTGTTTTTTTTTTTTTTACATTTTCGGCCCTTTTTTTATTTGTTTAACAGAAAATAAATATCCCAGAGGTGATCAAATACCACCAAAAGAAAGCTCTATTTGTGGTATTTAGTTTGGGTACAGTTTAGCATGATGCTGAAAGCTGAAAATTGGTCTGGGTAGGAAGGTGTATAAGTGCCCAGTGTTGAAGTGGTTAAGCAGGACTCAAAATTTCAAGTCCTGAGCTACTAGCCAGGCTTTAAGTGTTACTCGCCAACAGTTGCACCACCAAATCCCTACCCTGCACTGCCTCTAATTCTGCCCCTAAACACGCCCTCATAAATGATCCCATAAAATGACACTTAAATGTTTTATGCAGAATTACGTTACAAAAATAACTATTAACAGCAACTTTATCAGTGCTCATCAGTGCAGCCTCACCTGTGCCCATCAATGCAGCCTCGTTAGTGCCTATCAATGCAGCGTGACCTGTGCCCACCAATGCAGCGTGACCAGTGTCCATCATTGCAGCGTGACCTGTGCCCACCAATGCAGCCTCACCTGTGTCCATCATTGCAGCGTGCTGTGTTCCCACCATTGCAGTGTGACATGTGCCCATCATTGCAGCATGACATGTGCCCACCATTACAGCATGACCTGTGCCTACCATTGCACCCTCACCTGTGCCCATCATTGCAACGTGACCTGTGCCCACCATTGCAGCCTCACCTGTGCCCACTATTGCAGCCTCACCTGTGCCCACCATTGCAGCCTCACCTGTGCCCACCATTGTAGCCTCAACTGTGCCCACCACCACAGCCTCACCTGTGCCCACCATCGCAGCCTCACCTGTGCTGTGGAAGAGAGAGGGTGGGCGGATTATCACAGGAGAACAGAGAGCGGAGGAAGAGGAGAGCAGGTGGATCACAGAGTGCGGATATAGCCAAAAAATTACAACTTCAAAAAACTCACCATGCTTCTCAATAAACACCTTGGACTGTCTACTTTTCAAAAAGTGGTTATTTGGGGACATTTGTACTGTCCTGGCATTTTAGGGCCTCAATAAATGAGATAAGTAGTCGATTGATCAATTTTCTGTGTATACCATAGTTTGTTGACTAGATGATATACACTGATCCGGGTTATTTTTACCTAAGAAATGTAGCAGGATACATTTTTGGCCAAAATGTATTTATTGGCAAAATGTTATAAAAGAACCTAAGAAAAATATATAGCGAAAAAAAGCCCAGTGGAGATTAAATACCACTAAAATAAAGCTCTGTCTCAAAAAAATTATACAAAATGTAATTTGGGTACAGTGTTGCAAAAAATGGGGCAGCACTGAAAAGTTAAAATTTGCCTGGACAGGAAGAGGGTGAAAGTGTACAGTATTGAGGGAAATAAATGAGTTGCGTTTAGCAGCAATACCACACACCGAATGCACCATGTTTAATTTTGTCGTGGGGGCTTTCCTTTGTGTAAAGCCCTGAGCATCTGCCTGCCCTTTTTAAAAAAATGACAGAAGGGACACTATTGTCCCTGCCTGTCAGCAGTAATGCATGGGTAGCTCAGCATACATTTACGGCCCCACTCTGTGCCATGATGTGATGCCCGTGCGCATGCATGGGAGTGATGTAATTGTGGCCTGGCCATTCAAGTGGCAGAACAGAGCGAACCCAGAAGGAAGATCAGGAGAAGATGGAAGCACCTGTGACCAGCAGGAGCCCTCATTGTGCATCACTGGAGGGCATTGTGAATGAATTCCCATAATACAAAGTACTCTTTGATTGGCCAGAAGGGGGAGGGACTCAGCAGCTGTAGGAGATGACACCAGAGGGTCCATCTTTGGAGCGCCAGAAGTATAGTGATAGCTATGCTCCCAGAGACTTAGGTAAGTCCACAAGGTGGCATGCAACTTGTTGAACCTGGTTTGCCGTGAACACTGGAGAGATACAGGAGTTAAACACACTGTTTTTGCCACCTTTATCTGAAGAAGCACTGAATGAGTCACTGGTCACTTTATTCATTTATGCTCACATAAAGACTAAATTTTCTCGTTTCTTGTTTACTATTTATTTGCACTGTGTGCCTCACGCTTGAATTACAAAAAAGTGTTTTATGCAATATTTTTGAATTCAATTACCTTTGTGATATTTGGTTATACTCCACCACTGCACTATTGGAGGTTGGGGTTCTTGTATACATGTGATTATGGACTAATTGATTTATGAATACCTAAGCACGAGACACTTTATTATTGGTTTACTTTCGTTGCTATATTTAAGCACTGGACACTTTATTCACTTATTGGATTGTTTACGATTTAATTTGCTTAAGGTATTTTATCTTTTGAACCTTTTGTTTTGCAATATTGTGTAACTATTTGATTTAGGACGAATTATTTATATAACAGTTGGGGGTACTATTTCTGTTAGTTTTGCAATTTAGTCCTATCTATATTATGCACTAGGCACTTTATTTTAGTTTAATCTTTGAAGGTAGCGCAACACCATTTATTTGATTTTTGCATAAACACCAGTAACCCAGTGCATTTTAAAGAGGTCAGCTTTAAAGTCGAACTCCAGCTAACACTTTTTTTGTCAAATTATTTTTATTGTTTTTGCCAAATTGTACATACAAAACTAAAAGTATTACTGTACATAAAAACATTCAAACAAAGAAAACATTCACCACAAGGCTAGCTAACAATACAAGTTCTGTGACCAGTATAGTAAGACCTCTATCCCTGAGATGACTCCACCACTTAAGGACCAGGCGTCTTTTTCAGATTTGGTGTTTACATGTTTAAAACATTTTTTTTTGCTAGAAAATTACTTAGAACCCCCAAATATTATATATATTTTTTCTAACACCCTAGAGAATAAAATGGCGGTCATTGCAATACTTTTTTTCACACCGAATTTGAGCAGTGGTCTTACAAGCTTACCTTTTTTAGAAAAAATTCACTTTTTTGATCAAAAAAATAAGACAACAGTAAAATTAGCCAAATTTTTTTTATATTGTGAAAGATAATGTTACACAGTAAATTGATACCCAACATGTCATGCTTCAAAATGGCGTCTGCTCGTGGAATGGCGTCAAACTTTTACCCTAAAATATCTCCATAAGTGACATTTAAAAAATTCTACAGGTTGCATGTTTTGAGTTACAGAGGAGATCTAGGGCTATAATTATTGCTCTTGCTCTACTGATTGTGGCGATACCTCACACGTGTGGCTTGACTATCGTTTTCATATGCGCGCGCTACTCACGTATGCGTTCGCTTCTGTGAGCGAACTCGTCTGACGTGTTTTAAGAAAATAGTTTTTTCTTTTTCTTATTTATTTTACTTGATTTTATTTATTTTTACACTTAAAAAAAAAAAAAAAAAAAAAAAGATCACTTTTATTCCTATTACAAGGAATGTAAACATCCCTTGTAATAGAAAAAAGCATGACAGGTCCTCTTAAATATGAGATCTGGGGTCAAAAAGTCCTCAGATCTCATATTTGGACTTTGAAAAAAATGACATTGAAAAAAAATTTACCTTTAAGAGGTATGGGCAGAAGTGACGTTTTGACGTCGCTTCCGCCCTCCTATGGTATAGAGACAAGTGGGGGCCATCTTAGCCTCACTCGTCTCCATACCCAGCAGTGTGCAGGACCCGATCGCCTCCGCCGCTACCGACAGTTCTGGTAAGTGGCAGAGGGTGTGGGAGAGCGGCGGGAGGGGGGTGGCACCTCTCCCGCTGCCGATAACAGTGATCTCGCAGCGAACCCGCCATGGAGACCACCATTATCGCACACAGGACTGCCTCCTGTAAAGAGGGATATCTCGGTTGTGGCAGCAGCTGCTGCCGTTACCGAGATATCCCTCTTCAAAGTACCGACGTATATGTACATGAGACGGTCCTTAAGTAGTTAAGATCATCCACAGAAAAATAGGTACCAGGATTACAAACATTATATTAGGGTAAGGGGTAACATTCAGGGCTAATGCTTAGACCAGTGAGCATTAAAACAGAGCACCCAATATACAGGGAGCATTAATCAGAGGCAATTGATGTAGAGGAGATCAATTTACCTTCGGTTGCGGTCCAAAGCTCCCGATTCCCATGTTATTCAAAGGACATGGTTGACGGAGCTACGGCATCCTCTTTGGATGGGGCTCCTGTGGGGGCACTGCGTCTCTAAACAGAGATGTAGTCTCAGCAGTGTGAGTGCAAATGCATGGGTGCACCCATCAGGAAGAGTAACCAGACATGAGGAAAACAGGCCACAAAAAACCTATATAGAAACGAAACAAATAAAAAGTTTAGTCTATCTCTTTTTCATTATTGTTCAGGAACATAATTACGGTAGGTAAAAGTAAAATGTTTTATTGCTCTCCATTCCCTCTTCTTTACTTATTTCCTCATGTACACTTAGATAATTATTTACGATTTATTTTAGATGTACTGCTACCTCCTTCACCCTCTTAGCGCCATGCGCTTGGCTTCCTGTGAGCCATAGGTGAAATACATGCTGCTTCTATGGTAATGACAGCCAGGAAACAGCTCTGAATTTTGAATCCTGATTTTGCTCTGGTTGATATTTAACCTCTCCACCCATAAGGTATGACACTTAGTGATCAGCTAATAATAGTATGGATGTGACACAATGTGATTATGTAAACATTCTAATACTGTATGTTTTCAATCCAGATGTCCTCACCTCCCTGAGGAAGATTCTGATTATTGCAAACAAAACGCTTTGGGGTTGTTTCTTGAGCAGATGTACTGTTTTGGCAATTCCCACAAAAAGTCTGTTACCTGCGATTTGTTTATAGGCTTTCTTTTTTTGTAGCTGGGGTATACCAGAGCTCATATTTTAAACAGTATGTGGATTTGAATTTCAATGTTTGTACAAATAAAAACTTTTTTTCTGTGTATTCATGTGGCCTCTTTTTTGCTGCATAAAAGCCCTCGGAGGAACTTTATTGTATATATAGGGATGCCTCTTTGCTGGATTGCACTAAAGCCACCCTTCTGGTGCTGCTTTCCTGCGGTTTTGTCCCTGGTGTATTGTTTTTAGGGGTAGCGCTATTGTTATCCTTTTTTGTATGCTGCAGTCCCGAGCTCACTCGCCACCGTCACCTCCTGGTTGTACGAAACGTGCGATTCGTTTTGTACGAAACGAAAATTTGTACGAATTTCTGTAAATTCGTACATTCGGGAGGATCCGAAATATGAATTGCTATGCTTCCGAATTTTGTACGAAATACGAAATTTCGTTTACGAATTTCGGATCCGAAATTCCTAACAAACATTGGGAATTGTTACGAAAAGTTAACAAACCTAAAAGTTAAAAACTCAGGAATTCAGCACAGCACAGGGATGGTGGGAGCCTCTCATAATGATAAATTCATCATAATGAACATTCGTAATTGTTACGAAAAGTTAAAGAATCTAAAAGTTTAAAACTCAGGAATTCAGCACAGCACAGGGATGGTGGGAGCCCCTCATAATGATAAATTCATCATAACGTACATTCGTAATTGTTACAAAAAGTTAAGGAACCTAACGAAAATTCGTATTTCATATAAAATTTCAGACATGAATTACAAAATACAAATTAATTCTAATACGAAACGGAACAAAACAAATGTATTGACGGCGCACTTGTCTACTTGACACATGTGAAGTTGCACGACAAGTCAAAATACATGTATTTAAATTGTCTCTGTCCTAATTGGTGCGACTCAATTCGCAGCAACTCCAAAATAGGTTTTTACACTAACATGTACATACACTGTTGATATGTTTTATATAATGGTACAACCAATACTGCACTCTGTCTGTTATTATATATTATGAAATAAATTTTGTACTTTTTTAATACATTGGCAATGACTTTTTTTGGTATCACTCAGTAAAGTCCCATGGGAAAAAATGTATTTTGGTTTTACTGAATATTGGGGACTGAGTGCTGCCTCGGTCTGAACATAAGTGAGCTTTCCTTTTAAGTTTGTGCAACAGACCCCCATACTCCAGAGGAGTATGTCTGCCTTATAAGCCTCTCTTGCCCGGTACCAGCATGATCCACGATCCCTTAGCCCACCCAGTCACTAGTCAGTACTCAATGTAGGGGGGATAGAAGAATAAAACTTTTATTGAAAGTATACAAGTATACATCCCTGGAGACAATCCCCCCTCCTTGTTGGCATAGAGACACAGGGCAGGGTAAACGTTACATCCAATAACAGGAGATACAGGTACATTCAAACTTTTCAACATATGTTATGAACAAAAACTGGACACGCAGCCAACTTTGTCAGTGGGAAGGACACTTGAGGAAACTTTCCCCTTTCTTACTTTACCTCTGGTCTTCATGCTTGGAACATGCATAATACACACAGTAAAGAGGGTCGGGTAGCATTAGTGACCAGCATTAACCCTATAGGCAAGGCTGGAAGAAGTGTGGATTCTCAGCCACCCTGTGCCCCTAATAGACACTGGGTAACTTACACATAATAGGGGCCTGGGGAGCTGAACAGGGAGTTTCCTGACCTCTATAAGGTAAACTAGGGTCCACAGGCCCCTCAACCTAAAGTGACTCTAATCACAATTTGTATATCTTTGCTGGATTTGGATATCTCTGAGCTGTCTCTTTGCTGGGTTAGGCCATCTCTTTGCTGAATATATGGGGCTGTCTGTTTGCTGCTCTTTAGCTAAAATATAATTCCTTACTGTTAAATCTTGAAAGCATTGATGACTTGGAATACACTTTTCATTTTCATATATTAAGCTGTAAGTGGTTAAAATAAAAGTGGGTGCACTGAATGGTTCTGTGGGGTGGCCAGTGGGCTGACCTTGGGGAACGTTGGTGGCTAGGCCCCAGGGAGAGCCCAAGCCTAAAGCTGTGCAAAAGGGTCCCAAAATTTCTGATGGCTGCCCTGACTGTGGTTAGGGACAGATGATCTCCCCTGCACTGGTTGTGCAGATACATGTGAACAACAATGGCTCCTCTCACTGCTCTTTACAGACTGAGTGGAAGCCACTCTTTACATACACCTATGGGCAGGACCTACTGCGCCAGTGCATCTGGAGTGTGTCCATGAATGCTCAGATACGTCAAAACCAACATGCACCCCTTTGCTACTAAAATTACCCCTCTGTGGCTGTCAGGAAAGGCTTTCTGGGAGCAACAGTTCCCCGCAGGCATTGTGTGCGTGCGCGGGTGCACAGTTGTTGGCTCCAAATGCGCTATTTAAACTCTGCTTGATCTACAGCGTTCCCTGAGAGATTCCTGTGTTCCTGATCTGTTCCTGAAATTAGAAGCTTACCTTGTGACTATCCTCAGCCATCCACCTGCACCTGACCTCGGTCTGTCCAGGACCTCACTCCTGTCTAATCCTTTGGCTTACCTGCACCAGTCTGTTATGGACCTGGCTTGTCCAGCGACCTTCCCTCAGCCTTCTGCATCTGTTCCAGTACTGCTCTCCTGTGAAAGACCCGGCCTGCCTGACCTCCCTACGTCTCATCCCTGGGACCATCTACCTGCATCCTGTGTAGTGCCTGCCTTCTAGCTTCAGCTTCCAGTCTGCTGCATCCCATCTGCTGTTCCAGTGTCTCAGCTGTGTCCAGACCATCAGTCCTGCCCATCAGCTGTTGATCTTGCCAGGCACTCGTGCTGTCCTGTACTCCTGTGTCTCCTGTCAGCTCTACCAGGGACCATGAGTCAGGATCATAAGGGAGGCCTCCCTCTGCATATCAGGGAGCCTCCCCTATGGATGAACTGTGCCTACACCTTGCTGGCCTGACTCAGGCTGTAAAGACTCTTCAGGAAGGCTATAACTGTCTGCAAGAGCATGTGCAGGTGCTCCTGACCCCTGCTGCTCCTCAAGGGACTTCTCAAGCCTCTGCTTCCCCTACGGTGGTGATGTTACCCCTGGAGTCTTGTGTACCCACACCTGAGAGATTTTCTGGAGATCGCCGCAAGTTCAGAGCCTTCTGTAACTCCTGCGAGCTCTTCTTCACTCTTTTGTCACGCACCTTCTCGCTGGAGACCACCAAAGTGGGTTTTCGGATTTCCCTGCTGCAGGATGAACCCCAATCCTGGGCACATCATCTGCTAGAACAGAAGGCTCTGATCCTGATTAACCTGACTACTTTCCTGGATGCCATGGCACAACTGTATGAGGACCCACAGGTGTCTGCAACCGCAGACACCGCACTTCACTCTTTACAGCAGGGTTGCTGAGCCATGGAGGACTGTTGCCGAATTTAGGCGTTGGGCCGCTGAAACCAACTGGAACGACGCGGCCCTCTTGTCAGGTCACCTTGAGGCGAGGTGACAGATGCACACCGTAGGGATCAGGAGTGCACCGCAAGGTTGTGGACCCTACGGCGGACTGCTGCGGATGGGAGGCAGATCCCACTGGGGTTAGAGCGTAAGATTCCCTGGGGCGCGGAGTCTAAGAGCCAGCAGGTGTTCACCAGCGCCTCTAGTGGTGAGGATGGACTTGGCTGCAACTGGCTCCAGGTCGCGACCCCCACGGTCCCCCAGCTCACACCCACAGTAGGCAACAGGAGCATAGGGATAGTGAGGGACAAAGCCAAGGTCGGGGCCACAAGCAGACAGGAATAGTCAGGGACACGCCAAAAGGTCAGGATCACAGGCAAACAGGGATAGTCAAGGACACGCCAAAGTCGGTAACGGAACAACAGAAGAGCTAAGAAGCTAAGAAGCTAAACACACAAAGGAATACATAATGGTTGATCAGCACTATTGGCTTGCAGTGCACAGTTTAATATAAGGTTCCCTGATAGGGCCTGGGGTGGAGCCATGCTTAGAGGAGAGGTTATAAAAACCACCAGGTGGAAGTGGCTGGCCTCTTAGTCTAAACACATGAGGGGAGGTAAGCAAACAGGAAGATCACTGCATAACCATGACAGTACCCTCCCTCTTACAAGGCCTCCCCCTCCCCCGCCTGGGTCCAGGCTTAAAGGGAAACTCCAGATGGAACCTCCTCAACAGACGAGGAGCAAAGACCTCAGATGCAGTGATCCAAGACCTCTCCTCAGGGCCCAACCCTTTCCAATGTACAAGGTACTAAAGAATGGCTTTACGAAGCCGGGAATCCAAAACTTGACTAACCTCGTATTTTAGATTATCCTCACAGACTGAAACGGAGGTAGGGAGAGGATGAGATGACTTGAGGACTAAAGGCTTTTTAGGAGTGGGTAAGGGCATGAGAAGATCAGGAGTCTGAGCAGGGTCCCCCACACCCTTAAAGAGGAGCTGGACATCCAGCACAGGACCACCAGACTGGGCGGAGGTCAGTGGATCCCTGAGGTCAGGTTGGTTAGAAGGTGACATGTCACAAGAGTCAAGCTGGATAGCTGAAACACAAACAGAATGCAGAGAGCCCTGAAAAAAAGATTGAAAACCCCACCTGGCCGAATGAGGTATTTTATCCAAAGGATGGATTGAGCCTCTTAAACGGGTTTGAACGGACATAGTAGCAGTAGGGTGAGGCCAGGTCACAGAAGGTCCTGAACAAGAAGCAGGAAGCTCATTGGGCATGGGCTGGACTGGCAAAACTGGTGCAGAGGCCGACTGAATAGTACTGTCAGGTGTAGCGACCATCTCAATCGCATCACAGGGCATAGCGACTGTGGAACTTGCAGACAAGTTAGCCTGGCTGTGAGTCCAAGGGAGATTAGGGACAGGCAAAGATAAATGGTTATGCAAACTGGAGTGAATGATCGACTCAGGCTCATAGGTGGGCCCCTCATCCAGAGTACCACATGACCTAGAGAGTGCATCAGTTCGACTATTGCAGGACGCATCCCAGAGATCGCTATATACAGCGGGAAGAGCAGAAGATACTGGGATGGTGGTAACAGGAAGTTTCTCTTTTGGGGTATCCTTGAGTAGGCAGGAAGAGGAACAGAAGGAACCCCAAGTCAGGATCTGTCCAGCAGACCAGTCAACGTGTGGAGAATGGAGCCGTAACCAAGGAAGACCTAATATGATAGGAGATGAAGCCTTAGGTAAGACAAGGAAGGATATCCACTCCTGGTGGAGTGTCCCTACTGACATCTTAACAGGAAGAGTCTGGAAGCGGATAGGGCCCCCTGGGAGAACAGTGCCATCAATCGCCAAGACCACCAATGGCGTTGTAAGGGCCAAAAGGGTAAGTCTCATGGAGGATGCAGTTTCCCAATCCATGAAATTGGCAGCGGCTCCGGAATCCAGATGTGCTGAGAGCGAACGAGAGGAAGCACCGACATGAAGCAACACAGAATGGAGAAGACGAGAAGGTGAAGGTGATATTTCAGGGTCTAATACTCCACCTTCCAGATGTATTAGCCCTGAGTGTTTTTCCGGACGAAGAGAACAAGTGTCACGGAAATGGCCTTTGGCCCCACAATAGAGGCATAGGCCCAGAGTTCTGCGCCTAGCACGTTCTTCGGGAGATAATTTAGTCCAGCCCAACTGCATAGGTTCCTCAGTAGGCAGGGGGTGCTCCTCGGATCGAAGAGAAGGGACCGGGGGCTCAGGCTGCCTAAAGAACGGGGAGTTTTCCAGGGCCCTCTCCTGAAAGCGAATATTGATCTGGTTACACAAGGTAATGACACTGTCCAGATCAGCAGGAAGGGATCTTCCTGCTAATTCATCCTTCACTCTATCAGAGAGGCCATGTAAAAAGGTTGCAACTAGGGCCTCATTATTCCAGCTCAATTCAGCTGTAAGGATACGGAACTGAAGAGCATACTGTCCCACAGACACGGACTCCTGACGGAGACGTAAAAGAGCGCTAGCCGCTGAGGAGACACGACTCGGTTCCTCGAAGATATTCCAAAAAAGTTTCAAGAAATCAGACAGGCTAGAAACCACTGGATCATTCAGTTTCCACAGAGGGGCAGCCCAAGCTAGCTCCTCGCCGGACAGGAGGGATATAATATATGCAACTTTCGCCCGATCGGACAGGAAGTTTTGGGGCTGAAGTTCAAAATGAATTGTGCACTGGCTAAGGAGTCCCCAGAGAAACGGACCGGAGCTGGTAGTTGTAACGAATGTGTGGCTGCGACTGATGCGATGGGTGCAGCATCAGATAGCGGTTGAGGTTGTTGAACTGGGGGTCCTAATGAGGCCTGAACCTGTTCAAAACGGGATGCCAAATCCTGAAGGAATCGCATCATCTGGGTCTGATGTGATTCTTGGGTCTCAAGTCTGCGAACTAAGCCCTGCAACGGATCGACTGCAGGAAGCGGCACGTCAGCCGGGTCCATGGCTGATCAAACTGTCAGGTCACCTTGAGGCGAGGTGACCTTACAGCGGGGTTGCTGAGCCATGGAGGACTATGTTGCCGAATTTAGGCGTTGGGCCGTTGACTCCTTTTCTCATTGGAGAGGAACGTCAACTTAGACGCATGAACAATCTATGGGAAATCAGGACATTATGTAAGAACCTACCCGTCTAAGTCCAGTAAGTGCCTCCTAAGTTCTACTAACCAAATCCCTGCTGCGATTAATGTCTCGTCTCACCTCTCTGTTCTTGTTTTGTTGTAGCTGTCCAGAAAGGAGCCTTCAAGTGCTGCTACCCAAGACTCAAGGACTTCTTGTTCACCTTGCTGATGGGTCAGCCATCAACTCAGGACCTGTCACACAGGAAACAACCCCTCTGTCGGCCACCGTTGCTAGTTGCCTTCAGGAGCTTGACATCATCACTTTACCTCTGTTCCCCATCATCTTGGGTATGCCTTGGTTGCAGGCACACAACCCCCACATCAACTGGGCCACCAGATAAGTTACTTTTTCATCTCCTTACTGCCACTAATACTGCCTTTCGGAAGTTCTCAACAACTCCTCTTCCTTACTATTTTTGACTGTGAAATCCGCCAGTCAGTCTCTGAGGAGTTTCACGACTTCTTGGATGTGTTAAATAAGAAGGGTGCAGAGACATTACCACCACACTGAGTGTACGACTGTCCTATTGAACTCCTCCCTGGGGCCGAGATCCCCTTTGGGAGAATCTTTCCTCTCAATGAACAAGAGCTAGTCACTGTCAAGGAGTACATAGACGACAACCTGGGAAAGGGATTCATCCACCCGTCCACTTCCCCGGCAGTAGCCGGCATCTTTTTCGTAGAGATAAAAAAGATCATTCTCTTCGACCCTGCATAGATTACCGCAAACTCAACAAGATTACCATCAAAAATCGCTATCCTCTTCTCTTGTTACCCAAGCTCTTCCAGAGGTTAGGGACTGCAACCATTTTTACCAAACTTGACCTTCAAGGAGCCTATAACCTGGTCCGCATCAGAAATGGTGACGAGTGGAATATGGCCTTCCGCACTCGATTCGGACATTTTGAGTAGTTGGTGATGCCGTTCGGGTTGTGCAATGCTCCTGCCACCTTTCAACACTTTGTTGACAATATTTTCTGGGACTACTTAGATCTGTTCATTATCATTTATCTGGATGACATTCTGATTTTCTCCTCCTCCATTGATAGTCATCATAAGCACGTTAAGTGCGTTCTGAGTCGCCTTCGTCAACACGGCCTATATGCCAAGGCTGAAAAGTGCAAATTCAAAAAACAAAGAATACAATCATTAGGGCTGATTATCTCCATCTAGGGCATCAAGATGGACCCTCAAAAGATCTCAGCTATTTTGGAATGACCACCCCCCCCCCCCCCCCCACAGACAAGAAAGGGATCCAGTGGTTCGTTGGATTTGCAAACTTTTACCGTAAATTCATTAAGGGGTTTTCTGCCATTATCACACCTATCGCTCAGCTCACCAAAAAGGGAAACCCGTTTTCGCTGGACCCCTGAAGCCCAATTGGCCTTCGATTCTCTCAAAAGTCTGTTCACCTCAGCCTGAGTGTTGAAACATTCCGATCCCGCTTTGCCATTTGTCTTGGAGGTGGACGCTTCTGAAATTGCCGTCGGTGCCGATCTCTCACAAGGCCAGTGTCCTAAGTCCCATTTGTTTCCTATTGACTTTTTTTCCCATAAGTTATCGGCTCCGGAAAGGAACTATGACGTCGGAGACCGAGAACTTTTGGCAATCAAAGCTGCGCTAGAAGAGTGGCGCTATCTGCTGGAAGGGGCAGCTCACCCGATTCTAGTGTACACAGATCACAAGAATCTAGAGTGTCTGAGAACTGCAAAACATTTGAAACCTCATCAAGCCAGGTAGGCACTATTCTTCTCTAGATTCTCCATTCGCATTGCATACAGGCCCGGCTCAAAAAACATAAAACCAGATGCCTTGTACCGCATGTTCAGCGACTCTGGAACAACTGCCTCCCCAGACACCATTCTACCCATGGAAAATTTTCTTCTGGTGCAGGATAATTTACTTGCCCGGGTCAAACAGGCTTCCGTTAATGTTCCCCTCTCTCTTGAAACAAAGTTGCTTGCATAATATGGCTTGCTATGGTTTAATGATAACATTTTCATACCTGAGGGTCTCCGGGTCACTGTACTCGAACTTTGCCATGACCATGTCCTAGCTGTGCACTTCGGCACTTCCAAGACTGTTGATTTGGTGCAGCGCACCTTCTGGTGGTCCCAGGTAGCTAAGGACTGTAAAGACTATATGTAATCTTGCCCTATCTGCGCCTGGAACAAGTGCAACAACTGCAAAAGTGCAACCGAATCAAGGCTTGGGGTCTGCTCAAACCCTTATCGGTTCCAGACAGGCCCTGGAGATCTATTTAATAGAAAGAGATGGGGAGAACTAGTCCTGAAATCGGGTATGACTATCCACTGTGAACCTAAGGCTTGCTTGCCCCTCTAAGAAGCTGGGTCCTAGGTTCGCAGGCCCCTTCTTAGTGAAGAGAAGGATCAATGAGGTGGCCTACGAGCTGGAACTGCTGGAATCCTTTCGGGTACACTCCGTTTTCCATGTCTCCCTACTCAAGCCCGCTGTTGCTAATCCTTTTCCTGGACGAAGTTCTGATCCCCCTGAACCTGTGGTTGTTAATGGGGAAGAAGAATATGAGGTGAAAGCAATTATGGACTGCCGGAAAAGGAATAATCAGATCCAATTGTTGGTGAAGTGGAAGGGTAATTCTTGGGAACCGGAAAATAACATCCATGCCAAGGAGATTAATCCTGTTCTTCAAAAGAGTTCACCCCGAAAAGTTGGCCCCGGTTGGGCATTCGGAGGCTGCCCCTTGGAGGGGGGCAATGTCAGGAAATGCTTGCTGGGAGCAACAGTTCCATGTAGGGTGTGTGTGTGCGCGTGGGCACACAGTTGTTGGTGCCAGAATCGCTATTTAAACTGGGGAATCTTGCTGCTTGATCTACAGCGTTCCCTGAGAGATTCCTGTGCTCCTGATCTGTTCCTGAAATTACCGGCTTATTTTGTGACTATCTGCTGCCATCTACCTGCACCTGACCTCAGCCTGTCCATGACCTCGCTCCTGCCTAATCCTTTGGTTTACCTGCACTGTCTGTTACCGACCCAGCTTGTCCAGCGACCTTCCCTCAGCCTTCTGCATCTATTCCAGTACTGCTCTCCTCTGCAAGACTCGGCCTGCCTGACCTCCCTGTGTCTCAACATCCACCTGCATCCTGTGCATCCTGTGTATTGCCCGCCTTCTAGCTTCAGCTTCCAGTCTGCTGCATCCCACCTGCTGTTCGAGCGTCTCAGCTGTGTCTGGAGGAGCTCTACCAGGGGCCATGAGTCAGGATCGTAAGGGAGTCCTCCCTCTGCATATCGGGCTCAATAACCAGGTAAGTGACAATGGCTCTCCGATCCTAGCAGTCCTCCCTTTTACTGTATATTCAAGATCAAGATCAAAAAGCACAGGAACTAGGCCAAAAATGCTTAATCCTTTCCCCAGCCTTGGCCAGCTGCTGAAAACTAACTATATACATTTCATACTGCCTATATCCACTCTCCCTTTTTTGCATGCCATCTCAGCTGCGACCAACTAAAACCACATTGCAATAAGTTACACATAAATAGGAGCAGTACAACTAAAGTGAAAACAGTCAGTGCAACCAATAGTATAAAACCTTACAGACAATAGAACAAGTTGCAATCTGAAACATAGAAATTTGGATCTGGGAGCTAGACCCTCCCTCCCCTAACTGAGTGTCTCTCGGAGACCTGATGCACCACAGGTTAGGCATAGTCCAATTTGATTAGTTCTACCCTGTCCATGTAGATATACCTTCACATTCTTTGTATATTTGGTGGAATCCAGCCTCTATGGATTGATTCTAATGCCAAAACTCTTTGAGCGGCCGTGGAACATGGAGCTTCTGCTAAACAGCTCTACTATAGGCCATTCTTCTTCGAGCTGTCGGTAGAGATCATCAGGCACACAGGGAAATGAGTACCTGTATTTGTCAAATACATACTGTGGTTATTGAAATATCTCTGAAGCATAGTCGGGTTAGCTTTTGGCCCATGGGATCCATCCCTTGTGGGAGATATGCGTTATTGAGAAGGTGAGGGTGCTGTGGGGGCTGGTCTTTCTTGGAGGCAGATGGGGCCGCTGCTTCCTCAGGTAGCCAGGAAAATGACAACCTTGAATCAGGTGGGACGCTCCTCCTCATTACTATCAAATGACAGGGTACACCAAGAGATCTGTAGTAACTTCTCTGGTCCATGACTTGGATGCCATGCTTGAATCCCGTTGTCTTCATGTCTTTTCCCAGCTTGGCAGCGAGGCTCTTCAGCAGTCTCTGAAAAGCAAGTGCCACTACATTTACTCCTCTGTGACTCTCCGATCTTAGCGGTCCTCCTCCTATATAACACAGGTGGGCCAGGCAAAAATTAAAAAGCCAGGGAACTAGGCCATAAATGCTTAACCCTTTCCCCAGCCTGGGCCAGCTGCTGCAAACTAACTGCATACATTTCAGCCTGCTTACCCACCTGTCACCCCAGCCAAAGAATTATCTGCTTCTTGCCTCTGGTATTTGGTGTATGAACATAATTGCCCCTTGGGAGTATATTTATAAATGTATTAACTTGAGATTCACACAACTTCAATCTAAAGCTGTCTATACTCAAATTGTGACCGGTTCCCAATGCCCTGCCAACACCCTCTTGCTCCGCATCCTTCAATTGATGAATCAAAGAATCCAGATGGAAATTTTGATCGAAAACAGCGCTTTCATTCAATCAGATGGAGCCACTGTTCAGGGGCAGGGTGGAATACTGACTGACACCATTGTCTAAATATGTTCACTAATGCCTTGCTGGCACTTTGGCAACTCTGATCAAGGACACAACATCCTCGTTCACTGCCTTACCAACTTAAACTGACAGCTCTGAAAGTGAATGTGCTTATAGCTTAGTGCTTCCAGGCTCTCTCCTCACAGGAGAGATGGATGAATATTTGCCATCTCCTTGCTTGCTATTTTAAAGTGTTAATTTTTCGATTATGGGCTACCAGGAAAAATAGGTAAGCCTGGGCCATGCTAAGCAGTAGTGTAGAAGCAAATGGGTGACTATGTAGTCTCCAGATCACTTCTAAAATATAACTGGCAGCCTGCTTTTAAAAAGTAAATTATTTCTCTGCTGATTTTGCACCCATGAGTTTGTTTGCGGTGGGAGTGTTTTGTCACGTTTTTGGGGTTGTGTTCGATATGTTCAAAGAGAGATCACACAAATACTTAAAAGTATAGCATTTATTAAAGATAATGAAAGATACAGATAAAGAAAATATAACCATAATACATAAAACAACATTGCATGGAGCAGGTAAGTATAACATGTTTGTTATTTTAAAAATAATTATCCCTTCATATCCCTTACAATCATTTTAACTAGTGCTGTTACATTGTGTGTTAAATATCATAAAAAAAACTAAAA
The DNA here is from genome assembly GCF_037356315.1 of Lithobates pipiens. Lineage (NCBI taxonomy): Eukaryota > Metazoa > Chordata > Amphibia > Anura > Ranidae > Lithobates > Lithobates pipiens. The sequence goes on along the minus strand of NW_027507748.1, from coordinate 302,624,484 downwards.
AAAAAAATGTTTTCTACTCCAAGTTCACTGATAAAAATTTCTAGCATGTAGCAGCAAATGCTGGCAATTAGTAAATGCACTGAGTGTTGCAGTGATAAATGATAACAACATTACAGAAGTGAGTGGGAGCTGCCCCTAATGCAATGTAACTGTGATTGATAATGGCACTGAATGGTGTATTTTTGCAATATATTGAGATTACATTTAACACATTAATTTAGTTGACAATTACCATTTATATATATATATATATTTTTTTTTTTCAGTTAAGTAACAAAAATAATAATTACTATGGGCTAACAAAGTAATATTTAGATTCAGGGAATTGATATTAATGCGAATGGGGGTAAGGACGTAATTTATTTTTCCTGTGGAAAAATGTTCAACTGTTGTCCATGGAGTTTTTGTTTGGCCTTCCTCTGGACCAAAGATGTGTGGGTTGTGAACATGTGATCCTGTTGCTTTTAACACTAGAAGAAGATGTTTCTGCACTCTGTGTCCTTTTGTCTTTGAGACAGAGCTGTTGTTTCCTTTTGTCTACGGTTCAAGTGCTGGGACAGCAGATGAGCACTTTCACCTAAAGCAGTGGTCTCCAAACTTTGGCCCAGAGGCTGGATGCGCCCCTATGCTTACCTTTATTTGGCCCTTGGGGCACCCTCCCACTGATACAAGACACTATCCTGCCAAGTGACGCTAACAATGGGGCACTATTCCTCCCAATGATGCCATTGATTAGGCACTATTCATCCACCTTATACCAAATGTGATGATGTTTATTCCCACTGATACCAGGAACATTTCCACTCCCGCTGGCCACAGTCCGGCCTACTTAAAGCCTAAAGGACAATAAACTGGCCCTTTGTTTAGAACGTTTGGTGACCCCTGACCTAGAGCAACATACTTTATTCTTTAGGTGAAAGAGTATAAAGTATACTGCTCTAGGTGAATTAAGTTCTCACAACCACTATGTGTACTAGGGGATGTGAGAGCCTGAATTTGATAAACATCAGTGTCAAGTGTCAACAGCCACAATTTTGTTTTTGTTCAATATGTTTATTGAGTTTTTACAAAGTAATAATTACACTTGACAATAAACTGGTATTTTAAAAATGACTTAGGCCCCTTTCACACTGACGTTCCGTTCAGGCCCGCCTGTCAGTTTTTCAGGCGGACCTGAACGGGTGCTCCATAGAGCTCTATGGAGCGTCGGATGTCAGCGGTGACATGTCCGCTGACATCCGACCCGCTCCGATCCGAAAAAGTGTAACGGAGGAAAAAGCTATTTTTCCATCCATCTGCGGATCGGATCGGGTGACGACGGGCACTGCAGTCTGTCGTCATCCGATCTCCCATAGGAGAGAGCGGCGCTGTGACAGGTCTGTCCCTGCGCAGTGTGCAGAGACGGACCTGTCATCTCCCTGCTCAGCGGGGATCGACGGATATCCACGTGAAAGGACCCTAACATATCCTGAGATTTAACAGAGAATAAAGACATAAAATGGTATCACTACTATTGGCAACTTAACAAGGACAGCAAAAAAGACAAGGTGCTACAGAAGAGTGTAGATTACCCATAAAGCACTATATGGGTGTAGCACTGAACCCTGAAGGAATAGTTGGTTTTCTTGGGCTTACCATTTACCTCCTCCGCCTTGTAGCTCGTCGTTGTTGTCTAGGGGTTCCCGAGGTGGATGACCCAATAACTGCAGAGACCGACACCTGAATTCCTTTTGTAATTTTTATTTGCTTAAAACGTTGAACAGAAACACAGTCTCTCAGTTGGGAAGTAGAGGGTATGGGTAGGAAGCTCAGGCACTTTGAAACTGCCGACACTTAATAAACGTCTCTCTCTAAGTACTCCAGGGAGTAGTCACTCGCAACTGGATATTTCCACTGTCGGATTAATCCTGGTTTATGGACTTAGCAGCCGACAAATGACTCAGAATTAGCAAAGTCTCTTCCACAGACTTTGTTGCAAACTTTTAGATGAACACAGAAAGTCTCTCACAGGAACTTAGTTGTAACAGAAGGATGGAAATAAGAACCTTCCTTCGGTACCAGTATCTTGCAAACGATCTGGCGATACCGTAAGAAATGTGGATTCACTTAGTGTCCATACATCTCAACATCCGGGCTCTTACCGAGCAGCCAGCCTCATGTGTGGCCCTCTTCCGCAGAGTCCTCCCCTGGTTGCATGACGAGTTGCTGGGCCTCTCCAAAATCCTAGATGGCACAGGACCACTTTAGAATCCTCCTTACAGTTACTGTGCCTCGGACTAGCCAGTTCTGAGACTCGGAAATGGATGGATCCGCACCCCAGGCCATGAGGGCCGCTGGGGGCTGGTCAGGAGGACCAGGACCATGGAGTCAGAACATACTTCTGGACCGGAACCCAGAACCAGGTGGCTTCAGCACCTTAAGTACCCTCTCCCGGAATACACAGCGAGACAACGCACCCACTTGGTTGGCTCAGAGAGAGAGATTGGTACCCAATGCGTCCAACCAGACTGCGTTCCAATGCCTGTCAAAGATGCTAACTACACCAATGACCAGGCAGAACATAAGTACAGCCCAGCCAAACTGATGCCAAAACCACAATCTAGAGCAATTAACCCCAAGACTCAACTATAGTCTTGGAAAAAAAACTAAATTTATAGACATAGCATGTACTCTTCAGGAGTACTGGCACTACATGGGGAACAATAAGGATTGTTTAAAAAGTTGTACAAGTTAGGGCAATGGACCTATTGCAACAGCAAAAATTTTACTGTGTTACATTTTAAAATGATTGGGTTTACATTTAATCTGGGTGAAAAAGACAATCCAGTTCAACCAACAGAGAGTCTGTTTTTTTTTCTGCTCTTATTTATTCATCATCTTTTTCTGCTCTTATTACATAATTAGTCAGGTTGAAAAAAGACACAAATCCATCTAGTTCAACCTATAAAAAAAAAAAATATATATATACAATTCCATATACACAATCCTATACCCACAGTTCATCCAGAGGAAGGCGAAAAACCCCAGCAAAGCATGATCCAATTTGCTACAACAGGGGAAAAATTCCTTCCTGATCCTCTGAGAGGCAATAGGATTTTACCTGGATCGATCCCTGGATGGGTTTTAAGGTTTCTATGATTGTCTCCTTGTGCTGATCACTAGTTTCAATTAAAGATACTGTATTTGCATGGAGCTTTCATTAGCAAGTATTGATACCATATCAATTGTATGATGTATGGTGTAGGTTTTAAAAACACTTTATGAACTAAGGCTGGCCATACATTATGCCAGGCTTTTTCAACCAGGATGCCTTGAGGTTTGTGCAGGGGTGCCCTGTCAAAATACCTAAAAATTGCTTAAAAATGTATACAAGCCAGCAGGTGGATCAAAGCCTGCCTTTTAGTTACACAAAGCCACATGTTTTTATTGTGCACCATTTCAACCTTCCAGCCATCTGCATCCTAACAACCAGTGATGTCATCAGTATTGATAAGAAGGGTGTCGTTCGCCCTTGTTTAACCCTCCCCTGCTCCTCTCCATCAACGCTGGGGTCACATTAGCTGAGTGATGAAGAAAAACTGAGGAAGAGGAGAAACACTGGAATGCTAATCGGTACCAGTGTGCAAAGGTGTATTTCTTTGTAAAAATAAATCACCTCTAATATTGGGTGTCCTACGTGTGTCAATGCCTCCGCATTATGTAAAATTATTAGAATAGTTTTTTACAGTTTAAAATAGGGTGCCTTGAGACTGTCCATCATTTTAAAGGGTGCCTGGAGACTGTTCATAATTTAAAAGGTACCTTGAGATTGTCCAAAATTTTAAAGGATGCCTTGAGACTGTCCATCATTTTAAAGGGTGTCTTGAGATTTTCCATCATTTTAAAGGGTGTCTTGAGATTGTCCATAATTTTAAAGGGTGCCTTGACTAAAAAAATGTTGAGAAACACTGCATTATACAATTGTCTTGTACAATTTTCCTTTAGATTTACCAAAACTATATATGCAATTGTGATCTACAATAGTTAATTTGATTTCAATTTTCTGTACCAATTTTTCAGCTCAGTAAAGATATTATTTCTGTTTAGTTGTTATGGGCTGCTGTTTGCCCTGCCACAGCCTCCCTGGCGGTATGATTATGTCAGATTTTTGCGTCTCAAAGCGGTACAATTGTTTTGCATAGAAATGTGGCGTTTTATATTGTAGGCCTGTAATTCTTAGCAATAACACACTTAAATCTGTCCAAACAAGAGTCTAGTAGATATCCTGGGTATGATAAAGTTTGAAACAGAAAATCATAAATTATAATATAATAAATAACTACAAATAATTATAAAAAATAATAATATAATAATAATAATAATAATAATAATAATAATAATAATAATAATATAAATAATATAATAATAATAAAATGAATTTCCCCACAAATCACGATTGCTCAATTCTGCAAGTGTTCTAATTTACTATCGCTGTTTTCTAGCTGGTCTAAACCACTTTTGATGTAAAGGGACACTTTTTAGTTGCTATGCACAATCTCAAGTTTCCAGGCAGAAAGAACAATATAATAAAACTGCATGTAGGGCATTGGACAAAGCACTAGGGACAAAAGGGATGTGAAATAATTTCATACAGTAATGTAATCTTTAAGATTACAGTGTACTGTATGTGTTATGAATTTTCATTTTTTTTTATATACTGCCGGGCTCCTCCCCTGTGAGTCACGGCACTCGCAGGGAACGGAGTTCAGCACAGAGAGGCATTGGGCAGAGGACAGAGCCCGCAGACACAGATGGGGGACATCGCAGGATCCTGGGGACAAGGAAAGTACACTGCATTAGGATCCTGTAATGTAATCCCGAGGGTGGCTCAGGATTACCGAAATTGGTGCTGAAGCCACACTCGGGAAAACCGCCAGGGAGGTTAAACACTTCAGCTCTGGACGGCTTTAACTTCTTCATAACCAGGCTATTTTTTTCGTTTTAACACTTCGCCCTTTAAACTGGTAATTGTGTGGTCATGGAACGCTGCACCCAAACAAAATGTATATAATTTTTTCACATAAATAGAGCTTTCTTTTGGTGATATTTGATCATCACTCCATTTTTTATTTTATATTATATAAATGAAAAAAGACAGAAAATGTTGAAATAAACAAAATTTTTTACTTTCTGCTATAAAATATATCCAATAAGAAAAGTAAAAAATCTAATTTCTTCATAAATTTAGGCCAAAATATATTCTGCTACATGTGACTAACTACCTGGCAATTATATCTCCAGTGACACTAATACAATGATTAGTGATAATACTTTACGCTGTGATTGTACTAATGAAACTGGGAAGGGTTTAACATCTCAAGGTAATCAACAGGTTAAGTATGTGCCTAACAAGTGTTAATGTGTTTATTATGTGCTGCTTTTTACTAAAAATCATTTTGTTCCTTCTCCCTGCTTTGCAGAGGAGAAGAGGAGGATCAGGGATCACATCCATTGCAGAGTGCAGGTAAGTATAACATGTTTGCTATTAAAAAAATAAAATAAAAAAAATAAGATCCTTTACAATGACTTTAAGCTGTCCACACACTTTTTTTGTTCAGCCAGATTCCTTGCTAAGAAGCTCAACTGAGTGGATGAATGCATTTGCCTTGCCACTTATTATATTCTGAAATCTAGCTCCAGGGGCTGTCAGATTACCCAAACGGTCCTGTCATCTGATTGGGTACTGGTGCTGTTCAGCCAGCAATTTATCATCCATCTTCTTCAGGAATTTCATTGTCCAATTGACTTTTGTTGAGCTGTGTTGTACAGACAGGGGCACCCATGGCTCACATTTCATCCAATTCAGCATGAATCGACCAAAATGTGAGCCATGTATGATTGTCTTTACTGAAGAGACATAAAGGAGTATTAATGCCCCACTTGCACATCTTTTTTTTTCCACTTCCACGTTTACCTTTTCCAAAAGGCAGGGTGTCCACACCCCAGTCACTATAACTTTTAAAAATTACTTCACTCCCTCCCACAGGTTTTCTTAAGGTTGATCATCTGACAGGCCTAATGGGACACTAATAGGTCAAAGAGCCAGGAGACAAAGGCCACCAGAAGGTGTTTGGAGCCTAAAGACCTAGAAGGCAAACATTGGTTAAATTAGTAACAAATGCATGTATAGACCATGACTGTACTTGGGTTGGCATGGTAGACTTTTACTATGTATAAAAATATGTAGACTTTTGTTGATGCTGAATTTGGACATCATTCTACTTTGACTACATTTGTCTACATTTCCAAATGGGTATGGCAGTTCTTCTATCTATTCATGTGAGACAGAAAAGATAACATATCTTCTCAGCAAGCAACGTATAGAAACAAAGGTAAGAAAAAACAAAATGCTCATATAAAAGCCTATGATCTGAACACATCTAAAGAGAAATCTGATGTTAAAAAATATTTTCAAAGATTCTTTTATCTTGGTTCCCTGCTGAACAAACTAGCGGCCTGACATCTCCATGTGTCTCTATAGAAACTATTTTGGTCTGCACACAACAATATTTAAAATCCTGGGTGCTATATTAGGGAACAGTGACCGGATATTTACTAATTGCTTTATATTCCACCCATTTTGCTGCCCTCTAATCATTATTGGTTAGTTAGGTTGTCCATTAGATCTGGTTTCACTTTTTCCCTAATACTGTGGTTAACTAAGGCCTAAATAGAACCTGTGAATGGTCTATCAACATTTATAAATTTTGTTTAATAAGTAAATAAGCTGTAAAAGAAGCCTTCACACACCTCTATAACTGCAGGCATTGTTGAGCAATTTATTCTCGCAGCCCATAACAGAGACACCATTACCTGGTTCTAGTTGGTATCTCAGCAGCTTTACCTCAACCTGCTTGTGCTCTGTGCTTATACTGGAAAACTACCAAGTTACTGCTCCGAAAAGGAACTGTGCGAGCTAAAGCTGCTGAGAAACTGACTAGCACCCATTTACATGTTCTCTGGTATGAAATTTAGGGATGCCTTGCTCTACAATGCCTCCAGCTATTTAGGTCAGCAAGGGCTAGTTTTTAAGTCCTGGTGCCCATCCTGTAGCCTGAGGCTGCATGTTGCTGAGGTCAGTGTATCAGAAATACTTTTATAATGGATCTTGCTGACAGAGAAATATTAAAAGTAACTTTAAAGGGGATGTGGAAGCAGTGATTTGTAAAGAAAAAAAAACACAATAATTGTTGCGCTAAGGTGTTCAACCAGGCAAAGCTGTTTCATCTGGGATGATGAGAGGATGAAAGGATTATTAAGGTGTCAGGATACTGAAAATATTGTCCTAACCTAACCAACCAATGAGGAGCAGAGAGTCACTATTGGAAAAGTGTTAGTATGGTGGGACATAGGATTGTAAAAAGAAGTCCATAGCCTGGGTATAACAACAGGGAGTGTAGCTGACATAGGGAAGGCCGCACGCTGAAGGGTAGAAGAAACTCTGGGAGAAATGCAAAAAGAAGCAGACAAGCAGCGCTAATCTAAGGCCGCGTACACACGCGCGGACTGTTTGCCCAACCTTGTTCGTCAAACAGTTTCGGCAAACAGTCCGCTCAAAATTTGCATGAGCGGACTTGCCCACACACGAGCGGACTGTTTCAACGAACTGTTTGCCAAACAGTCCGCTCAACTTTTGAAATGAACGGACTCGCCCACGTAAGGCGGAGGCAAATCCGCCCATTTCGAGCGCGTGTACAGGTAGGCGGGGCCCGCGACGGAGACGTCGCGGGCTCCGCCGCCTGGAATGGGCTTAAAGGGGAACCCCAACGCCGAAAAAAATCGGCGTGGGGGTTCCCCCAAAGTCCACACCAGACCCTTGTCCGAGCACGCTACCCGGCCGGCCAGGAAAGGGGGGCGAGCGAGCGCGCCCCCCCTCCTGAGCCGTACCAGGCCGCGTGCCCTCAACATGGGGGGGTGCCTTGGGGAAGGGGGGGCCGCGCGGCCCCCCCACCCCAAAGCACCTTGTCCCCATGTTGATGAGGACAAGGGCCTCTTCCCGACAACCCTGGTCGTTGGTTGTCGGGGTCTGCGGGCGGGGGCTTATCGGAATCCGGGAGCCCCCTTTAAGAAGGGGGCCCCCGGATACCGGCCCCCCACCCTATGTGAATGAGTATGGGGTACAATGTACCCCTACCCATTCACCTGTGAAATAAAGTACAAAAAAAAACACAACACAGGGAAAAAATATTTTATTGCACAGCTCCGGGGGTCTTCCGTCTTCGGGGGTCTTCTCGCCGGACTCCTCCGCTATCTGTGTGTAGCTCTTTTACTAGCGGAGGAGTCCGGCTTTCTTCCTCCCCGCCGCCGGCCTCTTCTCCCGACTTCGGGGGTCTTGTCCCCCTCTTCGGTTCTTCTGCCGGGCCACCGCGCCTTCTTGTAGCTCTTTTACAGGCGGTGGCCCGGTCTTCTGTCGCCGCTGCCTTCCGTTCTTCTGTCGCCGCCTTCGGTTCTTCTGCCGGGCCACCGCGCCTTCTTGTAGCTCTTTTACAGGCGGTGGCCCGGTCTTCTGTCGCCGCTGCCTTCCGTTCTTCTGTCGCCGCCTTCGGTTCTTCTGGCGGGCCACCGCGCCTTCTTGTAGCTCTTTTACAGGCGGTGGCCCGGTCTTCTGTCGCCGCTGTCGCTGTCGCCGCCTTCCGTTCTTGTTCTTCTTCTTCTTCTTCTTCTTCTTCTCCAGGCGATGTTGACACGTCGCTCCCTCCGGCCGGAATGCCAGGGACACGCTCCGCTGCCACTTATATAGTGACAATGGGGCGGTGTCACATGGTATATGTCACATGGGTTGGTCACATGGTGACCCCGCCCCCTTACGATGTCATAGTCCCCATGTGACATCAACCCATGTGACCAACCCATGTGACATATACCATGTGACCCCGCCCCATTGTCACTATATAAGTGACCGCACAGCGCGGCTCTGGCATTCCGGCCGGAGGGAGCGACGTGTCAACATTGCCTGGAGAAGAAGAAGAAGAACAAGAAGAAGAACAAGAACGGAAGGCGGCGACAGCGGCGACAGAAGACCGGGCCACCGCCTGTAAAAGAGCTACAAGAAGGCGCGGTGGCCCGGCAGAAGAACCGAAGGCGGCGACAGAAGAACGGAAGGCAGCGGCGACAGAAGACCGGGCCACCGCCTGTAAAAGAGCTACAAGAAGGCGCGGTGGCCCGGCAGAAGAACCGAAGGCGGCGACAGAAGAACGGAAGGCAGCGGCGACAGAAGACCGGGCCACCGCCTGTAAAAGAGCTACAAGAAGGCGCGGTGGCCCGGCAGAAGAACCGAAGAGGGGGACAAGACCCCCGAAGTCGGGAGAAGAGGCCGGCGGCGGGGAGGAAGAAAGCCGGACCCCTCCGCTAGTAAAAGAGCTACACACACATAGCGGAGGAGTCCGGCGAGAAGACCCCCGAAGACGGAAGACCCCCGGAGCTGTGCAATAAAATATTTTTTCCCCTGTGTTGTGTTTTTTTTTGTACTTTATTTCACAGGTGAATGGGTAGGGGTACATTGTACCCCATACTCATTCACACAGGGTGGGGGGCCGGTATCCGGGGGCCCCCTTCTTAAAGGGGGCTCCCGGATTCCGATAAGCCCCCCGCCCGCAGACCCCGACAACCAACGGCCAGGGTTGTCGGGAAGAGGCCCTTGTCCTCATCAACATGGGGACAAGGTGCTTTGGGGTGGGGGGGCCGCGCGGCCCCCCCTTCCCCAAGGCACCCCCCCATGTTGAGGGCACGCGGCCTGGTACGGCTCAGGAGGGGGGGCGCGCTCGCTCGCCCCCCTTTCCTGGCCGGCCGGGTAGCGTGCTCGGACAAGGGTCTGGTGTGGACTTTGGGGGAACCCCCACGCCGATTTTTTTCGGCGTTGGGGGTTCCCCTTTAAGCCCATTCCAGGCGGCGGAGCCCGCGACGTCTCCCTCGCGGGCCCCGCCTACCTGTACACGCGCTCGAAATGGGCGGACTTTCCGAGCGAGAACAGTCCGCTCATTTCGAAAGTACAGCGGACAGGCCCACACACGGGCGGACTGTTCGCTCAAACACAGTTTCAGCGGACAGTTTTTCGGAATTTCCGAAAGACTTTGTCCGTCCAACTGTCCGCTGAAACTGTCCGCTGAAAGCCCACACACGAGCGGACTGTCCGCCCAAACACTGTTCAGCGGACAAGTTTGGGCGAACAGTCCGCCCGTGTGTACGCGGCCTAAGTGTAGCAATATTAGTAACACATTTAATTCAGTATGTAGGGTCTTGCTCGGCGGCCCCAGTGGTTTCCAGTGTCCTGGGCAAGACGTGTAGGGTGCAGGAGGAAGCTGTCATACAGGTCCCTGCTCTCTGTGAGAGGAAGCTGTGATGTGCACGTGTTTGGAGCATGCATGCTCTTTCATCAGGCATAATGCTCGGCCATCTTAGGTGTGGTATATAGGGCTGGCAGGGCGGGTAGGCCAATGGAATTACAGGACTGTCCCCCTTTCAGTGACTACACAACCCAGGGAAGCCGAGGGGCGGGAGTTGGGCATATTATTATACAAAACATTTAAAGCTTAATTTGTAAAAGAACGGTACATATGCTCACATACAGTATGCACACACACACACACTGTAACATTGTTGGCACCCCAGAAATTTTTACAGAAAATCAAGTATTTGTCACAGAAAAGTATTGCAGTAACACATGTTTTGCTACACACATCTTTATTCCCTATGTCTGTATTGGAACAAAACAAAAAAAGGGAGGGAAAAAAGCAAGTTGGACATAATGTCACACAAAATTCCAATTCCAAAAAGCAAATTGAACATAATGTCATTCAAAATTCTTGGCACCCTTTCAAAATTGTGCATAAATAAGATTGTTTCAAGCATGTGATACTTCTTTAAACTCACCTGGGGCAAGTAACAGGTGTGGGCAATATAAAAATCACACCTGAAAGCAAATAATAAGGAGAGAAGTTCACTTTGCATTGTGTGTCTGTGTGTGCCACACTAAGCATGGACAACAAAAAGAGGAGAAGAGAACTGTCTGAGGACTTGAGAACCAAAAATTGTGGAAACATATCAACACTCTCAAGGTTACAAGTCTATCTCCAGAGATCTAGAGTTGCCTTTGTCCACAGTAGTGATGGACGAACGTTTCGCCCGGCGGTCGTTTCGCGGCGAATTTCCGACTTTCGCCGTCCGCGGGTTCGAACGCCTTTTTCCGTCGTTCGCCCCGGCGGACTTACGTGTTTAATGTATACAAGAACTTTAACCTTTCGTGACACGTTTATCATGTGTTACAGGACAACCAATTGAGACATGACAGCTCATGGACACTTGGACATTCCCCCTAACCTATAAATACACCCGATCCGGTGGCCATTTTACATTCTTTCTTCTGTCACTGTAGGGAAAGGATCCTGTGTGGAGTAGGGACAGAGAAAACGCTAGCTATTTGGTACACAAAAGTTCTTTTCAGGACTGGTATAGGTGTTAGGTCAGCAGCCTGAGTTTCTTTTGTCAGTTTAGATAAAGGGACAGAGCGCTGTATGCTGCTATTTTAGGGACAGCTCAGCCAGATTAGTCTTTCTTCATCATCATCATCATCATCATCATCATTAGCTGTTACTATCAGGTCCACAAAAGAGCTATTCCAGCTAATCGTTCCAGCCTACTCTTTTTTGCCAATTTGTATAGGGACAGGCAGGAAGCAGTGTGTCAGGCAGTGAGGATAATTTTAAAGACTTGCTGTTACTATTAGTTCCACAAAGGTTCTTTTCAGGACTGGTATCAGTGGTACGGTAATAGGCTTGTACACGTATAATATTCTTTCTTCCAAATATAGAAAGAATATTATACTTGACTGCTGCCCTTCTGCTGCAGTCTGCTAATCATTCACAACTCACTTGTTCCACAAAGCTCTTTATCAGGACTGGTAACTTGGTCTGTCTAGGGTGCTACGGTACATAGGCTTGGGTGCGGTACAGTCTGCTGTTCTGTAAGGACCGCTATCGGTCCACAATACATAGGGTTGCCGTGCACTACTGCTGACCGCTGCCCTATACTGCAGCAGTCCTTCAGCGGTATAGGGACTGACGCACAGTCTGCTAAACACTAATACACAACCTGCTTGGTCCACAAAAGTTCTTATAAGGACTGGTAACTTGGTATAGGGTGCTACGGTACATAGGCCTGAGTGCGTTACAGTCTGCTGTTCTGTAAGGACCGCTATCGGTCCACAATACATAGGGTTGCCGTGCACTACTGCTGACCGCTGCCCTATACTGCAGCAGTCCTTCAGCGGTATAGGGACTGACGCACAGTCTGCTAAACACTAATACACAACCTGCTTGGTCCACAAAAGTTCTTATAAGGACTGGTAACTTGGTATAGGGTGCTACGGTACATAGGCCTGAGTGCGTTACAGTCTGCTGTTCTGTAAGGACCGCTATCGGTCCACAATACATAGGGTTGCCGTGCACTACTGCTGACCGCTGCCCTATACTGCAGCAGTCCTTCAGCGGTATAGGGACTGACGCACAGTCTGCTAAACACTAACACACAACCTGCTTGGTCCACAAAAGTTTTTATAAGGACTGGTAACTTGGTATAGGGTGCTACGGTACATAGGCCTGAGTGCGTTACAGTCTGCTGTTCTGTAAGGACCGCTATCGGTCCACAATACATAGGGTTGCCGTGCACTACTGCTGACCGCTGCCCTATACTGCAGCAGTCCTTCAGCGGTATAGGGACTGACGCACAGTCTGCTAAACACTAACACACAACCTGCTTGGTCCACAAAAGTTTTTATAAGGACTGGTAACTTGGTATAGGGTGCTACGGTACATAGGCCTGAGTGCAGTACAGTCTGCTGTTCTGTAAGGACCGCTATCGGTCCACAATACATAGGGTTGCCGTGCACTACTGCTGACCGCTGCCCTATACTGCAGCAGTCCTTCATTGGTATAGGGACTGACGTACAGTCTGCTAATCACTAACACACAACCTGCTTGGTCCACAAAAGTTCTTATAAGGACTGGTAACTTGGTATAGGGTGCTACGGTACATAGGCCTGAGTGCGTTACAGTCTGCTGTTCTGTAAGGACCGCTATCGGTCCACAATACATAGGGTTGCCGTGCACTACTGCTGACCGCTGCCCTATACTGCAGCAGTCCTTCAGCGGTATAGGGACTGACGCACAGTCTGCTAAACACTAACACACAACCTGCTTGGTCCACAAAAGTTTTTATAAGGACTGGTAACTTGGTATAGGGTGCTACGGTACATAGGCCTGAGTGCAGTACAGTCTGCTGTTCTGTAAGGACCGCTATCGGTCCACAATACATAGGGTTGACGTGCACTACTGCTGACCGCTGCCCTATACTGCAGCAGTCCTTCAGCGGTATAGGGACTAAGAGTTTTGTCACAGGGTGATTTAAAAAATGACAGGCAGAGGAAGAGGCAGGCCCTTCCGCAGGGGTGGTAGGGGTAGGGCAGGAGCAACAGCCTTGAGCCAAAGTGGGAAGTTGCAGAAGGTGCGTTCAATTACTTTAAAGGACGCACCAGACTTGGTTGAGTGGCTCACTCAGCCTTATTCTTCTGCACCCTCCTCATCCTCTCGATCTGCACCCTCTTCTTCACTCTCTGCTATGTGCACCCCCAAAGACACTACCACCAACAACACCACCACCACCACATACCTTCCGCTTGAGTGCAAATGGGGGCCTTCATGCTCCAGTGTTTTAATAGGGACCCCCGTATAAAAAGCATGAGGGTCAAGGACCAGTACTGGGTGGCAACGTACTTAGATCCCCGGTACAAACACAAAATGGCGGAAATGTTACCGCCGTCGCAGAGGGCTGTCAGAATGCAGCACTTCCAGGCCTTGCTTCGAGAAATGCTGCATTCTGCTTTTGCGTGCGCTGGCAGAGGAGCAATTCCCACTCCCAGAGAAGGATTTGCGGGTACCAATCCAACAGCGCCTGCAAGAAGAGGCCGGTTTGAAGATGTGTTGGTGACTTCGGATATGAGGTCATTCTTTCAGCCGACCCATCGACAGGTGTCATCCGGATCCAGCATCAGGGAACGCCTAGACCGTCAGGTGTCCGACTACATTGGGTTAACGGCCGATGTGGACGCTCTGAGGAGTGATGAACCCCTAGACTACTGGGTGGGCAGGCTTGACCTCTGGCCAGAGCTTGCCCAATTTGCAATCGAACTGTTGGCTTGCCCCTCATCCAGTGTCCTGTCCGAAAGGACGTTCAGCGCAGCAGGGGGGATTGTGACCGATAAGCGTACTCGCCTAGCTCACGACAGTGTTAACTACCTCACATTTCTAAAAATGAATGAGGCATGGATCTCGGAGGAATTCAACACATGTGATCAGTAGACCATGTATATGTCTATAAACAATTTTTGGAATCAAGCACACAGACCTTCTTAATTCATTTGGCTCACTTCCCTGACCCAAAAAAGCACACCGTACTATATGCCCCTACCCTCCTCTTTGAAGAGGTTGAGCGGTGTCATATTTCTACTGGGGCTGCTTATTATGAGGGGTTCCCACCATCCCTGTGCTGTGCTGACTTCCTCCTGGGTGTTCTTATTATGAGGGGCTCCCACCATCCCTGTGCTGTGCTGACTTCCTCCTGGGGGTTCTTATTATGAGGGGATCACACCATCCCTGTGCTGTGCTGACTTCCTCCTGGGGCTGCTTACGGTGCTGCTGTCAGCGCTGTATGTCACGGAGCTGCTGTCAGCGCTGTATGTCACGGAGCTGCTGTCAGCGCTGTATGTCACGGAGCTGCTGTCAGCGCTGTATGTCACGGAGCTGCTGTCAGCGCTGTATGTCACGGAGCTGCTGTCAGCGCTGTATGTCACGGAGCTGCTGTCAGCGCTGTATGTCACGGTGCTGCTGTCAGCGCTGTATGTCACGGAGCTGCTGTCAGCGCTGTATGTCACGGAGCTGCTGTCAGCGCTGTATGTCACGGAGCTGCTGTCAGCGCTGTATGTCACGGAGCTGCTGTCAGCGCTGTATGTCACGGAGCTGCTGTCAGCGCTGTATGTCACGGTGCTGATGTCAGTGCTCTGTATTACGGTGCTGCTGTCAGTGCTCTGTATCTCCTGCACCCTCTTGTTTGCCTACCCTGGTCCCTGACCTTCCCTCTCCTCCATTGCCTTCATTAGCTCCATAGTCCTGAATTGTCAGAACAATTTCCCAAATAAAAAAAAAATGCTTGTAGTTATCGATCCCAAATTCACCTCATACATGTATTATGCTATTGTCCAGGTGGTGGGACTACGTGCTACCCCCTAATAATTACCCCGTGGCCGCAAATTCGACCTAAAGGTTTGCGAAATTCGCCTCCCATTGAAGTCAATGGAGCCCGCGGCGAACGGTCGTTTTCGCGAACGTTTGTGTCCGTTCGCGTTTCGCGTTCGCGAAACGTCCCGTCGGAAGTTCGTCCATCACTAGTCCACAGTGCACAACGTTATCAAGAAGTTTGCAACCCATGGCACTGTAGCTAATTTCTCTTGCCATGGATGGAAGAGAAAAATTGATGAAAGTTTGCAACGCAGGATAGTCTGGATGGTGGATAAGCAGCCACAAGCAAGTTCCAAAGAAATTCAAGCTGTCCTGCAGGCTCAGGGAGCATCAGTGTCAGCACAAACTATCCGTCAACATTAAATGAAATTAACCGCTATGGCAGGAGACCCTGGAGGACCCCACTGCTGACACAAAGACATAAAGAAGCAAGACTACAGTTTGCCAAAATGTACT
Organism: Lithobates pipiens; assembly: GCF_037356315.1. Classification (NCBI taxonomy): domain Eukaryota; kingdom Metazoa; phylum Chordata; class Amphibia; order Anura; family Ranidae; genus Lithobates; species Lithobates pipiens. Next base: position 302,608,702 of record NW_027507748.1, on the reverse strand, counting down.
TGAGTAAGCCAAAATCCTTCTGGGAAAACGTCTTGTGGACAGATGTGTCAGAGAATGGTTCTTTCTAACTGCATCAGCTGTATTCCTGCGCACATGTGGTGCAAAATGTCGGTCCAGCGCGTGCGTGGCCTGGTGGAACGGTGCACGCGTGTGCGCAATAGTGCACACCTGACGTGACGCTCTGGCGGGGCTATTTAAAATGGCTCTGGTACCCAAACGGGTTGCTGGTTTGTCTTCAGCTTCCGGTTTGTACCTCCTTCCTGTTTTCTGCATTTGATTACCCGTTGTGACCCGGACTGTTCCTGACTACTCTGCTGTTCTCCTGGATCTGACCCTAGCCTGCATAATGGACTTGCCTTGCTTTCTCCAGTGTTTGACCCTCGGCCTGCTTAATGGACTTGCCTTGCTTTCTCCAGTGTTTGACCCTCGGCCTGTGACCCAGATTGCCTGCCTTCTCCAGTGTTTGACGCTTGCTTGTTCCTCGGACTTACCTTGTACCTTCTGTATCAGATCCCCAGCCAGTTCCGGAATTCCTGCTAACCTTGGTTCAGCTCTACAGCCATCTCTCAGGAATTCTGGTACCTGCTGGTGGCCCGTGCCTCTTCGTACCACCCATTCCCTGTACCACTTCCAGAGGGCAGGGTGCGCTTAGTCGCAAGGACGAACCTCTCTCGGCATCTCAGCCTCGGTAAGTACTCTCCTGACAGTACAAACCAGCCAGATGTCAGAGAGCATTCCCCTCGAGAGATCCTGTGCCAGCAGGTGTCAGCACTCACCGATGAAGTGCAGAAACTGCAAGTGGGCTGTACCCAAATTGATAGCCGTCTTCAGCAACTCTCTGGACCACCCTCACCCTCAGCTGCAGCTCCCGCACCTACCAGTGGGGCCTCATCCTCTCAGGCTTCTGCAAATCTGACCGTAGTAATGGCGCTCCCTGAGCCCAGCGTCCCCACACCCTGCAAGCTTTTTTCCCATCTTCTAACTTCTAAACCACCCAATTAAACAAAGGTTTACATTTTGCACCAAATACGCAACCACGCACACAAAACTTTTACTCTTTTTGTGGATCTCAACAAATTTGTACAAAATCTGACAGTGAAACATTTCTTCTATTTAAAAAACAACAAAAATAAGGTTATTGCAAGTGCAGAGATGAATGATAATACACAAGAATCCTCTCCTGACAACAGTTCAAATGCATTTTGCCTAGCTATCCTAGAAGAACTCTACAATGACGTTGATGAAGCTTCATACACATCCTACCTTACGCAACATCTCTCCACTTCCCCCCATACAACACACTCCTTTTCTACCAAAATCTGTATTCGATCCCAGTCATGTAAAAGGTACCTTTTGTACATAGCTTCTACCAGCTTCTATAGCTTCGGACATTAAACGCATGTGTAAATCCACCCCCCTTACCGTCTCTAAAACAATCTTACTCCACAAAAAGTGTCCTAGCCTCATAACTTAATCAAAAATACCTCCATCTTCATAAAATCATCTGATAAAGGAGGTGGTATTGTTATACAAAAACAGGATAAATATCTTAACGGGGCACACAACTTCATGGTGACCCACTCCCTCAGTTCTCTATAGAGGCTAAACTATTAGTCAAACGAGCTCTCAATGACAAAATCATCAGTAAAGCTGAAGCTTCCTTTCTATCCAAAGTTTATTATAATACTCCATTATTTTACCACCCCTCAAAAATTCACAAAGATCTGTCCAACCCTACAGGACACCCCAATGTAGCTGCGATGGAGAGAGTCAAAAGCTTTTTTTCCATTTACATCAACCTTTTTTTACAGCCCCTAGCACCAAACATACCCACCTATATTGTGGAGGAACCCATCTCCTAGATACTCTAAAAGCCTACACCTGGGAACCCACATACCAGTGGGTGTCCCTAGATGTGAACTCTTTATATACATCCATCCATCCATCCATCATAACATTGGTTTGAAAGCTGTCCAACATTTTCTACTACAAGATCCACTCATCAATCCCAAACAGGCCAACTTCATTCTAGACGCCACAGTCCACTCTCCACTCTCCACTCTCAGTTTGACACATAATTATTTTTCTTTTGACGAAAAATTCTATCTACAAACCTAAGGCATAGCTATGGCTGAAAATTTTGTGCCCAGTTATGCCAATTTGGCCAAGGGATTATGGGAACATCTGTCCATCTGGAATGACAACCCTTTTTCAAAGTACAGTACATTGTTTTCCACTGTCTACCACTGTAACTGCCATGAATTAGGGTTTTCCTTCACTTTCATTTGTAGCCCTGGCAGCCTGGCATTTCTGGACTTGGAGCTGTGCCATACCAACAATGCTATTTATGCCTAAAACCCACATCAGGAAATTCATACTTGTACTACTAAAGCTGCCATCACCCTAGATGGAAATCCAACATCCCAAAAAGCCAGTTTAACCATCTTAAACAAAACTGTACTCACAACTCAGATTACGTCATACAAGGCAACCTTCTCAAAACCAAATTTGAAGACAAAGGGTACCCCTCACCCTTGGTAGAAGAAGCCTTTTCCAACTTTTTAGATGGTGTACCCTCAACTATCCTCCCCAAAGCTCCTTTACATACTGAACCAATATCCTCTACTTAATCGCACACAACAAGGTTCATAACTCAATTTCATTCCCAGTACAAAAAGATGGAGAGAATCTTTCAAAAATACTGGGTGATATTGTTGGAGGATCCCTCACTACAGACATGCCTCTCGAGCGCCAGAAACATAAAATGTTGTATAGTATCGAGCAAATTAAAATCTATCTACCAAAAATCCACACCATCCCTTACTTTCCTATCTACCAAAGGCATGTATCAATGTAAAAACTTACAATGCCTGACTTGCAAATTCGTAACCCACCACCAGAAATCATTCACCACCAAATGGAAAACATACCTCCTAAATTATTTTTATAAGTGTTCTTCTGATTTTTTAATATACTGTGTCTCCTTTCCCTGTGGTCTGCTTTACATTGGTCGTGCCATCTGGACCTTATGCAAAAGGTTCAGAGAACATTGTAGGTCAGTAGAAGAATATAGTAATCTAAGTATCCCCAAACACTTTAAAGAATGCCCTTGTGGAGTGTTTCAAACATCTGCGAGGGGGAAGTTTTCTGGATTTATATCCTGGATGCCCTTGGTCTAAACGAAGATATAGAAATTAGTTATCTAATTCCTCAGCCATCCTATTCCTCTTGTCAATTCTCCTCCCTATTCCCTTTTTTCTTCCCCCTGGAAGCTTCTGGAAGTTAGTGAGTGGAGGTCAGGAGGACCTGATCTGCATTCTTGAGGGGATCTGGCCAATCCCAGGGCAGAGGTCCTGGCAGGGTGGCTGGGTGAGCCCTTAAATATGGTGGAGCTTTGTCAGCAGGGGTGTCAGGTGGAAAATGTAGTGCTGAGGAGGCTGTTGGTGGCCTAGAAAGAAACTCCCAGGTCTAGGGTAGGAGATCTTCTGGTATGCAGTTTTGCAACATTTTGTGCTACTGTCCAAAGGGGACTGAGAGCTCCTGGTCCATAAGGGACTTTGCCACTGATCCAAGAGACTGGGTGTTTCAAGCAAGGAGAACAATCCAGGATCTTTCCTCTATACATAGGAAGGAAGTTGTCCTATACCCTATACAAGTTGTTTTTCCCCAATAAAACACATCCATGGACTGATTTCTAGTGTCAGGATGCAAGTTGGAAATGCATATTGCCTGACTGTGCAGGAATAGGGGGAACCAGTAACCAGTGACTCATGTGGGGGTAGCGATACATACTGTATTTCCATGTGGTTGTATAAGGGCAATGATGTTGTGAGCATCTTCTCCCTTTTGTGTACATGAAGCTGAGGGATGGGGAATCCCTTGTTTGCAGCTCATTGGCTCAGCACTGACAGTTACCTTCTGGGTTTGGACTGCACTCAAGCTCATCCCTATTAATAGCAATGATTTCTACAGTCTCATTTATCAAAACTGGAGCAGACAGAATTTGGACCAGCTTTGCATAATAACCAATCAGCTTCAAGTCTCAGCTCGTTCAGTTAAGCTTTGAAAATAAAAGATAGATGCTGATTGCCTGCCAGGAAAAGGTGCTTCAGATTCTGGCTGCTCCCCTTTTGATCAATTCTCCTATATGATTGTCTCTTGAAGCATGTCCCCAGTCCCCACTAACTACTATAGTATTCCTCACAGTCTCTGACCATCTTCTGTAGCAGTCTATGACTATCTCTTGTAGCATTGCCATAGTCTTTAATAATTTTCTGTTGTATGTCTGCAGTTTTCTTATTCATAACTCCCCCCCCCCCATGCAAAAAGTTGACATCTACTGTTATCATATTTATTGCATATATATATATATATATATATATATATATATATATATATATATATATATATATATATATATATATATATATATATATATATATCGATCAGTGGGGTCCCTTATCTGAGCACTAAGGAAATCTTCCCGGGAGCCCCCCAGATCTGACATGACTGGCTCAGAGGAGGTACTTTCTGCTTCCAATCCCGCAAACACCTCCAGGGGACCGGGCTCACTTTCTGCAGGTTCAGCAACCTGGTACTGATCCTTAGTAACAACCTCCTGCAACACAGAATTATTAACCACCTCTGTGGGTTCTTGCTTTTTGGGGGAAACCCCCGAAACCTTTCAGCTTTTGTTCATACAAGTCCCAAAACATGGGGCAGTCTCGCCCGATTAGTAAATCATCAGGTAGTCCCGGGACCACCCCCACTTTTAGTGTAGCCGTTCCTGCTGGTGTACACAGGGTCACACAGGCCACCGGATAGTTTTAACATCATAAAAAACACAGCAACACATAAAGAAAAAAATATCACAAACAAAAATCCAATCATAAAAAGTTCATATGTGAGTCCAGATAAGCGTTTGTGACACCACAGTGATTCAACACGATCCAAAAGCGCATAAAGTGCCCGTCACCGTATATTGAATGCGCTTACCAGAAAATGAACAAATTAGGGCGTTTGTATATATTCGATGGGTCCCATCAAAAGATATCCTCCTTTTTAGTGGGTCAGGTCTCCATCTCCTAATAGTACCTTCCAGATATTAATATACTCCGTGGTCCCAATAGGGAGCTCAGTAATTCTTGGTAATCAGAGTCACAGCGCTATCAATAAACCCAGGGAGCTGGTCCACACAAATGGGCCCATTTGTGTGGACCAGCTCCCTGGGTTTATTGATAGCGCTGTGACTCTGATTACCAAGAATTACTGAGCTCCCTATTGGGACCACGGAGTATATTAATATCTGGAAGGTACTATTAGGAGATGGAGACCTGACCCACTAAAAAGGAGGATATCTTTTGATGGGACCCATCGAATATATACAAACGCCCTAATTTGTTCATTTTCTGGTAAGCGCATTCAATATACGGTGACGGGCACTTTATGCGCTTTTGGATCGTGTTGAATCACTGTGTTGTCACAAACGCTTATCTGGACTCACATATGAACTTTTTATGATTGGATTTTTGTTTGTGATATTTTTTTCTTTATGTGTTGCTGTGTTTTTTATGCACTTAAGGTGTTTATTTGATCGTTATAATCATTTAATGATAATTACTTACATATTTTGACACTATTTTTTGTTATTTATTTAGGTATAGGGTTGGCGCAGTTTTCTATTTCTGTATATCTGTTGGGTGTTATATCACATTTATTGCTGCTGCCTGTTTTACACATAGTTTATTTGTTCTCACGTTTTTCCCTAGCGCGGTATATTTTTTTCCATTAGTTTTAACATCACCATGCACACAGATGACCCCAACCTGTTCCCTTGGTACCAGATTTCTTGGCAACCCGTCCGAACGGAGCAGGGTAATGACACTCCCAGAGTCAATGAATGCTACCACCTCCTGTCCATTGACCCACACCACACAGTCATGCGGATTTAGGTTGGTTGCAGCATATAATGCATGGATATACTTGGAGCGACTCTTTCCACAATCTGAGTGGGTGTCTTTTCCTCAGGTTCCAGCCAATCTTGGAACAAGTGCATCAGGTGGTAGAGTTGCGCACGGGCAGGCTTAGCCTTGTCAAAGCGCCAGCCATGGACTCGGTTCACCCTTACAGCGACAGTCACTCCCAGCCTTGCTAGGATTTCTGCTTTCAGAAGCTTATAATCGCGTGCTGATTCAGGGGCCAAGTCACAGTACGCTTGTTGGGGGTCTGCAGTCAGGAAAGGAGCCAGTATTTCTGCCCAGTCTTTATCAGGCAGACCCTCCCTTGCTGCAACCCACTCAAACATAGCTAGGTATGCTTCTATGTTGTGTAAGGCCGTCATCTTTTGCAGGGTCCGCTGCACTGCCTTCCGGGGGTCACTCTTTACAGCGGGGTCACCTTTCATCATTTCAGCCAGCTGGGTCACTGCCTTTTGTAATCCCGCTATCTGTTCACTCAGTAAGCAATTTGTTTCCTGTTGTACAGCAACTGTCTGCACCAGGATCTGCTCCTGCCGAGCCTGCGCCTCCTAATGGCGGGCCTGCGCTTGTGTATTAGCCAGTACCAGCTGCTTAACCACACCCTTCATGGCTTGTTCAGAAGATTTCACTGTCTGTGCAGCTTTAACCCAGGACATGGGATTAGACTGTACCCCTCAAACTGCCCGCATTCTCCACCAATTGTATGGGATCAGAGGGGTGAAGAGCTGGCTCAGAGGCAGTCCAGTAAAGTAAAAGTGGCTTTATTTAGCAAAATAGCAAAAAAACATAAGACCAGACAGACTTGTCTTATCACACGGATGTGCACACAGGTACACCTCACAGTTCAGCAGCACACAGGCTTAGAGGTAACAGTTCATGGCTCCAATCAGAGCTACAGTCTTTTTGTGGTTAAGCTCACCCAGCAGGTACACCATCCAGCAATAGACATTTCCACACAGCGTGCTGCTGTGTCTCTCTCTCCTACTCAAACAGCTCCACACTGACACTTTCAGCACAATAACCAGCAATAAGCAGGTCCCAAGGGGAAGTACATGCCTTCTTCGATTAACCCCCTCTTAACCCTGCCCCAGGCTGACCCTCTACAGTATGTAAATTCTCAAATATCCATACCTGGTTACTTGGATCACATTAAAGGGGAACTTCACCCAAAAGGGAAATTTCCTCCTCCCTCCTCTTTAATTATTGGAAATTTCTGGGGGGTTGGGGGGTTGGTTACCTAGTTTTGATCACCCCCCCTCCTCCTTCCCCTGCAACCTTCGGAGACACATTATAAGTCCCATAAGACTATGGGACCATTCACAAAGTGTGCACAGTGGGAACCAGCTGTGAAGCCACAAGGTTATACTACTGTTTCTTCTTTCTTAAGATGAAGGCTCCTGGACCTGAAGGCAATTGAAGAATCGGCTTGGTTGAGGACAACACTGGATCCATGGACAGGTAAGTGTCCTTTATAAAAATTCAGCAGCTACAGTGTTTTTCAGGGAATACTGGAGCTCCTCTTTATCTTCCCTGAATTATGGGCTAAGCCCTACCTACCGCATGCACCCGATCCAAAAGGAGTGATCTTCATGGCCACAGAGGTGCTCTTTTTGGACAATGTGATATCAGTTAGGCATTGCTTAGCTGAGAATTCCAAGAACTTGAGACCTAGTTATAATGGGAAATAAATCATAGTGGTGCATACAGGAAAGTATTCTGGCTAATAAATGTAAAAGCAGGCATATATAGTTTCAAATATTAAAAATGACAGATGTGTTTTAGACATAAATGTATACAGTATGTGCTATACAGGACTGTGAAAGTATCTTGCAGGTATTTATCATTCTCTTAAAAAAATGTAGGCAACACAAAAAAAAATGCAGTTGTATTCAGAGCACAAAGCAGCAGAAAAGGCACATCTGTTAAGCGTGAGACTGCAGAAAAAAAAGATATTTATACTGATCTTTTGCCATCTGGGATCCACAAATGTAATCAGCTATGAATTGTGCAGCTCTTTCTAGCCATTGTCACCTTTAATAATCACAGAGCTTTTCGGTTATCACAAATAATGACTGCTATTTTTACAGTGACGTAAAAAAGAAGAAGATCAGTGCGGTTATTTGTGCAGCTACCTACATCATGGGGTCTTTGTTATGTGCGCTTGTGTTTCTTTATACATAACAGCTTCATTGTTGCTGAATATGCTTCAACAGATTAAAGGGGTACCTATCTGGATATGAATATGGGGGCTGCTATTGCCAACTTATTTTTAAAGGTGAAATCTCAACAGTTGTTATATTTATTCTATTTTCACTAATTCACATGTCACTAACCAAAAACAAACATGTGCATGCCAAGGGGTGAAACTGCATTTGCATACCGCATTACGCCACTAGATCTCACTGACGATCATAGTAAATAAGTATTCAGTACCTATGATTATCAGCTCCATCTAGCGGGCAAATCGTCCGATCGGCTCCTCCAAAGACATCTTGCTCTTTAGCTCCCTCATTACCTCCCTCCATACCCTCCTTCAGGACTTCTCTAGAACCTCTCCCATCTTCTGGAACGTCCCACCTCAGTATGTCCAGTTAGCTCCTACCCTGTCCACTTTTAGGCAATCCTTAAAAACTCAGTTATTCAGGGAAGTCTACCCCACCTCCACCTAAAAACTGTACTTCGACCACCTCCATCAGATCACCCCCTGCGGCTTTTATCTTTTATAGCACCTTCCCATCCCTTTAGATTGTAAGCTCCATGAGCAGGGCCCTTCTATTCCTTCTGTATTGAACTGTATTGTAATTGTACTGTCTCCTTTTATATTGTGATGCACAAACTGTATATACAAATATACAAATCCTGAGTAATAATAATAATAATAATTTTCCCGATTCAATCTACTCTGTAGAAATAGATTACATCTGACCTGGACAGAAAATAGACTACAATAATAATAACTTTTTATTATTTAACTTTTGGCCTTATATATAAATGTACAGGCAGTTTTCCAGGATGAATAGCTCTACTATTTTTTTTTAAAACACCCCCAAGTGATACTAATATATCTTTTTTTTTTGTTAGAAATAACAAACATGTTATACTTACCTGCTCTGTGCAGTGGTTGTGCACAGAGCAGCCCAGATACTCCTTTTCTCGGGTCCCTCTTTGGCTCTCCTGGCCCCTCCCCCCTATTGCGTGCCCCCACAACAAGCATCTTGCTACGAAGGCACCCGGGCGCAGCCGCATCTCTGTGTGTCCATTTAGACATGGAGCTGTGGCCAGGCCCAGCTCTGTCCCCCCTCTCCTCATTGGCTCACTGACTTTGATTGACAGCAGAGGGAGCCAATGGCGCTTCGCTGCAGTCTCGCCAATGAGGAGGGAGAGTTCCGGACAGCTGAGTGCAACATCGCTGGACCGAGATGGGGCTCAGGAAAATATTAGGGGGGCTAAGGGGGGCTAAGGGGGGCTGCTGCACACTGAATGTCTTTTAAAGTGGTTGTAAACCACTTTGACCTACAGGTATGCCTATATTAAGGCTTACCTGTAGGTCCAAGAAATATCTCCTAAACCTACACGGTTTAGGAGATATTTGCCAAAACACAGGCACCGTAGACAGCGCACTGAGCATGCCGCTGTCAACGGCGATATGCCGCGAGTGGTGGCTCCCGTGCACATGTGTGGGAGTGACGTCATCGTGCCTTCGTCGAATGACAGCACCTGAGCAGCGAGACCCACCGAGAAGATGGAGGCTCCATACACAAGGGGACAGCGGTGACTTCGCTGGCTCCTGTGTCAGGTAAGTGACACATAATGGACTACTATGCGATGCATAGTAGTCCATTATGCTTTACCTTTGCAGGGAATCAAAGAGGAAGTAAACCCATCAGGGTTTACTTCCTCTTTAAGTAGGAAAATGCTGTATATCTTGGGGAGTTTGGGAGTAGGGAGAAAGTATTAGGGGTGGGGGGAAATCATTTTTACATCTTAATGTTGCTCATGTGTGTCTTAAAGCTTCTTTACAGTCTCTCCATATGCATTTTAGCCACCACAGGCTGCACATGTTTTTTACAGGACATACCTCTTGTTTCTTTTGCTATCTGCAATTGTTTTTTTTACAGCCTGTCCCTGTCAAAATGCACAGCAGTTATATCAGGAGGCATGTGTTTTTTTCCTACTTTTTGCTGGCAGCACCTTTTTTTTCACAGCCTGTCCCTATCCACATGTTCTTCAGTGATAACCAGCTACAGTGGTGTGAAAAAGTGTTTGCCCCCTTCCTCATTTCCTGTTCCTTTGCATGTTTGTCACACTTAAGTGTTTCGGAACATCAAACCAATTTAAACAATAGTCAAGGACAACACAAGTAAACACAAAATGCAATTTGTAAATGAAGGTGTTTATTATTAAAGGTGAAAAAAAATCCAAACCATCATAGCCCTGTGTGAAAAAGTGATTGCCCCCCTTGTTAAAACATACTATAACTGTGGTTGTCCACACCTGAGTTCAATTTCTCTAGCCACACCCAGGCCTGATTATTGCCGCACCTGTTCACAATCAAGGCATCACTTAAATAGGAGCTGCTTGACACAGTAAGGTCCACCAGAAGATCCTTAAAAGCTACACATCATGCCGAGACCCAAAGAAATTCAGGAACAATTGAGAAAGAAAGTAATTGAGATCTATCAGTCTGGAAAGGGTTATAAAGCCATTTCCAAAGCTTTGGGAATCCAGCGAACCACAGTGAGAGCCATTATCCACAAATGGCGAAGACATGGAACAGTGGTGAACCTTCCCAGGAGTGGCCGGCCGCCCAAAATTACCCCAAGAGCGCAGCGACGACTCATCCAAGAGGTCACAAAAGACCCCACAACAACGTCCAAGGAACTGCAGGCCTCACTTGCCTCAGTTAAGGTCAGCGTTCATGCCTCCACCATCAGGAAAAGACTGGGCAAAAATGGCCTGCATGGCAGAGTTCCAAGGAGAAAACCACTGCTGAGCAAAAAGAACATCAAAACTCGTCTCCATTTCTCCACAACACATCTTGATGATCCCCAAGACTTTTGGGACAACATTCTGTGGACCGATGAGACAAAAGTGGAACTCTTTGGAAGGTGTGGGTCCAAGTATATCTGGCGTAGAAGGAACACTGCATTTCATTAAAAAAAAACATTATACCAACAGTAAAATATGGTGGTGGTAGTGTGATGGTCTGGGGCTGTTTTGCTGCTTCAGGACCTGGAAGACTTGCCGTGATAAAAGGAACTATGAATTCTGCTGTCTGCCAAGAGATCCTGAAGGAGAATGTCCGACCATCTGTTCGTGTACTCAAGCTGAAACGAACTTGGGTTCTGCAGCAGGACAATGATCCTAAACACACCAGCAAGTCCACCACCGAATGGCTGAAGAAAAACAAAATGAAGACTTTGGAGTGGCCTAGCCAAAGTCCTGACCTGAATCCTATTGAGATGTTGTGGTATGACCTTAAAAAGGCCGTTCATGCTCGAAAACCCTCTAATGTAACTGAATTAGGACAATTCTGCAAAGATGAGTGGGCCAAAATTCCTCCAGGACGCTGTAAAAGCCTCATTGCACGTTATCGTAAACGCTTGGTTGCAGTTGTTGCTGCTAAGGGTGGCCCAACCAGTTATTAGGTTTAGGGGGCAATCACTTTTTCACACAGGGCCATGATGGTTTGGATTTTTTTTCACCTTTAATAATAAACACCTTCATTTACAAATTGCATTTTGTGTTTACTTGTGTTGTCCTTGACTATTGTTTAAATTGGTTTGATGTTCCGAAACACTTAAGTGTGACAAACATGCAAAGGAACAGGAAATGAGGAAGGGGGCAAACACTTTTTCACACCACTGTACATGTGTTTTTTTTCACGGTGCATATTTCCTAATTGCTGCTGGATTTAGTTTTTAAAGGCATTTTCTTTTAAAATGAAAATTTAATATTTCTGGATAATGTGCATTAGCACAGACACCGCCGCGTACACAGATCAGACTATCCGGCAGACTTAGTCTGGCGGACAAACCGTCGGAAAGTCTGCCGGACATTCTGAACGAGCGGACCTACCCACACACAACTGGACTTCGGCAGCAAGACTGACATGTCGCTGGCCCCGTCACCTGGTATGGACTTAAAGGGGAAGCCCTATGCCAAAAAAATGGCGTGGGGGTCCCCCCCAAAGTCTATATAAGACCCTTATCCGAGGACGCAACACGGCCGGTCAGGAAAGGGGGTGGGCACGAACGAGTGCCCCCCCTCCTGAGCCATACCAGGCTGTGTGCCCTCAACATGGGGGATGCTTTGGGGAAGGGGGGCCCTGCGCCCCCCCCACCCGAAAGCACCTTGTCCCCATGTTGATGAGGACAAGGGCCTCTTCTCGACAACCCTGGCCATTGGTTGTCGGAGTCTGCGGGCGGGGGGCTTATTGGAATCCGGGAGCCCCCTGATACCGGCCCCCCACCATATGTGAATGAGTATGGGGTTGTACCCCTATCCATTCACCTTGTGAAAAAAAGTAAATAAAACAATTTATTGCACAGCTCTGGGGGTCTTCTTCCGTCTTGGGGGGTCTTCTTGCCGGACTCCTCCGCTATCTTCTGCTCTTTTGCTAGCTCTTTTACTAGCGGAGGAGCCCGGCTTTCTTCTTCGTCGCAGTTCGGGGGTCTTCTTCCGACTTCAAGGGTCTTGTCCCCCTCTTCGTGGGTCTTGTCCCCCTCTTCGGTTCTTCTTCCTGGGCCTCCTTGTGTTGTGCTTTATTTAAATTTTTTTCACCAGGTGAATGGGTAGGGGTACATTGTACCCCATACTCATTCACATAGGGTGGGGGGCCAGTATCTGGGGGCGCCCTTATTAAAGGGGGCTACCGGATTCCGATAAGCCCCCCGCCCGCAGACCCCGACAACCAACGGCCAGGGTTGTCGGGAAGAGGCCCTTGTCCTCATCAACATGGGGGCAAGGTGCTTTGGGGTAGGGGGGCCCCAAGGCCCCCCTTCCCCAAAGCACCCTCTAATTTTGAGGGCATGCAGCCTGGTACGGTTATGGAGGGGGGGCGCTTGCTCGTCTCCACTCCCTTTCCTGACCGGCTGGGTTGCTTCCTCGAATAAGGGTCTTATATGGACCTTGGGGGGGACCCCCATGACGTTTTTTTGGCGTAGGGCTTCCCCTTTAAGTCCATACCAGCTGACGGGGCCAGCAACGTGTCAATCTTGCCGCCGATGGAGGTGGCGACATTGACTTCCTTCGCTAGTCCCGTCTACCTGGAGCCGCGTTCAAAATGAACGGACTTTTCTCCGTGTGTGGGAAAGTCTGTTCATTTCAAAAGTCCGGCGGACTAGCACACAGACAGCCGGATTGTCCGCCGGACAATTTTTGAGTCAAAACTACTTTCTAAGTCCGCCAGACTTTTGGGAAAAAAGTCCGCTGGAGCCCGCACACGGGCAGATTGTCCGGCAGACTCTGGTCCGCCGGATAGTTTGATCGAGTGTACACGGCATTAGTGGTGTCTCTATAAAACATATGCAGTGCAATTCATCCTGTGAAATTGCATGTACATGTTTTCTGTGTGAATGTGAGCAAAATTAAATGCTAGGAGAGGAGACAGGGGCAGAGTGCTGTCATCCTATACCACAAAGTGACCGAACAAGAATCTTTGTATCAGTATCATCAGCTGTTAAAGCTTATATCACATTTTTTATATCACATTTTGGTGGTTGTATTCATATCTACCTTACCAAAATATGCTTGAGTTTGCAGTGTCCTGCAAGTGTGCACAAATATGTACACCCAAAAGTAATTTTAAGTGCTAATATCGGTCCACAACATTTGATTGATAGTGCTCATAAAAAAGTCAGGAAGTTACCAAATGTATTGGGCAAAGTCAGTGACGTCATCACGTACACTGAACTTGCTCACTTTCAAGAAGAACAGGAGAGGAAGAGGGTACTAAATGCATAAGCAGCTGCTGGTTGCAGCACTATAGATTGTATGTGCAAGTTTATCCTGTTTCTTTTATTCAATAAAAAAGTGTTTACATTATGGAGAAACTCCCTCTTCATTTTCTATTTTGTTATTGTGGAGCACTGATGTGTCATGGTTATGCAGTGATCTTCCTGTTTGCTTACCTCCCCTCATGTGTTCAGACTAAGAAGCCAGCCACTTCCACCTGGTGGTTTTTATAACCTCTCCTCTAAGCATGGCTCCACCCCAGGCCCTATCAGGGAACCTTATATTAACCTGTGCACTGCAAGCCAACAGTGCTGATCAACCATTGCGTATTCCTTTGTGTGTTAGCTTCCTGTTACCTGCTGTGTGCTCTTCTGTTGTTCCGTTACCGACTTTGGCGTGTCTTTGACTATCCCTGTTTGCCTGTGATCCTGACCTTTTGGCGTGTCCCTGACTATTCCTGTCTGCTTGTGGCCCCGACCTTGGCTTTGTCCCTCACCATCCCTATCCTCCTGTAGCCTACTGTGGGTGTGAGCTGGGGGACCCTGGGGGTCGTGACCTGGAGCCAGTTGCAGCCAAGTCCATCCTCACCACTCGAGGCTCTGGTGAACACCTTCTGGCTCTTAGACTCCGCGCCCCAGGGAATCTTACGCTCTAACCCCGGTGGGACCTGTCTCCCGTCCGCAGAAGTCAGCCATAGGGTTCACAACCTTGCGGTGCACTCCTGATCCCTACGGTGTGCATCTGTCACCTCGCCTCAAGGTGACCTGACATGATGGTGTAAGATTCAGAGGTGGATGAGCTGGTGGAAGAGGTTGAACAAATCCTTAACTTTGAAAAATTCTGCCTGCCATTTTATTAATTTAACACTTTCCTGCCTGGCTTATAGCAAAATGATGGCTGGGAGGTGGCTTTGCCATCCTGACTGGATGTCATATGATATCTGTCGCATCACACGACTCGTGCATGCCCCTGGGATGTGCAGTGTGGCAATCGGTGGTGAACTGTGTCCCTCGGACATAGCACATCACCAATCAGGGTAAATAGCCGATGACATAGGCTCTTTAGCATGTGAATAGCTGTGTCCAGTCACAGCCGATCACATGTAAACAAATGGCGGTTATCAGCATTTCATTTTCTCAGCGCTGTCAGTGTCTGAGGAAAGGAAAATTGATAAGCAGATTTCCAGTTACAGGGGACATTTACACTGATAATCAGGGAACTGATTATTAGTGCAGCCCCATCAGAGCAGCATATCAGTGTCCATCAGTGCAGCATATCAGTGTCCATCAGTGCAGCATATTAGTGCCTATCAGTGCAGCATATCAGTGCCCATTAGTGCTGCCTTATCAGTGCCGCCTCATCAGTGCAGTTTATCAATGCTGCCTCATTGGTGCCCATCAGTGCTGCCTCATCAATGCAACCTGATCTGTGCCCATCAGTGAAACCTATCAGCGCCCATCAATGCAACCTATCAGTGCCCATCAGTGCAGCCTCATCAGCACACATCAGTGAAGAAGAAAATTTGTATAACACAAACGAAGAAACGTTTTTTTTCTTTTTTTTAAATTTGTGGTCTTTTTCCGTTTGTTTAGCAAAAAAAACAAAAACCCAGTGGTGATTAAATACCACCAAAAGAAAGCTCTATTTATGTTAAAAAATAAAATAAAAAAATTCATATGGTTACTGTGTTGCATGACCACACAATTTTAATTTAAAGTGCAACAGCGGGTCAAATAAAGCACAAAGAGAGTGTGGTTTATCTTCAGCATGAGGTGGATCTGCGATGCAGATTACTGGCTGCTACTGGTTACAGCAGCTGGATGTTATCAATTACAGTATGTGTGCGGCTTCTTTCAGAGTCATGGGCACAGAGAACAGGGACCTGAAGAAACAGCGGTTCCTTCGGGGGTGAACGCTACATTTATTATAGACTGTACAGATTGCACTTAATTACATTCTGATATTCACTTCATTGAACTAAATTTTTTCAAGTGTGGTAGAGTATTTTTATAATACCAGGAAACACTAATTACAAGTACAGTAAATTGCTATTAGGTTAGGGGTATTTTATACATATGTGATTTTACATAATTTTGCATATAAGATGTTTTTATTCAATATCACAGTGGTAATGATACAGTGCGCAAGAAAAATGACACATGATTATTTGGGTATTATTTTATTAAGTCACCTGGTTATTCAATACTTCATGATTTTATTGTTGGGCTGATTTTAGATTGCTTTTACCTGTTTTTTTTTTAATTGTTTATTGTTATATATTAGCACCGTGCCTTAATATTATTTTAGCAGTTCTATTTATGGTATAGCGCATCAGCTATAGACTATTAGTTAGTACTAAGCGCAGAGTGTTTTGTAAATTTATACACCGGTTAAGCCTATTATCCCTGATTAAAATGGTCCTGCTACTTGCCAATTTTACACCGCTGCATGCTGTTAATTTTGAAACTTTTGTATGCAATTATTAATAGACAAATGAAAATAGTCACTATGACTTAACAGAACAGGACGGAAAATTATATAACTATTAAAAAAAAATTGTTATTTAAAACATTAGCCTTACGGAATGAGCTGCATAAACAGCTGAAATCATTTTTTTTTCTTTTACACAAGAAAAAATATGATTCTGCCATATTGGATTGTTTTACTTACTGGAGCATGGGAATGTTTTACCCCCTTCATGACCAGGGCATTTTTTGCTATTCAACACTGGGCTACTTTAACAGGCAATTCTGCAACACTGTACGGAATAACTATATATTATAATAATAATTTTTTTTTCTTCACACAAATAGAGTTTTCTTTTGGTGGCTTTTAATCACCACTGGGTTATTATTATTTCATTTTTTTGCGATGTAAACGAAAAAAAGACTGAACATTTTGAAAATAAACAACATTTTCTACTTTCTGCTATAAAAAATATCCAATAAAAAAAAACAATTAAACATCTTCATAAATTTAGGCTAAAATGTATTTTGCTACATGTCTTTGGTAAAAACAAATCCCAATAAGTGTATATTAATTGGTTTGTGTAAAAGTTATAGCGTCTACAAACTATGTATGTATGTATTCACATCGGTTCACTTTTTTCCACATTTTATAATGTTACAGCCTTATTCCAAAATGGATTAAATGCATTATTTTCCCCAAAATTCTACTAACAATACCCTGCAATGACAACGTGAAAGAAGTTTGTTTGAAATCTTTGCAAATTTATTAAAAATAAAAAAATGAAAAAAATCCCATGTACATACGAATTCACAGCCTTTGCCATGACATGAAAATTGAGCGCAGGTGCATCCCATTTCTATTGGTCATCCTTGAGATGTTTCTACAACTTGATTGGAGTTCACCTGTGGTACGATCAGTTGATTGGACATGATTTTGAAAGACACACACCTGTCTATACAAGGCCGTGCATGTCAGAGTACAAACCAAGCCATGAAGTCCAATAAAATGGCCTGTAGACCTCCAAGACAGGATTGTATTGAGGCAGAGCTCCGGGGAAGGGTACAGAAAGAAATCTGCAGGTCCCAATGAGCACAGAGGCCTCACTGAGTGATCGGGGGAGAAGGACCTTAGTCAAGGAAGTGACCAAGAATCGGATGGTCTCTTTGACAGCGCTCCATTATTTCTCTGTGGAGAGAAGAGAACCTTTCAGAAGAACAATCATCTTTGCAGCACTCCACTAATCAGGCCTGTATGGTAGAGTAGCCAGACAGGAGCCACTCCTCAGTAAAAGGCACATGACAGCCCATGTGGAGTTTGTCAAAAGGCACCTGATGGACTCTCAGACCATGAGAAAGAAAAGTATCTGGTCCGATGAAACATAGATGAACTCTTTGGCCTGAATGGCAAGCATCATGTCTGGAGGAAACCAGACACCACTCATTACCTGGCCAATAACATCCCTACAGTGAAGCATGGTAGTGGCAGCATAATGTTGCGGGGAGGTTTTTCAGCGGTAAGAACTGGGAGACTAGTCAGGATCGAGGGGAAAGATGAATGCAGCAATGTACAGAGACATCCTTGATGACAACCTGCTCCAGAAAGCTTTAGACCTCAGACTGGGGCAAAGGTTAATCTTCCAACAGGACAACGACCCTAAGCACGCAGCCAAGATAACAAAGGAGTGGCTAAGAGACAACTCTGTGAATGTTCTTAAGTGCCCCAGCCAGAGCACAGACTTGAAACCGATTGAACATCTCATGAAAGATCTAAAAATTGCTGTGCACCGACATTCCACATCCAACCTGCTGGAGTTTGAGTGGTCCTGCAAAGAAGAATGGGAGAAACTGCTCAAAAATAGGTATGCCAAGCTTGTTGCATCATACTCAAAAAGACTTGAGGCTGTAATTGGTGCCAAAGGTGCTTCAACAAAGTATTGAGCAAAGGCTTTGAATACTTATATACAAGTGATTTTTTTTTCATAAATTTGCAAAGATTTCAAACAAACTTCTGTTTATATCGTCATTATGGGCTATTGTTTGTAGAATTTTGAGGAAAATAATGAATTCAATGAATTTTGGAATAAGGCTGTAACATAACAAAATGTGGAAGAAGTGCTGTGAATACTTTCCAGATGCACTATATACTGGAATTTACGCACCTACTGTATGACACTATGCTGGCAATGACGGTGATCAGCAACTTATAATGGGACTATGAAAGTGTGGCAGGCAATCTGGAGCTAGCTGATGCTGGCTGGGAGGTACACTAATTGACTAACTGACACTGATATCAATAGTGACCCTAATACAATGATCAGTGCTAATACTGTAGACTTTCACTGTACTAATAACACTGGCTGGGAAAGGGTATACAGCTAGGATCAATCAAAGGGTTAACTGTGTGTCTAACAGTGTGTAATATGGGAAATATGTGATGCTTTTACTTTACTATCTGCTTGTTTTTTCTCCCTTTGAAGGGGGAAGAAACAGACAGATTGCTGTTCACAGAACACTTGTGAACACAGAGCTCTGTGTTTTTGTGAACACAGAACTCTGTGTGTGATTGGCCACAGCCAATCAGCCGTCTTTAGCCAAAATGATTGGCTGAAATCAGCTGCAAAACTTGCCCAATTACAGCATGGGTTGGCAGGGGGGGTGTGCCCTCGTGCCCCAAACCTGGAAGAAAGGCAACGACGTGCAGGTACATTGCCCAGCCTGCAGCTACCGCTCACTTGCAGTAAAACTACTGTGGGTGGGCGGCAAGAGGTTAAGTAAAGCTAGCTTATGCATTTGCATCAGACTTTTCATCCTTGTCAAGCATGTCTGCTTTGGCAAAGAGACTGCTTTCATAAGCTTTGATCTGCTTGGCCTCCATGCGATTATCACAACAAAATAAGCTGGATAAAAGACCTTTGCTTTGGCATTTTGCATCAATGCTCTTTAAATCAGGAAGTCCATTTGGTCTGAGTGGAATATCTTTGTTACCAATGCAGAGCCATAACATGATCATATCATTGGCATACTGTATGTGTTTGTGACAAAAGAAGCAATATGTTGGCTGTACATCTCCTTTGGATCACAGGAGTGCAGATCGTTCTACACTGATGTGACCCATTTTCAACTAACAGTGGGCTGAAGCCCGCTGTTGGCTGACATCACAGAGCCAGTCTAGGCTTGGGAAAGAGCGTGACCATATATAGGTGGGATCCACCCAGGAGCCTGGACCGGAACCTGGCTGAGGCTCTCAGCAAGCTGCTGAGAGGCTGTGCCAGCCGGTCCCACCCCCCCCCCCCCAAAGCCTAGCACTCCAGTGAGCTTGGGGGGGGGGCAGAGGAGAGAGCAACTGACTGACAGAGCAGGTCTCTGCTCGTGCCGCACTAAGAACTAAGCCATCAGCGGTCATTGATCCTTCAGTTTTCAGTCTTAGAGCCGGAAGGGGAAAGATATAGCATCGGACCGATGCTGCATCCACCTGGATTAGTATGATTTAAAAAAATATATATATATGTTTATTTAAGTATATGTGAACTCTTACCTTGTAAAACAACCAATTCAGTTTAAAAATGAAATATATAAAAGGCAAAACATTTGTGTAAATATATTTGTAGCGCTGGCTCCTGACGAGCATACGCTATATGTTTTTTCAAAGTTAACTTTCTTGAAACCACAGTTTGGTTTTGGGGCTAATTTACTAAATTCATGGTTTCAGTACCAGTCCAGTTGGGTTGCACTGGGATTCTCCTTGGCCGCAGGTGTCACTGTCACCGCTGGCAAGGTTAAGAACGCAGTCTAGCTGGGTGTATTGAATGCCACGTTTCTTTCGGAACCAGCCAAGTGGGAGTGTTTCTCCTGCTGTGCATTCTGGGAGGTGGTATTTAAGGTACCGACACCACGTGTTCGGGGTTTCCCTAGATTATTTTTCATCTGTTTGGTTCTCTCCTGGCCTGGGGTGCAGAACCATGCATTTCCAAGTCTCGGGGCTGGCTAGCCCGAGGCAGCGCAACTGCAGGGACAGGCATGAATGGATCTCGGGGCCTATGTCCGTGTAAAATCTATGGTAGAGGGTTGTGTTTTTTTGGACTGCGCCATTTCTGCAAGGAATGATTGACGGCCACTGTTGGCACGTAAACTGTGGGCGGAGTAGGAAAAAGCCAGAGAGTTGTGTGACCAGAGGAACCAGTGGGAGGAGTCTTGCCTGTTTCTTTTTCCTGCATGAGGCACCTTGTGAGTGTGTCGTAGGAGAAAGAGGAGAGTGGTTGTGTTTCTATGCGGAAGAAAAAGAAAATGTTCTGAGTGCCAGGAACATCGTCCATCATGGGACCCAGGATACCTTTGGTGGGAAATCCCACAAGTGTGAGACTGCCTGGGACTTTACTAAAGGATACAGGCGCTGGGAAACCTCTGCAACAAGTGCGAGGGACTATTCGCAAGTCTCCGACCATTTGTCTGTTGTCTGCAGTGCAGAGAATATTTGTTCAAAGTGGAGCAACCCACCGTGCCGCCTCGGGCGTACCGCATGGACTGGGCCAGGGGTGTTGCCACAGAGGAGTCTGCTGTTTATGCTCCTGTGGTGAGGCCTACAAATTCTACGCTAATTACTACAACCTGTGTCCCGGAGGGAGATGCTGTCACCACCGTTACCGGAGGAGCCACTCCGGATGTCATGGACACTGCCTCATCGACCATCACCACAACTACCGCACCTGCTTCTATGAAAGTGGGCTATGTCAAGACCTCCTGCGGCCGCAGTAGAGGCTCAACTCAGAACTTGGATCGGATTGAGGGAAGGAGATTGTTCCCAAGGAATCCGCTGCAGATACGGGTAAAGCCCTGTACACACTATCAGATTGTCTGCTGAGTTTTTCCTTCAGATTTACCAAAACCATGTAGTAGAAGGGCCTGCCTGATTGCATACACATTGAAACTCCTAAGGTTTGACCTCATATTATATGGTTTTGGTAAATCTGAAGGAAAAACTCAGCAGACAATCTGATAGTGTGTACGGGGCTTGAGAAATCTGGGGAAATTGTGTTAAGTGGGACTGTACATAATTATTTGCCAGCAGAGGAGTTGTGGGACTCAGAGATAGATTCCCTGTCTGATCTGTCAGGGGATGAGGATTTGTTTGAGACTTTGTCCCAAGAGATGTTGTGGGCCAATGTAGATGATGTTGCCGCAACCTGCAATGTTTCTGGCTGTTTGGCTCTGAATTCGGGAAGTGCATCGCCTCAAGTGGGAACCCCTACAACTATTGACTTAAATTTGCCTAAACCTGTTAATTTGCCTGAACCCAAGAAAATGTCTTTTGTTATGGTGCGCAAATCACCAAACTCCTGTGTGCCTCCCAGGGATGGAAGTGCTCAAACTCTACCTAGGCTTGCATGGTCCCAGCGGTTGCTGAACAAGCGGGTGGCAACAGAGTACGGTTTGGAGTTCCCTTACGTTCCCAAAGAGATTATGGAAGGGGTTGAGGAAAATTGAGAGCACTGGTATGCCAGTGACGTGTGGGACCATTTGAAAGTACCTAAGCCCTTCTGGAAGCAAGGATGTTCCCCTGCTATGTACAAGCGCTTCACCGGGTGTTTTCAGCATTGGAGCTTTGGGAGACACATTTACATTTACTTAGATATGTTATTTGCCGGCCAGGAAAGGACAATGTTGTATATTTTATCACTATGATGGACGCTAAAGGGAAAACACTGACTTTACCTGATCCAAGGTTCTATTGGTAAAACAATTATGGAGACATTTTTTTTTTTTCCTTTCCTTTGCTTAACCACTGGAGATCCGCGCTATAGCCGAATGAAGGCTACATAGCGGACCTGCTTTCCCAGGACTACGTCTATTGACGTCGTCCCATGCACCAGCAGCCTGCGCGCCCCCTGAGGGGCGCGTGCGGCGCACTCTGTGATCAGCGAGTCTATGACTTGCCTGATCACGGATCGGAGCAAGGGGTCGATCCCGACCCCTTATCACGTGATCAGCTGCCAGCCAAAGACAGCTGATCATGTGACACAACAGAGCCGGTAATCGGCTATTTTTCCTCCTCGCGCTGTCAGCCTATCAGTGCCCACCAGTGCCGCCTCATCAGCGCATTTCAATCAAGGAGAAAAATGACCTGTTTGCAAAATTTTATAACAAACTATTAAACATGATTTTTTTTTTAATTTTAATTTTGCATATTTTTTTGTTTGTTTAGCAAAAAAATAAAACTGCCAGCTGTAATTAAATACCACCAAAAGAAATCTCTATTTGTGGGAAAAAAAATGCTAAAAATCTCATTTGGGTACAGTGTTTTATGACCGCGCAATTGTCATTCAAAGTGCATCAGCACTGAAAGCTGAAAATTGGTCTGGGCAGGAGGGGGGTTTAAGTGCCCAGTAAGCAACTTACTCAAGTATTCTACGCTCAAGTCTGTGGCAGAGACTCTCCTTAGCACTCTGCCGGGTGCTAGGCCTTGTGAGAGGAGGTCTATCCAGGGGTTGTAAAATCCAGCTGTGAAATGGTTGCTATTCTCTGGATTTTTTCTATAATGCCGCGTACACACGATCAGACTATCTGGTGGACGGACAATCCGCCCATGTGTGGGCTCTGGCAGACTTTTTTTTTTTGAAAATGAACAGACTTTTCTCTGTGTGCGGGAAAGTCCGTTCATTTGAAAAGTCCGGCGGACTAGCACATAGACGGCCGGATTGTCAGTCCGGCGGACATGTTGATTCAGGAGCTGTCCACAGTGGAAAACAAATGGGGGTGGCAGAGCGCCTCTCTTTTACTTCTGTAGTAAAATCAAAGTGTCCAATGTTTCCTCTTTCTTAAATTACAACAAACACGTTGTTTTTGTGCAGAGGACCAATAATTAGATTGGCTGCATGCAGAGTCTGCATGCTGAGTCTGCATGCCTTGTGCCACTCCATTACTCAGTTACTTTTACAATCCTGTAAAAATTCAAAGGACTAATATCAGACAGTACCCAGACTCTCCCCAGCATAAAAAAATCACCAAGAAATGTACCATAGAAGCAGATTTTGCAGAAAAATAATTAAAGAAGTTCCAATATTTCCGATTCCTCATTCTGTAGCATCCAAACTTTATGATATGCTGCTGTCCTTACAATGACTTGCTCTTCTGAGTCAGTTCCTACAAAAATTCTTTCAGCAAGACTTTCTTGTCCTGGACTTCAGGGCACAGAGGTGGTCGCCTGCTGCTCAACTCTTTCATTTCTATTTGTAATCTGTTTATACTCAGAATCTGAATCCTCACAATCAACAGCAGTTCCAAATACAGTTGTCAGAGAATGAAACAGCATCTCCAGCTATGTCAGACGTTCATCTAATAGCAGTTACTTAAAGCAGAGTTCCGCTTAAAAGATAGCAGCTACAAACACTGCAGCTGCTGACTTTTAATAATCTGACACTTACCTGTCCCAGGGTCCAGTGATGAGGGGAAAGAAGCCCCGCTCGTCTCCCCCTCCTCTCTGCGGCAGGGGCATTGTAACTGTGGGCGCCAGGCTGTGGCTTCCCACTCTGCATGTGCGAGCCGCGCGCCGTGCTATGACTGGACGGGTAATCATCTGTGACCTGTGACGTGACCCAGATGATTGCTGAGAGGGAGTGGTGCCGGTGATCTCCCTTCTGATGCCGCGGTGTGCCGGAAGGAAGTGGGAGCTGGAACCCTCTAAAAAGAGGGTATCCACCTCCCCCCAAAAAAATGACATGCCAAATGTGGCATGTCAGGGGGTCACCTTCCCTTGAAACGGAAGTTCCATTTTTGGGTGGAACTCCACTTTAATTTCAAAAGTGAAGTCATCAACCAAAGATTTTTTTCTGGATTTTGTTCCCTTTGTCTTTAGGTAGGTTTAAGCTATAAGGTTTAAGCTATACCTCCCTAGTGTGTTCCTGGTCCATAGGTGGGACAGTAATGCTATACCTAGCCACTGAGTTCCATCTTGAAACAAATAAGTGCCATTTTACTAAACTGCTTTAATAAGAGATTACACAATTGGAAATTAGCACAAAACCACTGATATAAGTTTAAAATATAACTTTATTCCATTAACGGTCAGGAGCACAATCCAATGAGTAATCATTGTGTGGCGATTCAATTTGCATTTTTGTTACATTACACTACAAGTCAAAGACACTGTGGAGATCCTGCGGGATGTAGAAGTCACCTACTTTCGAACCAGATTATTTACATCAAAATTAATATTTAAAGAATAGCAAAATCAATAAGAAAACCTTATGAGTCCAACACTATTTTTGAACTTTCATCAACTATCCATTAGAGGATAATCAACCCAGAAAACAATTAATGGAAACTTTCAAACAATTCCTCTGACTTTGTCTGTAAATCAGAAATTACCATAAAGTTTCACATCACTAATATAACTCACAGAAAAATAATTAATATAAAGAGGTTAATTGATACCACTGTTACTTTGCTCTAATGAACATATTTAGTGGTTATTGATTTACTATGTTTGTGGTTATTGATCAGCTACAGGTTAGCAGGAATTCTGTGATTACATGGAGAAGTAACATATTCAAGTGTCTAATCCCACTGCTTTCTACCAAGCAGATAATATAACATTGAACTCAAATAACATCAGATGTGTATGCTGAAAATAAGGCACACTAAACCCCCCAAACATGTCATATTCAGTACCTCAGTACTGAATCCCTGGCCTGGAGTAAGCATGCAGGTCAGCAATTCTGACTTTACTTGCCTCATACTCGTTTCAGGTCAGTGGCTCAGAAAATTTTCAAGCCATTAATAGCTAGGCAGAGAGAACTGACAAAAGAAAGGTTGGAAAAGGCAGCCCACATATTTGTCTAATGATAGATTTCCTTTACCATAAAATTATCACACAACACAGAAGCAACAGTGTTTTTTAGTTGGCTGGAGATCTGCTATTAAATCTGGTTCAAGCATATCCAAACCTTAAAACAAAAATGCTAAAATATTCTAGTTTGCCAGGCCTTAGAAGCGGTGGCTTCAGTCGTTATTCTTTTTCAGGCTAAGAACATTCAGAGCAGGAACAGAAAATACATGTAGTTCTTGCCAGTTTCTTCCTGGAAAACAAAAAGAAAGCACAAATTTAAAAATACCAGTCCCATCATTCAACCATATAATCATATGAACAAAGGCAAACGTGTTTGAAGTCCAGTCCCTATGACTACTATGGCTTCCTCCATAGATACAGTTGAGAAAGATGCGTAGACCTAAAGGGACAGGAAGTATGTTGTTCACTGCATTACCAGGTGAATTTAACATAAACAACATGAAAAAGAAAGGTAATGCAGCCACTATATCTAAGGAATGGTAAGCTGCAATATATTTTATTTTTGTTATTGAATGTAGATGGTTTAGATACACTTCTAGTCAGTCACCAGGCTGTGTTGTTGCTAACAAGCAGAGGTAATAAAAATACATACTGAACATTTTTTTTTCAAATAGGAATGACCCTCAGCAAAAAAAGTAAAATGCAAAAATAAATGACCTTTAAATGGCAAATATCTGTTCTATTAGGAAAAAACAAGAAGCTAGCTCGAAAAAATAATGTGATGGTGATATTATGGAAATGCACAATAAAACACATGCTTTACATTCCTCCTGTTATCTCTCAGGGAAAATGATTTGAAAACACCATTCAGCTATGGCTAGAAACCAATACTAGTGCTTATGTTTGCTAAAGGCGTTTGGCAGTGTTTAAGTGAGAGCTTTAAGTGTGCATGTCAACATTTCCAAGTGAGTGCTTTAACCTCTTGCTTTTGTAGCAGTATTGTGTATTTGAAGAGTTATATATATCAGACCATAAAAATTGATAATACTGATATATGTATAGTGTGCGTAGAAATTACGCATTTGAAATATAGAGATAGTAGTCACAGCTAAATGTAGCTGTGATGAGACCCCAGAGAATGTGACCTGCTTTTCTTACGCCACATCAGATCTGACCCATGGATGCATATAGGGATTTTGTTTTCGCTGGAATTTACCTTTATAGGATTAATTAGTGCAAGCCCAAACTGGCAATCTGACAAATTTGGCAGATGCCAGAATGAGCTGTTATGCCAGAAAGTAACTCTGGGCAAATTTGAACTACTGTGAGCCACACAAGTTCATTTAGCCTTTTTTTAAACAGAAACTGAACTCTGCAAGCTGTGTCCAAAAAAAGGCAGAGAAAGGGCAAAGGATATGAAACCAATATTCTGATAAATGAACTTGCACAACCACTTGATGTTCTTAAAAATCTTCCTTTTATTCAGGACGCCACAGTGTACAAATCTTTAATAGAGCAAGTGGATGTGTTTCAGCCTCAACTTGCCCACATATTCTTTAAGTGCAACTTAAAGCGGGGTTCCACCCTAAAGTGGAACTTCCGCTGATCGGAACCCTCCCCCCCTCCGGTGTCACAATTGGCACCTTACAGGGGGGAAGGGGGGGGAGATACCTGTCAAAGACAGGTATTTACACCCACTTCTGGGCATAGACTCCCGTGGGAGTCTATGTCATTTCCTGTCCTGACGCGCTGTCTGCTGGGACTCACACGGGTCCCAGTGACAGCGCGGACAATTCCTATTGCACTGCGCGACTCGCGCATGCGCAGTAGGGGACCGGGAAGTGAAGCCGATTCGCTTCACTTCCTGATTCCCTCACCTAGAATGGTGACGGCAGCAGCCGAGAGCCGAGCGATCGATCGGCCTCGGCTGCCGGCATCGCTGGAACCTGGGACAGGTGAGTGTCAATTTATTAAAAGTCAGCAGCTGTAGTATTTATAGCTGCTGGCTTTTAAAAATTTTTTTTTAGGTGGAATCCCTCTTTAACCACTTCCCGACCGGCGCATGACGATGTATATATAGAATGGCACGGGCAGGCAAATTGGCGTAGAGGTACATCCATTTGTAATTGCCACCCTGCCATCACGTGTGCACCGCCGGTGGCGCATGCACGTGCCGGTCAGGACCCCCGTGAGTCCGGTCATGGGTCCCGCGGACTTGATCAACGCGGAGATACCCGCGATCGTCTCACGGGGAGGCTGAATGGGGAGATGCCGATGTAAACAGCTGCTCCCTGTGCTTGGAGCAGAGATCAGTGTTCACCAACACACAGCCCCACCCCCCACAGTTAGTAACATGCCCCTAGGACACACTTAACCCCTACACTGCCACCCCCTGGTTAACCCCTTCACTGCCAGTGTCATTTACACAGGAATCAGTGCATTTGTATAGCACTGATTTCTGTATAAGTAACAATGGTCCCAAAAATGTGTCAAAAATGTCCGATGTGTCCGCCATAATGTCGCAGTCACAATAAAAATCTTTTTTATAAAAATGCCATAAAACTATCCCCTATTTTGTAAACGCTATAAATTTTGCGCAATTCAATCATTAATCGCTTATTGCGTTTTTTTTACCAAAAATATGTAGAAGAATACGTATCGGCCTAAACGGAGGAAAAAACTTTTTTTTTAATATATTTTTGGGGGATGTTTATTATAGCAAAAAGTAAAAAAGAATGCATTTTGTTCAAAATTGTCCCTCTATTTTTGTTTATAGCGCAAAAAATATAAACCGCAGGGGTGATCAAACACCACCAAAGGAAAGTTCTATTTGTGGGAAAAAAAGGATGTCAATTTTGTTTGGGAGCCACGTCGCACAACCACGCAATTGTCAGTTAAAGCGATGCTGTGCCGAATCGCAAAAAGTGGTTTGGTCTTAAGCCAGCAAAATGGTCCGGTCTGAAAGTGGTTAAAGAATATGTAGGCAACAAAAATTCTGCAGTAGATCTGTATTATTATCCACTTAAAGACTCTGCAAGTATTTAAAAAATAGCTGTTAATCGGTCAGAAATGTTTTCAGCTCCTGTTGTGGGCTGACACACAGCATTTTTGTGGATTGAATACCCTGCCCATTCTTTTGCTGAACTCCTCAACTACTCCAACTTTCAGATCACAAATTTCTAATGCTGTATAGTCTGTGATAAAAACTAGAATGGCTTTAGTGACTCTTTGTGAATACAAAGGAATTGGTATATTTAACAGAGCAAAAGGGAGCAAATAAGAAATGTTCATTGTTAGGGTTCATTTACACTTTAATACACAGTAAAGGGAACATGCACTATTTTTATTAAAGCAGCACACTACAACACACAAAAAGGTTTGCATTGTTCTGGACTGCCTAGGTGGGTTGGCTTGGCATTTGGAATGAGCAGCAATGCAAGGCACCTCTATGCATGTAAGGTGTGCAGTAATGAAGGCAAATAATGAGAATATGATTGAAGGTTGAAGGGAAATAATAATGACATTTTTAGTGGAGTGGGGTAGGGTTGAAACCTATTTGATGTTTTTATAGCTGTGTGTGCCTTCCAATGCTGGTGACCTTTGTCCCTCTCAGTTCTTGATTAAAGCCAGCCATAGACCGGTCATGCTCAACGAAGTTTGAAACATGGATGGGCAGGCTGACTGTACCCAAGTTGATTGATCGCTCAACTTGGGTACAACCAGTCTGTCAGATTTAACATGTGATTGTTGCTAGCAGCTGTTATAACCACTAGCAATAAAAACTGTGTTACCCCAGTGGGTAACACATTGTGTTCTCCCCCGCTGCCCCCCGCTGGGAGAACACAATGGCTCCAAAGGAAGGATTCCTCCATTAACACTGACTGTGTTGATGGGGGAATCAAACATGGTTGCAGGCAAGAAAATCACTCCATCTATGGCCGGCCTAATGAGTGTGTTTTTAAAAAACTCACAGCTATTTGTCCTGCAAAACTGCATGTACATTTGTTCTGTGCGAATGCTGGCACAATTGAATATTGCTAGGCTTTTTTTTTTTTTCTCCATGTCAAATGTCTTTCATTTGTAAGAATAGCGTGAATCAGGAATATACTGCACATTTATAACTCTTCCCCACTTTGTTTAAAACTAGATAAAAAAGTTTGTTTAGAGTTGAACCTTCGGATATGTTAGTTTTAGTAACACCTGGTAACTAGAAAATACATGTGATTGTATCTTGCCCCAAACTAGTGGATAGACAACAAAGGTCATGGCACAGGGCAGCAGAAACATGAGGGTGATTTTATACAAGTTTTTAAGATATACTTTTTGAAGAGCTTGGAGACTTCTATTTATATAAATGTACTAAGTGGGCTATAGCCAGGATAGGGCTGACATATGTGAAGTTATATATATATATATATATATATACACACACACACACACACACACACACACACACACACACACACACACACACACACAGCATCTCACAAAAGTGAGTGCACTCCTCACATTTTTGTAAATATTTTATTATATCTATTAATTTGTAAATTTGCTGTCCTCTCAAAGTAACTCAACACACAGCCATTAATGTCTAAACCGCTGGCAACAAAAGTGAGTACACCCCTAAGTGAAAATGTCCAAATTGGGCCCAATTAGCCATTTTCCCTCCCATGTGACTCGTTAGTGTTACAAGGTCTCAGGTGTGAATGAGAAGCAGGTGTGTTAAGTTTGGTGTGATCGCTCTCACTCTCCCATAATGGTCACTGGAAATTCAACATGGCACATCATGGCAAAGAACTCTCTGAGGATCTGAAAAAAATAATTGCTGCTCTACATAAGGATGACCTAGGCTATAAGAAGATTACCAAGACCCTGAAACTGAGCTGCAGCATGGTGGCCAAGACCATACAGCAGTTTAACAGGACAGGTTCCACTCAGAAGAGGTCTCGCCATGGTCGACTAAAGAAGTTGAGTGCACGTGCTCAGCATCATATCCAGAGATTGTCTTTGGGAAATAGACATATGAGTGCTGCCAGCATTGCTGCAGAGGTTGAAGGGGTTTGGGGTCAGCCTGTCAGTGTTCAGACCATACGCCACATACTGCATTAAATTGGTCCACATCGCCTCAAAAGGAAGCCTCTTCTTAAGATGATGTACAAGAAAGCCTGCAAACAGTTTACTGAAGACAAGCAGACTAAGGACATGGATTACTAGAACCATGTCCCATGGTCTGATGAGACCAAGATACACTTACTTGGGTCAGATGATGTCAAGCATGTCTTCAGCAACCTATGTGAGGAGTACAAAGACAAGTGTGTCTTGCCTACAGTCAAGCATGGTGGTGGGAGTGTCATGGGCTGGCCGCTGCATGAGTGCTGCCGGCACTGGGGAGCAACAGTTCTATGAGGTAATCGTTATTGCCAACATATACTGTGACACACTGAATCAGAGCATGATCCCTTCCCTTGGAAGATTAGGCCGCAGGGCAGTATTCCAACATGATAACGACCCTAAACTCACCTCCAAGACAACCACTGCCTTGCTAAAGAAGCTGAGCATAAAGGTGATGGATTAGCCAAGCATGTCTCCAGACCTAAACCCTATTGAGCATCTGTGGGGTATCCACAAACAGAAGAGGGAGGAGCGAAAGGTCTCTAATATCCACCAGCTCAGTGATGTCGTCATGGAGGAGTGGAAGAGGACTCCAGTGGCAACCTGTGAAGCTGTGGTGAACTCCAGTGCTGGAAATAATTCTGGCCACAAAAAATATTGACCCTTTTGGCCCAATTTGGACATTTTCACTTAGGGGTGTACTCACATTTGTTGCCAGCGGTTTAGACATTAATGGCTGTGTGTTCATTATTTTGATGGGAAAGCAAATTTACACTGTTATACAAGCTGTATATTCACTACTTTACACTGTAACAAATTGCCATTTCTTCAGTGTTGTTACATGAAAGATATAATAAAATATTTACAAAAATGAGAGGGGTGTACTCACTTTTGTGAAATACTATATATATATATATATATATATATATATATATATATATCCTTAATGGGTTAAGTTTCAGTTAGTATAGGTATCACAGAAGTGAGAGAGTGTCAACATGTCAGAAGAACTCAAACACAGTATATGTAACTTTTATGCCTTATGACACACTGGAAGGTGCAGAGTATACAGCAGTATTTGCTCAAGGTGTTGTTTAAACAAATCCAATACACTATCAGGAAGGAGGATAGTACATATGTGACCCTGGCATGACTTACGCAAATGTAAATATCCCGATGAATAAAATGTAAGCCCCTGTACACACGGTCGGACATTCTGCCAACCAAATCCGTCGGATTTTGTCCGACGGATTGTGTCCGACGAATTTTGTCCGACGGATTGTGTCCGAAACTGTTGCATACACACGGTCGGACCCAGTTGTCGGATTTAGCGTTTGCCAAGAACGCGGTGATGTAACCCGTGTATGGCGGGACTAGAAAAGGGAAGTTCAGCACCACGTCCGTCACCCTTTGGGCTCCTTCTGATGATCTCGTGTTAGTAGAAGTTTGGGGAGAGACGATTCGCACTTTTCACATTAGTGATTCAGATCGCTACTGCTCTTCGGTTTTTACTTGTCTTTGCGTATCTGATAATCAGTGCGTGCAGTCATTAAGTATTTTTTGATCATTGTGGACTATATCTTGGTATAGTACGCTTTGAAAGGCAT
Source organism: Lithobates pipiens (assembly GCF_037356315.1). Classification (NCBI taxonomy): domain Eukaryota; kingdom Metazoa; phylum Chordata; class Amphibia; order Anura; family Ranidae; genus Lithobates; species Lithobates pipiens. The sequence continues at coordinate 302,576,799 of NW_027507748.1, read as the reverse complement.
TTTTTTCTTCTCTGCTTGCTTCTGCTATTCAGGTCGTTCTTTCAGGCCTTGCTGTTTATCGGTGCTTTCTGGTGTCCGTTCTGACCAGCCGTCCGTTTTCAAACCATGTTTCCTCTACATACTCGTCGTACAGTTTGTGCTGTGCAGGGGCTTCGTGTTGGGGTTCTTACATGGACTATCTGAATCGGAAAATTGTGGCCATGAGGATTACATATTTCAGGGAGAGAAAGAAGCACCTGGAGTCCTTGAGAGCAGGAGATCCAGATGCCGTTTATTCCCCCAGGATGGCTCACTTTGATAGGCTGCATTTTCTGGTAGACCAAGGGGTACCAAGGCCACCACTCAGGCCACCACTCTCCAGTCTTCCTTCAAGGCATCCTTCACCCCCAGCTGAGGCTTCTGATGTCCAACCTGGGCCTTCCAGGCAGCAACATGTAGTGGGGCCCAGCTTGAGACAGGTATTGCATTGTTGAACATATTTCTTGTGTTACATTTAATGATGTTAACTAGATGTTCTTATTGATCAGTAAGTTGTGATTTCTCAAAGTGGTTTACATCTCAATAGACAGTAGTGACCAAAAATGATTGGGACGGGAAAGAAAAATGCTGGTCTCAGAATGATAGTCTGTTCTATTTGGTAACATTCAATTTGCAAAAGCCAGGAGCACAAAATGGTGTGATTGATGAGCAAAAAAATAAAACTAGGTCCCCTTTACATACACAGGAAGACCTCAGTCGGGGGGGAGGCTGTGGCAAGTGGCAGCCAGGAGGTCGACCAACGCCCTCCTTCTCCTCCTCCTGCCCCAACTACAGGAGCCGAGCCACAGCCTGGAAGGATGCCTGGTGGGAAGTGCCCAAGGAAGACGAGAGAGTGATGGCCTGGGTTCAGTCTGGTCTGCCAGAAGATGCAGCCTCTTGAAGATCCACATCCTGGGGACAGAAATGGCATCTGAATTTCCTGTTCTCTAGGACTTCGGGACCAGACTTCTCTCCCTGAGATATCTACTCCTCAGGCCACCAATTTTTTTCTATTAGAATTTTTTCATGTCTGCCCTGGGGGCCAAAGGCTGCACCAAAGTAAGAAGTTTCTCCAGTGCTGCGTTCCTATTTTTATTTTATAGCGACCAAAATAAAGGTTTTTTTTGTTTGATGAAATACTTGTGTAATGTGTTTTCCTTCCAAAAGGCCAGTTTAGTTGTGAGCAGGCAGGTACATTTCAAAAATACAAAGTGAAATGAATAACAAGGGGTACCAACACTAAACAAACTCCTGTAAATTAAAAAAGAAAAACCAAAGATAAAAAATAAAATAATGTTGTTGTGGTAAGTTTACACACAAAAAACACCCCAAAAAAAGGAGAAATTAGCAAACTGTCTTTAAAGGAGATTTTTAGGAATTAAAAATAAAAAAGCATCCAAAAAAGAATAAACCAAATCTAAAATTGTGTAGATGTGACGCAAACTAAAATTTTATTGCTGAAATGGTTAAAAAAGAGTAATGAAATACGTTCGGGAGAAGTGTGTGTGACTATGAGCATCAAAAGAAGTTCGTTCTTGCAGCATTGTAAAGAACAAGAGAATGTGCTTGATGAAAGAATTTTTAACATTGCAGCGTGATGAATGTGCTATATCGCTTACGAGCAGTAGTTTTACCTGAACGAGCGCTTCCGTGTCGAAATTTGAATGTGAGCATGTGTGGCACCTTGTCCGTCGGAGTAGGCTACACATGATCGGAGTATGTCCGATCGGACCAGTTGGTCGGAAAATATTTCCAACAAGTTGGAAAATTGGGTCAGACGGATATTCCGACAGAATCAGTCCGATGCATACCACACACAGTCGGATTATCCGACAACACGGTCCGATAGGACACATTCCTACGGATTCTCCGATCGTGTGTACAAGGGCTAAGTATGTGTTGAACAAAGTGAGGGAAAATACCAAATGTTACTTTTCTAAGCTAGTTGTTGCTAGAATCCTCCTATAGTTCCTCATTAAATGTTTGTTTTTGGTTTTAATACTGCTTTAAAGCTGAACCACAAAAAAGAGTGTATCCCCCATTGGAACCTGGGACTTTCATGGCAAACATGACACCAACAAATAAATGTAAAAAGTATACCTATTATATATATATAATATATATATATATATATATCTATTTAAACATCTTAAAATTGTTTGGTAGAACCGTACACATATACACATAATAAAAAAACTGCTAGTTTATTCATACATTTCAGTGTTTTGACAAACGTTAGAAGAATGCTTTCTCCATTCTGCCAGACACGTTTCAGGTATCTCATTTCTCCTCAGGGGTTTTATGAAGGAGACATTCAATGGTTTCACCTCAGATGTATGGTGGAGTATAGCCATGTAATTTAGTGCAGAAGATACACTGTCATATCTGCCTGGGTGGGATGAAACGGTGAGCGTGCCACTGACATGGAACCTAGACAACCTTCCCCACTGAGGTCCCTCCAAACTGGTGTGGCTGCTACTGTTCAAATACCAAAAACTGGATACATGCCTTGTCTTAGAGAAGTATGTGCTTGCTAGATGATTGTAACAACATAGATTGGGATATCCTGTTCTGGGAATTATATCCAGAAGTGGACCTATTCCTTCCATAGCAGCAATATCTACTTGTATTTCTCCCAGGCTCTGCATTGAAACTTTGTCTAAATTTGAACCATGGGAATCCAACCATTTTGATAAATGTACAGGCACACTGTAAAATAAGTCCAATTGTGTAAAGAAACTTCAATTGCGCAACCTAAGTGTATTAGATAATTAAGTGAACAATCGCAGTTCACACAACCCTGAATATATTAACATACTACTAATTATTTCAATAGCTGGTGTAACACACTACCCAATTAATTTACTCAAATTTAAATCAGATGAATCAAAAAATCAATAAATCCAAAATAAAGTAATTGTGAACTAAATTAAAACAATGGCAATAAATCAATCAGTTACTAAGCTCAAACAAATGTCCGTAATACATCCCAATGTCCATAGATCATAGAAATAGGGGTATTTGGACTAATGTAGCAAAATGGTCAAATATTGTAACAAAAGTGGTCAAGAATCCTTTTCGATGTAGCAAGGATAGCCAAGTGATACAAAATATAGCAGAGGTTCCTTTTTCTTCCTTCACACGAAAACACCACACATTAGATCAATCCAGAAAACATCAGCCAAAGAAGTTAAATCAGACCAGGTGGCCGCTTACCAGATCCAAAGGATCTCAGATGATAGAAATCGTATGGGCCTGTATGAGTGTAGAGCCTCCACACTGGGCGATATCTTCATCCGATCCCTTGATATGGATCATCCACTCCCCTGGTGTGAGCAAAAAGGCAATGTCTCCTCCACACAGCGCTCATCTCGTTATGGTAGTATTCCTGTTCCGTAGACCCTGAGCATGCTGGGATCACTTTATAGTGCAGTACTTTTTTTTAAAAAAAGCTTCTTTATTCCAGTATAAAAAAGGTGGCTTAACACATAACTGACATCCAATTTCTAAAAACAACGGTGTATCAATATAAAAAACTGCAGCTGCGGCTCAAACCAGCCAGCTGCATTGTACGTCTGGTCCTATAGCGCCACCTGGCGCGTTTCTCCTTATGAGGCTTCGACTTGGAAAGGAGGCTAGCTTCCCAACATCCCCAACATTGTCATGCAGTCTCTTGCCGACAGTGTCGGAGCCTCCATTACCCTGTAGACACAGGCTTTTAGTTTGGCTATTTTACGATGTGGTAGGAGAATCCGACCTGACTGCATGTCGAACTCCATTCTTAAATACTCCATCCGTTGGGAAGGAATGAGATTGCCCTTCTGACTGTTTATTAGCCATCCAAAGTGGGACAGGATCACTATCACCTTGTCACGTTGTAGTGTCAGCTGTTTGCTTGAACGTGCCATGACAAGAATGTTGTTTAAATAATGAAAAATCTTTGTTCCCTGCAATCGGATAAATGCTATAGTTTCCAAAAGGATCTTGGAGAAAACCCTGGGAGCTGTGCTGATGCCGAAGGGCAGACATCTGAATTGATAATGTCTTTCCTCTATTGTGAATCTGAGGTACCTTTGATGATGTTTGTAGATTGGGACATGTAAGTAGGCATCTGCCAAATCGATCGAGATTAGCCAATCTCCTTGTTGAACGACTGATGTTATTGTATATATTGATTCCATCTTGAATCTTTTGGGCATAATGAAAAGATTTATGGACCTCAAGTCCAACACTGGTCTGAGTTCTCCGTATGCTTTGGGTACTAGGATTATTGGAGAATATACTCCCTTCCCCTGGCACTCCTGTGGTGCTGACACAATTGCTTGTTTCTGAGATAATTAGTCAACGTATTCCTGCAGGCATTTGCGTTTCTTCGGATCCTGTGGATAATGAGTTTGGACAAAGATGTTTGGAGGTTGTCTTCAAAATTTTATCTTGTATCCATGTTTCACTGTCTGTCGGGTCCAGCGGTCCTTCACATTTTTTGCCCATTCCCTCAAGTATCATGCCAACCTGGCTCCAACCTAGAGGGTTTGGACAGATTGACCGGCAAAAAGACTTTTCAGACTTTTTCACTGCCTGTCCTGTGATTAACTTCACTTTTGTGCACAAAAGAGCTCTGTGTACCCCTCCATTGCGGTCTGTTGTATACCCGGCCAGGTCTCTATGCCCTGGCCTTGCAGCCCCTTCTGGGATCAATCTGACCCAACCAAAAAGTTTGCTTTTTTTTCTTAGAGGTCTGAGGTAACAGGCCTGACTTTCCACCTGTGACCCGCTCGATTGCCTCCTCCAGAGTCTTTTCGAACAACATGTTACCATTGTATGGAAGATTGCATAACTCCTGTTTAGATGCCGCATCTGTAGTCCAATGTCTGAGCCATAATGCCCTCTTTGCGGTCACTGCTTGTGCCATGAATCTCGCCATTAATCTAAACCAGGTCAATCAAAGACTTGGCCAAAAAAGGCTGCAGTCAGGTTGAGTTCCTCCAGTGCGTCAATAACTTTAGCTGCTTCCACTCCAGCCCGCAGTGCTGTTTTCACATTTGAAAACCCAGACTTTTAGGGCTCTTGAGATTGATGGGCTATGGATGGGCAACAGGCTGCTCCTGCAACAGCATAAATTCTTTTAAGATCAGCGTCTTTCTTTCTATCCATTGGATCTCTAAATGTTGTGGAATCCTCCATCGGGAGGGAGACATGCCTTGCAAGGCATTGTAGGGCTGCATCTATCCCTGATGCTGTTTCCCAAAAAGAGGCATCTGATGGGTTAAAGGGATAGAGGGATAGAGATGAGTTAAAGGGATAGAGTTTATTAAAGAGATTTTGGATTCTCGCCTTTCTTTCTGGCTTCTCCCATTCATCCTCCATCACTTCCTGGATTTCTTTCATAAATGGGAAAGATGGCCCTTGTTTCCTTAAATTAGGAAAAAATCTGATCCCATTCTATTGCCTCTTTTATGGCAGTAACATATGGCTCAATCAGACTATAGTGGAATAAATGCTGGGCATGTCCTCTGTCTTTGATGAGGAATCTGATAAGGTCCCACAGATCCTTGATGATCTTTGCATTTGATCTGTGGAGGTGCCTGGTCTAGGCTCCTCTTTAGAGCAGGATGCGCTGGAGGCTAGCTGCATACTTTCCGTCACTGCCCCCTGCATACTTTCCGTCACTGGACACATCTTTTATGCATTCGGCACATAGAAGTTTCCCGGCAATTGATGCTGCTGTGCAAGCCCAGCATAAACCGTCTGCCAGTCTCCTGGACTGTCGTGGTTCTAAGGCTGAGGATCTACTGCAGGTTGGACTACTAGGATCCCTTTGTTTGTAGTGGGACCTAGAATGGTGGTGGGATTTTTCATTCCGGAAATATCTTTTTTTTAGGGCTCTTGCTCCTAAAAAAGATTTAGCAACATGTTACTTGTGTGTGCGACACTCTTTTAAAGTATTTTGTCCCCAATAGACCCCTCCGACATTTCCGCAGACCTTCGTGCCTGCTGTGGCGAGCTCATGGCTACAGACAAATGAGAGAACAATAAATTAAACAATAGATACATCCTAGTAACTATGCTCTTCCCCTCTCTTTAAAAAGGAAAAAAATATGTTTGTGTCCTACCCCTTTAAATCGTTGGCCATCTTACCTGGTAGTAACAGCAAACAATTCAGCCAAGCCTGCCTGGAAAGAAAGAGCAAGCAGAGAGTGTAAGAAGCATATAAGTCTTTTAAAAAAATTTGGGGGGAGAAGGACCGTGAAATCACCTACCGGAATCCCCCGCAACACACAGCGATCAGTGCCTGTCACCACTGTGGTGTCCAGCTTTATGGTGTGCTGGTTACCCCAGCAACACATGGCCGCTTCTTCTAAGCTCCAGAGGGGAAGATGCAGGTAAAATCCTCTTCAGCTCACCACAGTTAAAGAAAACCCTGATGGGTTTACTTCCTCTTTTTTTCCCTGCAAAGGTAAAGCATAATGGACTACTATGCATCGCATAGTAGCTCATTATGTGTCACTTACCTGACACAGGAGCCAGCGAAGTCGCCGCTGATCCCTGTAGTCCGCCGCGTCCATCTTGCTGGTGGTGTCTCGCAGCTCCGACCAATGACAGCGGCGCAACCGCGATGACGTCACTCCCGCGCATGCGCACGGGAGTCGCGCCTCGCAGCTCCGTTGCTGTCATACGGCGAAGCCGCGATGACGTCACTCCCGCGCATGCGCACGGGAGTCGACAAATTTGGCAAATCCATTCTTGGATTTGCCGCATTTAGTGCGCCTGCGCGCCGCTGTCTACGGCGCATGCGCCGTAGACAGCGGTGCCCATTTTCGGGCAAATATCTCCTAAACCATATAGGTTTAGGAGATATTGCTTGGACCTACAGGTAAGCCTTAAACTAGGCTTACCTATAGGTCCAAGTTGTTTGGAAGGGTTTACTTCCCTTTTAAGTGGGCCCTTTAGATTACAAATGCCCACAGCCTGACACAAGGCGTTCAGTGTCATAAGAGGCGTTACCTCTATGCATTCTGGACCCTCCAGAGAGAGGCTCAACCTGGGAGGGAAAGGTTCGGTGGGGGGTGTAAGCTGGAATTCAGTCCAGTGGCCTGGCGACCAATGAAAAGGAGGACAGGGATTTATAGCGCTAGAAGAAGGTGGTCCTGTGGGTTAATGAGGAACAGTTAACCCATAGTGTGCTGATGGGAGGACGACCAGGAAACTATGTTCACACACACACACACACACACACACACACACACACACACACACACACACACACACACACACACGGCATCTCTGCCTACTCTTTCCTCTGCTGCACATTCAGAGAAACTTTTGAATTCTTTTAATAAGTTCACAAAATACAAAGGTTTCTGTGAATGGGCAGCCAAGGGAATAGGTGGGCACTGCAGCTGCATACAACTCTGCAGGTGAAGAAGCTGAGACTAGAAGGTCTAGCATCCGAGTTCCAGCACTGCAGCCATGTGGATCACTATATAAGTTTGAGATGTAAATTTAAAACATGGCATACATTGCACCTTAAGTCATAGTATTTCTTCACATTTATGAAAGTGGCTGAATTCCTGGGGTTATCACTTTTGCATATGTGTTTTGTTACATGTTAACATATGTAGAAGTGTAAATTGACCCTTCAAAATTTCCTTCCTGCACTTTTTTTTTATAAATCTTTAACAGCTAGGTAGTGCATGCAATATGAACAGATAACATGATGATATCAAAGTACAACCAGAAGTTGATCAGCACAGTTGAAGCCTTTTTTTTATTACTCATTTTCTCTCATCCTGAGTGCAGAAATAAAGCTTGGCACTGCATTCAAAGTCTAGATTCAAAATTTATGAGATCTCAAACACAGTAGAATTACACAGGGCACACGATTGTTTGATGCTATCCTAATTAATATCTGCCTAGATTTTTCCTTTGGATGAATTAAGTCCAAGTATGGCACTCTGCTTCTGTCAGAAATATGCTGGCCATAGTGCAGCCGAAGCGAGTCCTAGGCAGAGGCAGATGTGCATGCGCAGATATGCTCCTGCAGGTGCCTGTCTTGCCGGGCATAGGCTATTGCGTACAGCTGAAGGCGTATCGCGTATTCGCACAAATATGCACGCCTGTTAGCCATTAATGCTGGCACCATGGCCTTTTAAAAGGGCAGCAGCTGCACTAGTGCATTGCTGTCTGATCTGCAGCTTTACCCATATACCTGTCCCTGTGATCTATGCTTGCTTCCTATGTTTGACCTGGCTTATTCTGACCATGCTTGCTCTCCACCTATCCTGACCTCAGCTTGCCTTAAAGACTTTGTTATATCTTCCATCTGCCTGATATCCTGTTGCTAACCTCTACCTGCATCTTGACCATTCTCTGCCTGCATCTTGACCATTCTCTGCTGCTGTTTATGGTTATCCTCCATTGCTAACCTGGTTTGTCTGACCCTGCATCCAGTTATCCATCTGTCCTGCTCTGCAAAGTACCTGGTCCTACATCTGCTGTTCTTGCTGCAATCTGCTGCTTTAGCCATTCAGCCCAGCTCAGGTGACGCACCTGCCACACACTTCTGCAACCAACGGAAGATCTTACAGACTCTCGTGGCCACTGTCACAACACCAGTGACCCTTGAGCCGGGGCTGTATGGGAGATCTCCCTCTACACATCAGGCTCTGCCAAAAGGTGCGTGACAGCTTCTGTACTGATGTTGTTCACAATGGTCTTTCAGAATATCAGAGAAATGCTTATGTTGTCTGAAAAATTGGTGCATTGTACATTTTATATTAGCCCTAAATATATTGAAAGTTTATCTTATGTGTATTTTATTAAACTGTCATTGGAAACATGAACCCTCACCATTGCCACCAGGCATAGTTATGAGCTAACCTGAGGCATGGAGTAAAGGAAGCATTTGATACACACCAGGAATCTCTACAATAGGAATACATTTTGCTTTATGTGTTAGCTGACTTTGTACTAGGGATAGCTGATACTGCAGACAAGCTAACAAAACAAAGTACCTAGAGAGAAATGAAGTCTGTGTAACAATCACATTCCAGGCAGGTTCCATTAGAATTCTTGAGACAGGCAGAAATCAGGGTTGATGGCAAAATAAATACAAAAGTTATGACACATGGCAGACAGATGTATTCCAAAAGATAAGCCAGGGAGATGGAATCTGATACAGATATAAAATTACAGCAGTACAACATCAATAGAATACTATCAGGAATCACCTTTTGTTCAGGCACTGCGCCAACGCCTATTATGGTTTGTGTGGACCACTTGTGTAACAATTGGTAGGTATGGCCTCCACTAGGACCCTTGTGAATATTTTTTTTCCATTACACTCTTATGCCACGACCTTTGAGTATTTGCTAGACAAAAGGGCAAAGCAAATGGCAGAGGTATAAATACCAGGAAGCAGAGCATGGACATGGGTCAAAACCATATTAGTAGTCAGATTCATTGTGCAAGTACTCATGTTGACCAACAGGAATTGCCCTTGACCTGTCTCTGGACCCTACTCTGCCCATTATGAAGTCTGCCTATATTTTGGGCTTTCTGCCTTCTGATTTGGTTCCTCGCTTCCCAGGTTTTAACTGACCTTGGCCTGCATCCTGACACTGCTTCTGCTTTATTTTCCTTCTACCTTGATGCCCCGCTGTTGCTGACCTTGGCCTGTATCCTTACACTGTCCCTCCCTTCTGCTTCAGTACCTTGCTACCCAGCTGCTGACTTTCTGCTTGTGTCTAGCCTACTCTCCTGACATCTGGGTGCTACTGTGTTCTTGCACCTGGTTCTTAACCGGTTGTCCCTTGACCCTAACATCTGCCAGCCAATGCTGCTGCAAAATTGGGCTTTGTGCCACATCCCTTGTCATGGCTACCCTAGTTGTTTGACAAGTGGTTCAAGAGAGGCCCCTATTCATCTTGATATCTATTAGGTATGTGATAAACTTTTTATGTGTTGGAATGCCTAATAAAGACTAGAAAACTGGAGCATCTACTTTTGCAAGTCAGACAGAATCCATGTTTAATTTCCTCAGTATTGGAATGCAAAATAAAACAAGACTGGCATCTGTGGACAACTGCCCCATGTTTTCTATAATTCCTGTATTAGGGCTAATTCAGACCAGCAGCTCCATTACAAAGTAGAAGCTGGTGTGTGGTGCGGTCTGGTGGGATTGCTACACTGCTTATAGGTCTATCTCTGCACATCACACTGTTCTTTTTTTTTTTATTAACTTTATTGAAATGCCACAGAAACATTTTTAGATTCAATAATTTTTATTGGGTTATACATAACAAAGCATACAAAGTAGCAAAAATACAGCTCTTAATGCTCGTTCCACAGCATAATATAGCATAAGCAATCTCTAGTCCTAATGGGACTGCAACTTACAAATCCGAATGTCTCCAAAGCATGTACAGAAGGAGTGATAGGAGAAGTTAAAAACGAGGAACAGGAAAATGGGGAAGAACGGGAATGGAGGGTCTCGTCTACAGGCACCCCTAATGGGAGCACACTGTGCCCATAGACGAGGGATCCGCCTCCCCCACTCCAGTGCTTACAGGTATCATTATAGCATTCTATAATAGATTGAAAGCAATTACTGTAACATGTTATCATTAGCTGCATAGAGTTGCGATTGATAAAGAGCTAGTCCATAAACTGTGAACAAGAAAAAAAAACAGTAAGGAAACAAAAAACAGTGAACTAACAATTAACAAGTACCTCATCTGAGGGTGCCAATGTGTATGATAAAACCAGTTGAAGGTGGGTTAGTGTGATGCACCACAGCGGCGCATAGAGATAGGGGGGAGCTTACGGGGGTAGCAGAGAGAGAAGAAAACAAAAAAAAAAAAAAGAGGGGGGGGGGGGGGAGAGAAAAGGGTAGGTAAAGCATGCGTCATACTGCAGGAGTAAGAACAGGTGGAGCGGTTAGAAGTAATCAGATAAAGTACAGTTATGGTCGAGCATACCAGGAGTCCCAATCCTCCCAGAGATTCGCAATGTTAGCTAAACGTCCTTCAGATGTAGCGAACATACGTTCATATGTTCCATGTAGGTGTACCAAACGCACAATTTCTGCACAAGAAATCTGTTCTGAGGACTTCCAGTGACGGGCTATCGTCAGTCTGGTCGCTAAGAGGACGTGTGTAATTATATAGCGAAGCCGATAAGGGTAATTGTCTATACCAACGTTCAAGATTGCCAGTGCAGGCGATGGGCTTATAGAGATATGTGTAAGCTCAGATAACAGGTGGAATACATCTGTCCACAGCGGCACAATGTTGGGGCATTCCCACAGTATGTGATAAAGGGTCCCTGGGGAGTGGCATTGTCTCCAGCAGGAGGCATCTATTGCGGTGTCATATGTGTGTAATTGATGCGGCGTTAAGTACCATCTAAGAGTAATCTTGTAGGTAAGTTCCCACAGGTTAGCAGATTTTGTAACTATATGATTAAAACGTAATGCACATTGCCATTGGTGGGAAGATATGAGAATTCCAAGATCTTTTTCCCATTTCTGCATGGGAGGAAGGATCTCGAAGGTGTTCTTACCTTTGATCATAGCGTAAAAAATAGAAATGCCTTTTGATGGGGAATTGTGATTAGTAAAATATTGCCAGATTTTCAAGGGAAGGTGTAGTTGGAGATGTGGGTTGCGGATTAGACAATGTGAAATTTGGATGTACTTGTAGTATTCTGTCGAGGGGAGTGAAAAAGTGTGCTGTAGCGAAGGGAATGAGTGCACAAAGTCTACATTGTATAGATCTGCAATATGCTGTATGCCTCTATCCGTCCAAGAAGATACCTGCATGTTAGGAATTTTTAGGTTGAAAACCTCTAGTGGGATAGGGGCTTGGTAAGTACAAGCGGATGCAGGTAAATTTTTAAGAAGGTACTCAAATGCCTCAACTGATGCATGTAAAGTCGGAGATATATTGCGGTCAGCTTTCCTCAGTTTGGGAAAACTGAGTATCCAATTTTTGAGATTCTTACCAGGGATTTGGGAAGCTTCCATAGAACTCCAGTGGACAGAGGGTTCGGGTATAAACCATGCTCTCAACTGTGCTAAGATTGTTGCATTATGATAGTCTTGTATATTGATGTACCCTATGCCACCCGCCGATTTGTGTTTCACCAGTATTTTTTGAGAAACTCTGTTTCTTTTTCCTTGCCAAACCATGTTACTAAGAAGGGATTGGAGTTTCGTGAAGTAAAATGTGGGTAACGAGATGGGAAGTGTTCTAAAAAGGTATAGTAGCTGAGGGAGAATGATCATTTTGAATGCCGCTAGCCTGCCTGAGGCAGAGAGTGTTAGTTTAGAAATCTTGTCTAGTTCCTTTGGGAGATTATGCAAGAAGGGGAGAAAGTTGACATTGTAAAGATCGCTCGTGTCGCTAGTTAGCTTAATACCCAGGTATTGGAGAGAATGCGTAGACCATGCATATTGATGGTTGCTTTGCAAGTGTGCCTGTTGATGCGTTGGCATCGCTAAGGGAAGAACATAAGATTTAGAGGTATTCACCTTATAGTATGAAACATTGCTAAATTCGTCAAGAATTAGTTGCACCGAAGCCAGGGAAGTAGCAGGGTTAGTCAGGGAAAGAATAATGTCATCAGCAAAGAGGCTGATCTTATGCTCAGAATTACCGATGTGGAAACCGGAGATGTTATGTTGGGATCTAATTTTTGCCGCTAAGGGTTCAATCATAAGGTCAAATATCAGAGGCGATAGGGGACATCCTTGCCTGGTGCCATTTGTTATAGCAAAGGTTGTTGATAGCATGGACAGACAATAGACTTGGGCTGAGGGAGAAGAGTATAAGGCTAAAATTGCAGTGAGTATAAAGCCATGGAAACCGAATTTCTCTAGGGTCAATCTAAGGTATGGCCAGTGAACCCTATCGAATGCCTTCTCCGCATCCAACGAGAGAAGCAGAGAAGGCACCCGATGGGTCACTGCATGATGGATAATATTGATCATACGCCTTGTAGCGTCTGACGTCTGACGTCCTTTGACGAAACCTGACTGATCAGTATGTATTAGCAGAGGCAGGATGTCATTAAGTCTATAAGCAATGACTTTTGCATAAAGCTTCACATCGTGGTTAAGAAGGGAAATGGGGCGAAAGTTCTGAGGTAGGGTGGGTTCCTTCCCTGGCTTCGGTATGGTAACAATTAAGGCTTTAAGCATTTCTGGAGGAAAGGAGGCGGAGGAGGCAGCAGAATTAAATACCGGGAGCAAATGTTCGGTCAAGTCGGAAGAAAATTGTTTATAGTACTCCCCAACAAATCCATCTGGGCCTGGAGCTTTGTTATTCGGTAGTGATTGGATGGCAGTCATGATTTCGTTCTGCGTAAATGGGGAGTTTAGCAGTTCTAGTTGTTGTGGGGTTAGTTGGGGCAGGTTTATTGACTGTAAAAAAGCATGAATCTGGGAGAGTTGGGGCTTGGGTAAAGTCGTGTCATTATTCAGATTGTAAAGGCTACTGTAATAAACACTGAAGGCGTTCGCAATATCTTGCGGGTTGGATAACCTAGCATTGGTAGTGGGATGATGCAAAAAGGGAATGGGCGATTTCGGTATATAACCTTTAATCTGGTGGGAAAGCAGTTTACCGGGTTTATTGCCTTCAGAATAAAACTTCATTCTAAAGCGTTTTTTGAGCTTTGTCATGGTATTCTAGCAGTAGAGTTCTAAGTTCTAGCCTAAGAGATATTAATTTAGATTTAAGTGTCGGGCTGGGGTGCTGCTTATTGAGGAGATCAGTATTTTGAATGTTAGTGAGAATGCTGTCTATCCGCTGCCTCCTTTGCCTCCTGTCTCTCGCTCCATATTGAATAAAGAGCCCCCTCATATACGCTTTGTGCGATGCCCACAAGATGTGTGGGTCCGCAACAGAGTCTTTGTTCTGTAGGAAAAAAGCTTTCAGGTTGTCATGGAGCAGTTTAGAATATGGTTCTGATTGTAAAATTTTGGTGTTGAGTTTCCATAGATAAGCAGGAGGATTGTTAGTGGAATCTTCCACAGTGATGCTTATCGGTGAGTGATCAGACCAAGTGGTGGGATGTATCTCCGAAGAGGAGATTTTTTGTAAGGTCCAGGGGTCTGTCAGAAAAAAATCGATGCGCGAATACGAGTTGTGACAGGGAGAAAAGAAGGTGAAGTCTTTTTCGTCTGCATGCTGGCATCTCCAAACATCGTATAGTCGAAATGTTGACAAAAGAGGGTTTAGGGCTAATCTATGTCGCTTAGTGTGGGTAGAAGAGTCCAATACAGAGTCAGGGGTGCAGTTGAAGTCTCCGCACCAGATTACCGCTCCTTGCTGAATCTCTGCAACTTTCTTATGGAGTTTCCGTAGAAAGCGAGTTTGGTGAACATTAGGGGCGTACAGAGAGACTATGGTATAAGGAGCACCCTTGATCATGCAAGTCAGAATGATGTAGCGGCCTTCTGGATCTTGGACACACAAGGTGGATTGGAACGCTAAAGAATTGCGAATGGCAATTAGAACTCTTTTTTTTTTTGTCTTTGCATTAGCAAGATAGATAGTGTTAAACCATTTGTTGGTGCAGGTAGGGGGGTGGCTAGCTAAAAAATGTGTCTCTTGAGCGCAGATGATGTCACATTTGGTTTGCTTGGCCAGAGACCAGAGGGAAGCCCTTTTAGCAGGGTGATTGAGGCCTTTGACGTTTACAGATACAATTTTGATAGTCATGGTGCCGTAGGAATATGAAAAGAGCAGCAGCAAGGATGAGTGTTACCTTGAAATTGACTAGGAGGAGTAGGAGTCCAACGTGGTGTTCGAAGAAGTTTTTCAATAAAGCTGTACCAGAGTTGTGCAGACTCGACGCTGAGAAGGGTGTTGCGTGGTAGGTGCGACCTGTAAGAAGAAAGAAAGGAAGAGAGAGAGAAAAAAAAAAAAAAAAAAAAAAAGAAAAGGTGTCGCAGTCAGAAACTTGGGATGAGTTCCCTAGGAGGAACAAAAGGTAGGGGTTAATTGGAGAGTGTTTCCACAGGTAAAGTCCTGGGCACAACCGTGCCAGAAACACTAGGTGAGGGTAAGTAGTCTCTGTAGACCGAGCGTGACAGGAGATACACTCCTACGGCGTGAGCAAGCATGTTCCCCGGATTACTGTGGAGGAGAGTAAGGTTTCTGGGGCCTCGGTGGAAGAGGACGTGCGTGTACATCTCCCATATTGTTGTGGTCCATGGGGGTCACATCAGTAGGAATGATATTCCAGTCTTGTAGGAGTTTCAGTCCTTGTTGGAGTGAAGTGATCAGGTGTTTCGAACCGCCATGGTGGATGGATATTTTGGAGGGTGCAATCCACTGGTATTGGATCTGGTTATTACGCAGCGCCTTGGTAATCGTGTTAAGTTGCTTGCGCCTGCTCAAGGTGTGTTGCGACAAGTCAGCGTAGATTTGTAATTGATTGTACGGTTCAGGGAGAGTGTCCAGTGCTCTCACCTTCTGCATAAATTGCTCTTTAATATGGTAAAAGTGCACTCTGAGGATGACGTCTCGGGGCACGGCGTCTGGGAGGAAAGCGGGCTTAGGTAACCTGTGAATGAGGTCAACAATGAGCTCAATATTTTTTGCATCAGGAAGCACAGCTTTGAGGAGATTTTTTGCGAACGAGGGCAGTTCAGTATTTTGGACGGATTCAGGAACTCCACGGATTTTAAAATTGTTTCGCCTTGCTCTGTCCTCTAAATCCGCCATTTTGTCCTTAATCCAGTTGATGTCGTGGGCCTGATTTTCCTGAGCATCAATAATATCATTTACTGTAATGGTAATGTCTCCCACATTAGCCTCTGTATGTGAGGCCCTGTTCTCTAGTGCATGTATGCTATTCCCAAAGCTGTGCACAAGGGAGAGCATGTCTGCTTGTAAGGAGCTTCTGAGGGACATTAACATGTCTTTAAGGGTGGTATCCATAACTGCTTGTCCCGCTGTAGGAAACGCTGCTATGGCGTCAGGCTGAGGGCTCTGCTGGGGGAGGATGTAGGGCATGGTGGCAGGCTGTATATCATCCTGAGATCCCCCTGTAGTGTCTAGGCGCATTTTAGATTTGGCTGGGCTATGGGAGATTGGCATTCCCGGGGGTGATGTGCAGGGGCTTCCCCCTCCGTTTGCACTTACCAGTGCGTTGTCTCGAGCAGGGATGTTTTTGTCCCGGCGGGGAGAAGCTGCGGCCTCCGTCAGTGTGTGCAGGCCTGAAGCCGTGGCGCCATCTTGGCCGCGCCGCGCGGACGGCTGGTACATATAAGCCGTTAGCTTACGAGGGATGCTATCCTCTTTCCGCTTAAGGGACATTTCCTCTATGATGGACGGATACCTGCGGTGCTCCACCGAAGCGAAAAAAAACACCGGGGAAGGCTGGAAGTCGCTCGGGAAGGCCGTAGAGTGAGGAGCTCTGTTCTCAAGCGGCCATACTGGTCACACGCCGGACACGCCCCCCCACAGAAACATTTTTATTAAACTGGATGTAAACCCTCACATATGCCCAGTGAAGTGAACAGTCTCAGATGATACACAGGGATGAAACAAATCTCCCTACATACGTTTTACATGTATATCTGCTGTCTTCAGCTTTATATATTCTTTAGAAAGTTCAGATGTGTTAGGAGATTTCCTCTTCCTGTTTAGCACTGCAGTGAAGGCTGGGCATGCAGCCAAGACAGCTGATTGGAGGAAAGGCATACACCCCCTCTCCTCATAGGTAGAGACTTTCAGAGATATTGGTTGAATCATTCAGCTCTGTACTAATCTATTTATAGCATCCTCAACACTAAATGCAGGCTGTGTTGATCTCGGTTTATGGAGAACTTGTCAGAAGTTATCAGGCTGATAATAGAAGAACAGAGCAGGAGAAAGCTACATAGGGCATATTACTTTGAAAAGAGATAAGAAAACACTGCAGATGTACGGTGAATTGCTGTGCACTGCTCTGAAATTAGTACTGCCGGTAGTATTTTTTTTTCAGTTTATACTGCCACAACTCAGTGGTAAGAACTGGGCACACAGATGACAAGGCATTTAGCCTTGTCATGTGGTAGCACAATGTTGGAAAAGCCACCCAACACAGTCCTACTACATCTGGTGTAAATAAACCTTAAAGGTACAGAAATTTGAATATAAATCCTTTATACAGGTTTCAGACAAAAGAAAAATGAAAAAGAAGAAAAAAAATATATTTAATGTTCTAAATTAACAGCTGCTTTAGAGATTTTCCGCAGGATTTAGCCTCTTTTGGTTTCGCTATTGCGAATACTATCCCCTTATTTCAGTGCAATTGTTAAGAAAGCTCTACATCTGAACAAAAAGCCCCATGCAGCTATTCCCACAGTACACTGTGCAAACAGGAAGCTGTGGCAGCATATCTGGTCCACAGAAGAGATAATCATTGAATGAGAACCACCCATTGCTAGAGATGAATACAAAGCTTTTACACATTAATTTCCTAGAGTATACTTAAGCCATTAATGATTCCAATAAAGAAAACACACACACCTTTCAACGGCTGATAACAATACATAATACATTGTTTTTCCTGATATGTTGCAATTTAAATTTACTATAAATACAATTTCCTGACTAATAAGGGTGTCTCATTTACAAACAATCATTTTCTAATCATCACAGCATAATGGTAGTAGTAAATACTCATTAAAAAATAGAAAAATAGAAATAAAGCTATAAGTATTGCTGGCGTGTCACATTATCAAGCTGTGATCTACTTTACCAAGACGGTAGCTTAAAAAAGAAATTGCTATGACAGAAATATTGCAACTGAACATTTTTAAACCTGTATATTCCTGGGCTGTCAACTTCGGACCCTTGGCTTCACTGCTAGTGAGTAACTGGCCCAAGCAAGTATGCAGGTCAGGACTAAGAACTTAATTGACTGCATACTTTTTCTTAGTCAATAACTCACTAAGCAGTAATTTACAAAAAGTTGGATGTGTTAATGCTGTCACTCCAGGATGGCACTGTGGATAGCACAATTAATGACACACTATGCCATGTCCTAAATTGTCATGAAGATGCAAGGACTGGAAGGAATGGACATTTTAGGCATGTTTTCCTTTTTTTAAAAGAACATTTTTTTTTAATTACAAATCATTGATAAGAAAGACAAGGACAAAGATAAAAAAAACATTTACATAAGTTAATATGATTTTAAACATGTCTCAGTGACCAACCATATAGTCCAGAGTTCAAATTGAACCTCAATGGACTGGGTTGGTAGGCGACAAAGGTTCCCTAGGCTTGGCAGTGACCCCAATAGGTAGTATATGTATGTATATATGAGATGACCAAAAAACACTTATGTTTTTTGTAGTAAGTAATACTTACTACAATCATAAATGGAGGGGTTAATAAAGCCAAATCAGAGTCAATTAATTCTGCTTAATGTTCAAGAAGTACATTCAAACAGGCTCGACTAGTTGAATGCTCTGGACGCGCTTCTTCTGAAGCTATATGAATGTGCAGAAATATAAAAAAAAGTCAGAATGACTACATGCTGTAGATAAACAACGTATTCCTTTTTGCCCAGAAAAGAGAGACATGTACTGCACATAGGAAATAACATGGACATAACATGACGTAAGATAAAACCAATGACCCATACAATGATTCATCTACTTACATATATACAATGATGCAAAATTTATTTGTCACTGAGGTAGAGCAGACAAGTAAACAGGAACTCCACGGGGAGACACCAGGTCATATGAGGCAACTATGGGGAACACTAATTAAACTCTGAGTCAATCAAATGTGCAGTATATGTCTCTTTTTACTGGGCAAAAATGAATAAGTTGTTTATTTACAGCATATAGTCATTTTGCCTTTTTTTATATTTCATTAGATTCATATAGCTCCAGGAGAAGCACATCCAGAGCACAAAACTAGTCGAGCATGTTTGAATGTACTTCTTGAATATTAAGCAGAATAGATTGACTCTGGATTGGCTTAATTAATTCCTCCATATATGATTGTAGCATGACAAATGTTTAGGTCATCTCGTATATACATGCTTCCTTTTGGGGTCACTTTCAAGCCTAGGGAACCATTGTAGCCTACCAACTCAATCCATTGAGGTTCAGTTTGAACGCTGGACTGTATGGTTGGTCACTAAGACGAGTTTTAAATCACATTCACTTATGTAAATGCTTTTCTTATCAATGATTTGTAATAAATAAATATTGTTATTTTAAAGAAGAAAACCGTGCCTGAAAAGTCCTTTCCGTCCAATCTTTGCATCTTCATCGCTAAGCAGTAAAGCTTAAAGCTGAAATAAGAGAATGAAAGCCTTGCTACTTGAAAGTTTTTAGACAAGTTGTCATTTTTAAACAATGTTTTTAAACAAATTGGCATTTTTAGACTAGTTAGATTTTGCAAAGAATTTTACTTTAAAAGTTTAAAATAAAAAGGCAATGACAGCTCTCATGTTTCTGTAATGACAGATTCATTTTAAGTTGTAATATCTATTTAAACCCACTTCTATTTTATTGTTTTTCTGACTTATTTTAGACTAAATACTGCACTCATTAGATTTGCATATCTTTGTGAAAGTACACTCTACAGTGCCTTGAAAAAGTATTCACACCCCTTGACATTTTGTAATGTTACAACCAAAAAGGTAAATTGTATTTTAATGGGATTTTATGTGATAGACCAACACAAAATGGCACATAATTATGACGTGGAAAGAAAATGATAAATGGTTTTCAATTTATTTTTACAAATAAATATGTGAAAAATGTGGTATGCATTTGTATTCAGCCCCGTTGAGTTAATAAATTGTAGAACCACCTTTTGCTGCAATTACAGCTCCAAGTCTTTTGGATATGTCTCTACCAGCTTTACACATCTAGAGAGTGAAATATTTTCCCATTCTTCTTTGCAAAATATCTCAAGTTCTGTCAGATTGGATAGAGAGCTTCTGTGAACAGCAATTGTGAACAGCAATTCTCAAGTCTTGCCACTGATTCTCAATTGGATTTACAGTAGGTCTGGACTTTGACTGGGCCCTTCTTAGCCCTTGTACACGCGGTCGGAGAATCCGTCGGAATGTGTCCTATCGGACCGTGTTGTCGGATAATCCGACTGTGTGTGGTATGCATCGGACTGATTCCGTCGGAATATTCGTCGGACCCAATTTTCCAACTTGTTGGAAATATTTCCTGACCAACTGGGCCGATCGGACATACTCCGATCATGTGTAGAGACTTTTGATCGGACCAAGTGCCACGCATGCTCAGATCAAATTCCTACAAAGCTATTGGCTACTAGCCTGAATGTAGTCCCATCGTGACGAAATTACGTCATCACGTTCTGAAAGATTGGATTTTTCGACAACTTTGTCCGACCGTGTGTATGCAACAGTTTCGGACAAGATCCGACGGACAAAATCCGACGGGCAAAATCCGACGGATTTGCTTGTCGAAATCTCCGACCGTGTGTACAGGGGCTAACATATGCTCTGTGAGTTGTTCAAAGCTTGGCATATTTTTTTTATAACCTAACTCTGCTTTAAACTTCTCTAAAATTTTATCCCTGACCTGTATAGTGGGTTCCTTGGCCTACACGATGCTGTTTGTTTACTAAGGTTCTCTAACAAACATCTGAGGGCTTCACAGAACCGCTGTATTTATACTGAAATTAAATTACAAACAGGTTGATTCTATTTACTAATGAGGTGAATTCTGAAGGCAATCAGTGCCACTAGATTTTAGTTAGGGGTATCAGACTAAAGGGGCTGAATACAAATGCATGCCGCACTTTTCAGATATTTATTTCTAAAATAAAATTGAAAAGCATTTATCATGTTTCTTCCACTACACAATTATGTGCCACCTTGTGTTGGTCTTTCACATAAAATCCTTATAAAATACATTTACGCTTTTGGTTGTAACATGACAAAATGTGGAAAATTTCAAGGGGTATAAATACTTTTTCAAGGCACTGTATATCCCACTAATTTATTCTATCATATCCTGCAGATTTTGGTCATGGACACGATCACCTTGTTTTGTGACATTAGGCTTAAGGTGATACTAAGGTCCCAATTTTTTTAATTTAAAAAGAAACAAACATGTTAAACCTAACCGATCTGTGTAGTTGTTTTGTTCAGAGCAGTCTAGATCCTCCTCTTCTCAGGTCCCTTTTTGGCTCACCTGGGCCCTCCCTCCTGCCGAGTGCCCTTACAGCAAGTACCTTGCTATCGGAGCACCTGAGCCAAAGCTCTGTGTCTACATTTAGACACAGCCGTGGTTCAGCCCCACCCCTCTCTCTCCTCATTGACTCATTGAGTTTGATTGACAGCAGCAAGAGCCAATGGTGCCGTGCTGATGTCTCAGCCAGTGAGGAGGTAGAGTCCTGGGCAGCCGAGTCTCTCCTGCAACATCACTGGATCTAACTGGGTCTCAGGTATTAGGGGGACTGAGGGGGGGCTGCTGCAAACAGAAGTTTTTTTTACAGTATATCACAAAGGTGAGTACACCCCTCACATTTTTGTAAATATTTTATTATATCTTTTCATGTGACAACACTGAAAAAATTTCATTTTTTTACAATGTAAAGTACTGAGTGTACAGCTTCTATAACAGTGTAAATTTGATGTCTCCTCAAAATAACTCTAAACACAGCCATTAATGTCTAAACCGCTGGCAAAAAAAGTAAGTACATCCCTAAGTGAAACTATCCAAATTGGGCCCAATTATCCATTTTCCCTCCCCGGTGTCGTGTGACTCATTAGCGTCACAAGGTCTCAGGTGTGAATAGGGAGCAGGTGTGTTAAATTTGGTGTTATCGCTCTCACTCTCTAATACTGGTCACTGGAAGTTCAACATGGCACCTCATGGCAAAGAACTCTCTAAGGATCTGAAAAAAATAACGTTTGCTCTACATAAAGATGGTCTAGGCTACAAGAAGATTGCCAAGACACTGAAACTGAGCTGCAGCACAGTGGCCAAGACCATGCAGAGGTTTAACAAGACAGTTTCCACTCAGAACAGGCCTCACCATAGTCTCGCCATAGCAACCAGGTGAGGATACAAAGACAAGTGTGTCTTGCCTACAGTCAAGCATGGTGGTGGGAGTGTCATGGTTTGGGGCTGCATGAGTGCTGCTGGCACTGGGGAGCTACAGTTAATTGAGGGAACCATGAATGCCAACATGTGCTGTGACATACTGAAGCACAGCATGATCCCCTCCCTTCGGAGACTGGGCCGTCGGGCAGCATTCCAACATGATAACAATCCCAAACAAATCTCAAAGATGACCATTGCCTTGCTAAAGAAGCTGAGGGTAAAGGTGATGGACTGGCCAAGCATGTCTCCAGACCTAAACCCTATTGAGCATCTGTGGGGCATCCTCAAATGGAAGGTTGAGGAGTGCAAGGTCTCTAACATCCACCAGCTCCGTGATGTTGTCATGGAGGAGTGCAAGAGAACTCCAGTGGGAACCTGTAAAGCTCTGGTGAACTCCATGCCCAAAAGGGTTAAGGCAGTACTGGAAAATACTGTAATGGTGGCCACACAAAATATTGACACTTTGTCCCCAATTTGGACATTTTCACTTAGGGGTGTACTCACTTTTGTTGCTTGCGGTTTATATATTAATGGCTGTGTGTTGAGTTATTTTGAAGGGACAGCAAAAAAAATTACACTGTTATACAAGCTGTACACTCACTACTTTACATTGTAGAAAAGTGTAATTTCTTCAGTGTTGTCACATGAAAAGATAGGATAAAATATTTACAAAAATGTGAGGGGTGTACTCACTTTTGCGAGATACTGTATCTTAATGCATAGAATGCATTAAGATAAAAGAGCTTCTGACTTTACAACCACTTTAAGGCTAAAGGGCAGGCTTCTTGTAATTTGTACATTACAGTACTGGATGGAGGGCAAGAGCTGCCTGTCAGGTTACCTTGAGGTGAGGTGACAGATGCACACCGTAGGGATCAGGAGAGCACCGCAAGGTTGTGGACCCATACGGCTGACTGCTGCGGACAGGAGACAGGTCCCACCGGGGTTAGAGCGTAAGATTCCCTGGGGCGCGGAGTCTAAGCCCCTGTACACACGGTCGGAGATTTCCACAACCAAATCCGTCGGATTTTGCCCGTCGGATTTTGTCCGTCGGATCTTGTCCGAAACTGTTGCATACACACGGTTGGACAAAGTTGGCGAAAAAATCCGATCTTTCAGAACGTGATGACGTAATTTCGTTACGATGGGACTACATTCAGGCTAGTAGCCAATAGCTTTGATGTAGGAATTTGATTTGGGCATGCGTGGCACTTGGTCCGATCAAAATTCTCTACACATGATCGGAGTATGTCCGATCAGCCATGTTGGTCGGGAAATATTTCCAACATGTTGGAAAATTGGGTCCGACTGATATTCCGACGGAATCAGTCCGATGCATACCACACACAGTCAGATTATCCGACGACACGGTCCGATAGGACACATTCCGACGGATTCTCCGACCGTGTGTACAAGGGCTTAGAGCCAGCAGGTGTTCACCAGAGCCTCGAGTGGTGAGGATGGACTTGGCTGCAACTGGCTCCAGGTCACGACCCCCAGGGTCCCCCAGCTCACACCCACAGTAGGCAACAAGAGGATAGGGATGATGAGGGACAAAGCCAAGGTCGGGGCTACAAGCAGATGGGAAAAGTCAGGGACACGCCAAAAGGTCACGATCACAGGCAAACAGGGATAGTCAAAGATACACCAAAGTCGGTAACGGAACAACAGAAGAGCACACGGCAGGTAACAGGAAGCCAAACACACAAAGGAATACACAATGGTTGATCAGCACTGTTGGCTTGCAGTGCACAGGTTAATATAAGGTTCCCTGATAGGGCCTGGGGTGGAGCCATGCTTAGAGGAGAGGTTATAAAAACCACCAGGTGGAAGTGGCTGGCCTCTTAGCCTGAACACATGAGGGGAGGTAAGCAAACAGGAAGATCACTGCATAACCATGACAGTACCCTCCCTCTTAGGAGGCCTCCCCCTCCCCCGCCTTGGTCCTGGCTTAAAGGGAAACTCCAGATGGAACCTCCTCAACAGACGAGGAGCAAAGACCTCAGATGCAGTGATCCAAGACCTCTCCTCAGGACCCAACCCTTTCCAAAGTACGAGGTACTGAAGAATGCCTTTACAGAGCCGGGAATCCAAAACTTGACTAACCTTGTATTTTAGATTATCCTCAGAGACCGAAACAGAGGTAGGGAGAGGAAGAGAGGACTTGAGGACTAAAGGCTTTTTAGGAATGGGTAAGGGCATGAGAAGATCAGGAGTCTGAGCAGGGTCCCCCACACCCTTAAAGATGAGCTGGGCATCCATAACAGGACCACCAGACTGGGCAGAGGTCAGTGGATCCCTGAGGTCAGGTTGGTTAGAAGGTGACATGTCACAAGAGTCAAGCTGGATAGCTGCAACACCAACAGAATGCAGAGAATCCTGAGAAAAAGATTGAAAACCCCTCCTGGCCGAATGAGGTATTCTATCCAAAGGATGGATTGAGCCTCTTAAACGGGTTTGAACAGACATAGTAGCAGTAGGGTGAGGCCAGGTCACCGAAGGTGCTGAACAAGAAGCAGGAAGCTCATTGGGCATGGGCTGGACTGGCATAACTTGTGCAGAGGTCGACTGAATAGTATTGTCAGGTGTAGCGACCATCTCAATCGCATCACAGGGCATAGCAACTGTGGAACTTGCAGACAAATTAGCCTGGCTGTGCGTCCAAGGGAGATTAGGGACAGGCAAAGGTAAATGGTTATGCGAACTGGAGTGAATGATCGACTCAGGTTCATAGGTGGGCCCCTCATCCAGAGTACCACATGACCTAGAGAGTGCATCAGTCTGACTATTGCAGGACGCATCCCAGAGATCGCTATATACAGCGGGAAGAGCAGAAGATACTGGGATGGTGATAACAGGAAGTTTCTCCTTTGGGGTGCCCTTGAGTAGGCAGGAAGAGGAACAGGAGGAACCCCAAGCCAGGATCTGTCCAGCAGACCAGTCAACATGCGGAGAATGGAGCCCTAACCAAGGAAGACCTAATATGATAGGAGATGAAGCCTTAGGTAAGACAAGGAAGGATATCCACTCCTGGTGGAGTGTCCCTACTGACATCTTAACAGGAAGAGTCTGAAAGCGGATAGGGCCCCCTGGGAGAACCATGCCATCAATCGCCAAGACCACCAGTGGTGTTGTAAGGGGCAAAAGGGTAAGTCTCATGGAGGATGCAGTTTCCCAATCCATGAAATTGGCAGCGGCTCCGGAATCCAGATGTGTTGAGACCGAACGAGAGGAAGCACCGACATCAAGCAACACAGAAAGGAGAAGACGAGAAGGTGAAGGTGATATTTCAGGGTCTAATACTCCACCTTCCAGATGTATTAGCCCTGAACGTTTTTCCGGACGAAGAGAACAAGTGTCACGGGAATGACCTTTGGCCCCACAATAGAGACATAGGCCCAGAGTTCTGCGCCTACCACGTTCTTCGGGAGATAACTTAGTCCAGCCCAACTGCATAGGTTCCTCGGTAGGCAGGGGGTGCTCCTCGGATCGAAGCGAAGGGGACTCAGGCTGCCTAAAGAACGGGGAGTGCTGGCGTCTTTTTTCCAGGGCCCTCTCCTGAAAGTGAATATCGATCTGGTTACACAAGGTGATGACACTGTCCAGATCAGCAGGAAGGGATCTTCCTGCTAACTCATCCTTCACTTTGTCAGAGAGGCCATGTAAAAAGGTTGCAACTAGGGCCTCATTATTCCAGCTCAATTCAGCTGTGAGGATACGGAACCTAAGAGCATACTGTCCCACAGACGCAGACTCTTGACGGAGACGTAAAGGAGCGCTAGCCGCTGAGGAGACACGACCCGGTTCCTCGAAGATATTCCGAAAAAGTTTCAAGAAATCAGACAGGCTAGAAACCACTGGATCATTCAGTTCCCACAGAGGGGCAGCCCAAGCTAACGCCTCGCCGGACAGGAGGGATATGATATATGCAACTTTTGCCCAATCGGACAGGAAGTTTTGGGGCTGAAGTTCAAAATGAATTGTGCACTGGCTAAGGAACCCCCTGCAAGCCTTGGAGTCCCCAGAGAAACGGGCCGGAGCTGGTAGTTGTAATGAATGTGTGGCTGCGACTGATGCGATAGGTGCAGCGGCAGATAGCGGTTGAGGTTGTTGAACCGGGGGTCCTAATGAGGCCTGAACCTGTTCAACACGGGATGCCAAATCCTGAAGGAATCGCATCACCTGGGTCTGATGCGATTCTTGGGTCTCAAGTCGCCGAACTAAGCTCTGCATTGGATCATCTGCAGGAAGTAGCACGTCAGCCGGGTCCATGGCCGATCAAACTGTCAGGTCACCTTGAGGCGAGGTGACAGATGCACACCGTAGGGATCAGGAGTGCACCGAAAGGTTGTGGACCCTACGGCTGACTGCTGTGGACGGGAGACAGGTCCCACCGGGGTTAGAGCGTAAGATTCCCTGGGGCGCGGAGTCTAAGAGCCAGCAGGTGTTCACCAGAGCCTCGAGTGGTGAGGATGGACTTGGCTGCAACTGGCTCCAGGTCGCGACCCCCAGGGTCCCCCAGCTCACACCCACAGTAGGCAACAGGAGGATAGGGATGGTGAGGGACAAAGCCAAGGTTGGGGCTACAAGCAGACGGGAAAAGTCAGGGACACGCCAAAAGGTCAGGATCACAGGCAAACAGGGATAGTCAAAGACACGCCAAAGTCGGTAACGGAACAACAGAAGAGCACACGGCAGGTAACAGGAAGCCAACACACACAAAGGAATAAACAATGGTTGATCAGCACTGTTGGCATGCAGTGCACAGGTTAATATAAGGTTCCCTTATGGGGCCTGGGGTGGAGCCATGCTTAGAGGAGAGGTTATAAAAACCACCAGGTGGAAGTGGCTGGCCTCTTAGCCTGAACACATGAGGGGAGGTAAGCAAACAGGAAGATCACTGCATAACCATGACACTGCCAGAGTTAACTTTTCGCATACACAAGCTGGTGATTGGTTGCTAGGACTACCCAGCTTCCTAGCAACCAATCACCTGCTGGTAAATGTGAACAGTTAACGCCGCCAGCTCCCGTACAGTGATATGTCCCATTCCCTGCTCTACAGTGAGAGGGGGAAGGTGGAAGCTGAAGGAGTGGAAGGACCAGGAAAGCAGGGGAAGGGTTTGATTGCCGCCCCCCTCGGCCACTATACTGTTATCTTGATAGAGCTGCACCTACAAGCAGAAAAACACGGAGGGACAAGCATGGTATGCAGAGGAGTGTTAAAATGTATATATCAAACAATTATCATTTCTGTGACAGTGTTATGAAGTGATGAAGTGATTAACTTTAGGTTATTTGTCTTCTTTAAGGTTTATGAACTATATACATATATTATACAACTTTAATAGTAGGCGAGGTACATCCTTAAATGTTTTGTGTGACAGGAGATGTTAATGAAATCTTTTAACACATTACAGTGACAAATGAGTGATACACAAATCTACAGTACACCCTCTCTTGTATTTCAGATCTATTTTATTGCTTATCTGTTTTATTTCTTTAGCACTGTAAACATATATTAAACAGTTTATTGAGCATCGTATAAACTTTTGGCTTCAGGTGACCGTATATAATCTTAGGGCCAGCAAAGTAGATTTTTTTTTATCTATTGACACTTATACTTTTTTCGCAGTAGACACTGATACTTAAAAAATGCCTGCATTTGAGGACCTACACTCACATGCAGTGGTTGCTGGTGTTTTTTTTTGGGGAGTGGCACCCACACCCCCTGAGCGGCACCCACCCCCCCTGAGCGGCATTTGCCCGTCAGTCCGGCACTTACCCCATCTGTGGCGGTGGGTGTGTCAGGGCTGGCTTAGCCCTTCCTCCTCTGGGCTGGCCGCTCATCTGTCGGCTAATTGCCAGCTCTCTTCTCTTTCCACAGTTACCAGCTGTTTCCGATGATGACCTGCCTATTTAAAGCCTTCCAGCTCACACCAAGGTGATTGTCTCGGATAGGGGCAGTCAGTTTGTCTCCCGGTTCTGGCGAGCCTGTTGTGCACAGTAGGGAATACAGCTTGCATTCTCTTCTGCGTATCACCCACAGTCTAATGGGGCAACAGACAAGCCAATCAGTCCTTGGAGCAATTACTACGTTGCTAAATTTCTGACCATCATAACAACTGGTCTGATCTATTACCTTGGGCAGAGTTTGCTCACAACAGTGCCTTGAATTCTGCCTCCTGATTGTCTCCATTTATGGCGAATTATGGTTTCCAACCTTCCATGTTGCCTGACTCGTTTGTTCCGCAGAGTATTCCTGCATTAGAGGAGCATCTCCGTGGTCTTCGTTCCACTTGGGTACAAGTCCAGGAGGCTTTGCGTCATGCTAATGATAGGTACAGACTCCATGCTGACCGCAGACGCCTGCCTGTGCCTTCCTACCAGATTGGGAACAGGGTCTGGCTGTCATCTCGCAACCTCCGGCTTCGTGTTCCCTCACTGAAGTTTGCACCTCGGTTTATTGGGCCTTTCTGTATCCTTCGCAGGATTAACCCAGTAGCTTACGCGTTGGACCTTCCTCCTAGTATGCGCATCTCAAATGTGTTTCATTTCTCCTCATTGAAACCGTTGGTCTGTAACCGATTTACCACCTCGGTGCCACGTCCTCACCCTATTCTGGTTGAGAACCATGGGGAGTATGAGGTACAATCCATTGTTGACTTCTGTAGGTTTCCGTGGGTGCATGCAGTACCTGGTGCATTGGAAGGGGTACGGTCCAGAGGAATGCTCCTGGGTTTCATCCTCTGATGTTCATGCCCCTGTCCTCTTCAGCGAGTTCCATAGATGGTTTCCCCTCAAGCCCGGTGGCCCTCCGAGGCAGAGGGGTCATTGAGGGGGGGGGGGGTACTGTCAGGGCTGGCTTAGCCCTTACTCCTCTGGGCTGGCCGCTCAGCTGTCGGCTAATTGCCAGCTCTCTTCTCTTTCCACAGATACCAGCTGTTCCCGATGATGCTCGTCTGACCTGCCTATTTAAAGCCTTCCAGCTCACTTTTTCCTTTGCCTTTACGTTGGTCACATCACAAGGAACCATCTCCTGCTGTTTGTTTCAAGACTGGCTTGCTGACATCCCATCTGGCTTCTTATCCTGCTTGCGGTTACACTCCTTGGATCCCTGACTTCTGGCCTGGCTGATTACCCGATCTGGTTAATGAACTTGGACTGGCTGACTACCCGATCGGGCTACTGGACTCTGGTTATGCTTGACTACGCTTTTTTCTATTTACCTTTCTATTTTTATTAATAAACAAGTGTAATTTGATTGTACTTCTGTCTCAATCTGTTTCATGGTTTCTGACAGGGTGGAAGGCAGCAGGCAGTGTGGTGCAGCAGCTCCGTGTCCTCTCCTCCATGGTGGCTTCCAGCTCCTCCCCTCCTCCTCCTAGGTCTCCAAAAAGATCTTCTGTCGGGTGACCGGTGTCAAAACCGGGATCGGAGCGCACTCTTTGAGACCCGAGCCCACCCTATATTGAAGCCAATTAGAGCCTCTGGCTCTAATCGGTCCTTCAAAAAAACAGCCCATCTGCATCGGAATCCATGCGCCTGTGTCCTGGAAGCGCCCTTAATGAACGGGCCACTCCTGCTCACAGAGATGTCAAATGGAGAGAAGGCAGTTTTATCACTGCAGCAGCTGTTTCCCAATTTACATGAATTGGCCTGTCTGCACATGGAAGCATGGAACACTTGTGCATCTCATGCAGGGAAAACATGGATGTACGCTACATTGTGAATGAGGATATAATACAGTGTCAAATGAGGAATATTACATTTCCTATTTAGAATATACAGTAAATAGGATCCAAAGTGTGTTTGGTGCCTGACAAATTATAATGTTATTCTGTGCAATTATATATTGGATGGGACTGTAAAACAAATGACAAATGTAAAATGTATAAATGTGTAAAATATGAAATGTAAAATATGAAAGATAGTTTGCACTACAGGAAAATATATCAGCTGCAAGCACATGCATTGTGTACATTCAAAATGTGTCATTTAGTGCTGCACTATTAACCACAATAATATACAAACAAAACTTTAAATAATATAATATATCAATATCAAATCAGTGAAAATCAATTCACATCAAAACACATAATTGGGTTTGATGTGTATTGATTTGCACAGATTTGTTATTGATATATTATGTTATTTAAAGTTTTGTTTGTATAATATTGTGGTTGATAGCACAGTATCAATTGGCACAAACTGTAAAACATGATCATCTGAAAATATAAGACTCGGTAAAGAGTCTCTGTCGGAGACTCTTTACCGAGACCGTAGTTGCCGGGTGTCAGACTGACACCCCGCAACAACGATCGCCGCGATGCGCGCCCCCGGGGGCGCGCAGCGGCACATAATCCTGATCACGTCATATGACGTCCGATCAGGATTATGAAACCACTTTGCCACCGTCATTTTGTAATAGGGCGGGCGGCAAGTGGTTAAAGTGTAGCTCCAGTCAAAAAAACTATTTTTAAGCTTTTTGGAAAACATAGGGAAGGGTTATCACCCCTGTATAATTTGTTTTGTCGTACATCTTTTTTCATCTCACTTGCTGTTGTCTCCTTCCGTTTGCAAGTAGGAGATGTTTGTAAGTTGGATGGTTGAAAGTAGGGGCCTGCCCTATATGCTCTGCAGAAATGGTGGAACAAGGTGTTGGTTTTGCCACAACATTGTAAGCCCTCAAAGTGACTCTTGCTGGGCGCTGGAGCGCCCTGCTGTGAACGATTATATCAAGAATTGTAATTACATGCCATTGTTGAACAGTGGTAGAAAAATTGACCTTTGGTGGTTGTGGTGCTGGTGCCACAACACTATAAGTCCTCACAGTTACTCTGGGTGGGCACAGGAACGGGCCCTCCTGTGAAATATTATATCAAGAATTGTAATTACATGTCCCCGTTAAACAGGGGCAGAAAAATTGGGCCTTAGGCACTGGTACTGGTGCCACCACACTGCAACCTCTCCCATATACTCTAGTTTTATTGCAGGAATTAGCCCTGCTGCAAAGCATTGCATCAAAAATTGTACTTAAACGCCCCTGTTAAACAGGGGCAGAAAAATTGGGCCTTAGGCACTGGTGCTGGTGCCACCACACTGCAACCTCTCCCATATACTCTAGTTTCATTGCAGGAATTAGCCCTGCTGCAAAGCATTGCATCAAAAATTGTACTTAAACGCCCCTGTTAAACAGGGGCAGAAAAATTGGGCCTTAGGCACTGGTGCTGGTGACACCACACTGCAACCTCTCCCATATACTCTAGTTTCATTGCAGGAATTAGCCCTGCTGCAAAGCATTGCATCAAAAATTGTACTTAAACGCCCCTGTTAAACAGGGGCAGAAAAATTGGGCCTTAGGCACTGGTGCTGGTGCCACCACACTGCAACCTCTCCCATATACTCTAGTTTCATTGCAGGAATTAGCCCTGCTGCAAAGCATTGCATCAAAAATTGTACTTAAACGCCCCTGTTAAACAGGGGCAGAAAAATTGGGCCTTAGGCACTGGTGCTGGTGACACCACACTGCAACCTCTCCCATATACTCTAGTTTTATTGCAGGAATTAGCCCTGCTGCAAAGCATTGCATCAAAAATTGTAATTAAACGCCCCTGTTAAACAGGGGCAGAAAAATTGGGCTGATGGCATCACCCAGAACCAGAAATGTTCTTGCAACATATCAGCGGAGAAGGAAGAGGATAGACAATCAACATAACAGGACAGTCACTCAGCATCAGCATAGGCAGTCTTGAAGGGATGTGATATTTCAAAAAAAATTATTCGGTTACATCAGCTTCAGGTGCTTGGTAGCTGTGGGTGATCCAAGACTGATTCATCTTGATGAAGGTCAGTCGATCAACTGATTCGGTGGACAGGTGATCGGTAACAAAGCCACCAGCAGCACTGAAGGTGCGTTCCGAAAGAACGCTGGATGCAGGACAGGCCAGTAGCTCAATTGCATACTGTGCAAGCTCTGGCCAGTGATCCATCCTCAAGACCCAGTAAGCCAGAGGATTTTCAGTGGGAAAGGTGTCCAAGTCTGACCTTGCCCCTAGGTATTCCTGCACCATGTAAATCAGACGCTGGCGATGGTTGCTGGAACCGATCATACCTTGGGGCTGTGGACTAAAAAATTGTCTGAAAGCATCAGTCAGACGGCCACCTTCTCCACCGCTCCTTCTGACCGATGCCTCAGCAACACGTTGTCCAGGACCAGGAGTTTGTAACCTCCCAGTCTCTGGGAACGCATTGCACAGACCTTTCTGCAAGGCCTCCCGGAGATGTCTCATCCTCTGCTTCCTCTGCGATGGCAAGATAAGGTCGGCAACCTTACCCTTGTACCGTGGATCAAGGAGAGTGGCCAGCCAGTAATGGTCCCTCTCCTTGATCCGAAGAATACGAGGATCCTTCCGCAGGCTTTGCAGGATCAGGGAGGCCATGCAGCGTAGGTTAGCTGAGGCATTCGGTCCGGAGTCCTCTGGGTCACTAAGGGCAACATGATCCGCAGCTACCTTCTCCCAGCCACGTACAAGTCCACGTTTTTCTTGGGACTGTAAATCATCCCTACAAGACTGCTGCTGCTGATGCTGAGTGCCAGCCTCCACCTCCATGCTGACACAATCATCCTCCTCCTCCTCTTCCTCCTCCTCATCCTCTTCCTGTGTGATGGGTGGCACAGCAGGAACACTGTCTGGATAAAGGGGGCCTTGAGAGGCAAGGAAGTCCTCCTCTTCCTGCCTCTGTTCTGCCTCAAGTGCCCTGTCCATTATTCCATGCAGCATATGCTCCAAGAGGTGGACAAGAGGTACAGTGTCACTGATGCATGCACTGTCACTGCTCACCATCCTTGTGGTCTCCTCAAACAGTGACAGGACAGTGCATGCATCCCTGATCATGCCCCACTGGCATGGTGAGAAAAAACCGAGCTCCCCTGACCCTGTCCTGGTGCCGTAGTCGCACAGGTACTCATTGATGGCCCTCTGCTGCGTGTGCAGCCGCTGCAGCATAGCCAACGTTGAGTTCCACCTGGTGGGCATGTCACATATAAGGCGGTTCTTGGGCAGGTTCAACTCCTTTTGGATCTCAGCCAGCCGAGCACAGGCATTAAATGATTGGCGGAAATGCACACAGAGTTTCCTGGCCTGCTTCAGGACATCCTGTAAGCCGGGGGGACCTGCCCAAGAACCGCTGCACCACCAGGTTAAGGATGTGAGCTACACAGGGCACATGGGTCAGTTGTCCCTGTCGGAGGGCGGAGAGGAGGTTGGTGCCATTGTCACAAACCACCATTCCTGGCTTAAGCTGGCGTGGCGTCAACCACCTCTCGGCCTGCTCCTGCAGAGCTGACAAAACATCCGCCCCAGTGTGGCTCCTGTCCCCCAAACAAACCAGCGCAAGCACGGCATGGCATCGTTTTGCCTGCGTACTTGCATAGCCCCTGGAACGCCTACAGAGCACCGCTGGTTCTGAGGACAGAGCACTGGAAGAGGCCATGGAGGAAGAAGAAGAGGAGGGGGTGGAGGAGAGAAGTGTGTCACAACCAATAGTAGCATTTTGGAGGCGTGGTGGCGGAACAACCTCCAACACTACTGCACCTTGTCCTGCATCCTTCCCAGCTGCCAGAAGAGTGACACAATGGGCCGTGAAAGACAGGTAACGTCCCTGTCCATGCCTGCTGGACCATGAGTCAGCGGTAATATGCACCTTACCGCTGACCGCCCTGTCCAGCGAGGCAAAGGCATTGCCTTCCACATGCCGGTAGAGAGCCGGAATCGCCTTCCGTGAGAAAAAGTGGCGTTTGGGGACCTACCACTGAGGCAGTCAGTGAAGGCAGTCTTGAAGGGATGTGATATTTCAAAAAAAATTATTCGGTTACATCAGCTTCAGGTGCTTGGTAGCTGTGGGTGATCCAAGACTGATTCATCTTGATGAAGGTCAGTCGATCAACTGATTCGGTGGACAGGTGATCGGTAACAAAGCCACCAGCAGCAACGAAGGTGCGTTCCGAAAGAACGCTGGATGCAGGACAGGCCAGTAGCTCAATTGCATACTGTGCAAGCTCTGGCCAGTGATCCATCCTCAAGACCCAGTAAGCCAGATGATTTTCAGTGGGAAAGGTGTCCAAGTCTGACCTTGCCCCTAGGTATTCCTGCACCATGTAAATCAGACGCTGGCGATGGTTGCTGGAACCGATCATACCTTGGGGCTGTGGACTAAAAAATTGTCTGAAAGCATCAGTCAGACGGCCACCTTCTCCACCGCTCCTTCTGACCGATGCCTCAGCAACACGTTGAAGTGTGTCACAACCAATAGTAGCATTTTGTAGGCGTGGTGGCGGAACAACCTCCAACACTACTGCACCTTGTCCTGCATCCTTCCCAGCTGCCAGAAGAGTGACACAATGGGCCGTGAAAGACAGATAACGTCCCTGTCCATGCCTGCTGGACCATGAGTCAGTGGTAATATGCACCTTACCGCTGACCGCCCTGTCCAGCGAGGCAAGGACATTGCCTTCCACATGCCGGTAGAGAGCCGGAATCGCCTTCCGTGAGAAAAAGTGGCGTTTGGGGACCTACCACTGAGGAACCGCACATTGTACAAACTCACGGAAGGGGGCCGAGTCTACCAACTGAAAAGGCAGCAGTTGAAGTGCTAGCAATTTAGCCAAGCAAGCATTCAACCGCTGGGCACGTGGATGGCTGGGAGTGAACTTCTTTCGCCGGTCCAGCAGCTGGGGCAGGGACATTTGCCTGCTATAATCGGATGTGGGTGTACTGCTAGCAGAGTGTCCGCAAGCACTTGGCTGTGACACACCTAATTCTACACCTTCATTCCTCTCAGAGCAGGTTTCAGAGAGGACTGAAGGTCTAGTGGGGTTGGAGATGCCAGCTGATGAGGAGCAAGGAGAGGTCCGCTTTGTTCTTTTTTTTTTATAAAATCGTTTTTAATGAATTTTCATCAGCACATCAATTGCCCACGCAGGGGCCAAACATTACCCACGCAGGGGCAAACCTTTAAATGCGGCAACAGGCCACATATGGACACATTCTCTTAACATATGATCTGTCACTTATGCAGCAACGGCCGCATCAGGACAGGTCAAAACAATACAACGTTAACTAGCTAACCCCCAATGTGGGGAGAGGTTATTGCAGGAGGTGTTGTGCTAAGTGTTATATGTACAGAATAAAATAGCATAGGAGCATTTGGGCAGCCTAACAGCCCACTATGACCTCGATGAAGGATTATGGGTCAATCACTACATCAGTTGCCGTCGTGGTATCATCCAACCAACAGGTCCACACCTTGTCAAACTTTTGTGGGCAACCCCTCCTCGAGTAGGTGGCCTTATAAAGGGGCAAACTAGCGTTCACCAGGTTCTTCCAAAATTTGATAGAAGGGGGGGACGATTGCTTCCAGGTCATGGTGATGGCCTTTCGTGCATAGTACAATAACAAAGATATAAGCGTTTTCCTAGCTCTGAGGATCGACATTTGTTCCACGAGCCCCAGCAGACAGTATTTAGGGTCACAAGGGATACTGATCTTAGTAGTCCTGCCTATCACCAGGAGAACCACCTTCCAGTAGCATTCAATCGCTGGACAAGTCCAGAAAATGTGAATGAAGTCTCCTGGCTGATAGGAGCATCGCCAGCATGCTGAAGAATGCGTCAGCGACATCTGATGCAATCTGTGAGGCGTGTAATGGGCTCCATGAACAATTTTGTATTGCACCAATTTGTCCCTGGCTGATACCAAAGGGGAGAATGGAAAATCCCAAACCTCCCTCCAGTCATCGTCATCCAACTCCGGTATGTCCTCCACCCATTTCCTGTGGAGGGAGGACAAATCGGGGACGGCAGCAACCAGCAGGGACCTATAAATCTGAGACATGGGTTTCTCCAGGTCCTCAACCCGAAGCATGGATTCAAGCTCAGAGTATTCTAGCACGACCGGTTGACTTAAAAATTGACATCGATATGCATGTGCTATTTGGAGATAACGAAAATGGGCCCACGCAGGCACATTAAATTTAGTGCGTAGTATATGAAAGGGAGTAAGTTCCCCGTTAGTGATGATATGTTCGAGAGTTAATATTTTTACATTTGGCCCAGGCCTGCGGGTCCGGAATGGTACTGAACTGCGGGAGGTTAGGATTCAGCCACAGGGGGGTGCGGGGAGACCAGGAGTTCGGCAGGGGGGTCCTCAGCGCCTCCCTCGCCCTCCACGCCCTTATAGTGGTGCGCATAGAAGGGGTGAGGCAGTGAGGAGTTTTCAGCCCCCTGAATATCAACCCCCGCAAGGCCTCCAGCGACCCCACTATAGCTGCCTCCAAGACCGTTGCAGCGTTGGTCAGGTCCGGCCGCAACCACCAGTGGGCTGTTACGAGCTGAGTGGCCAAGAAATATTTGTGACAATCAGGAAGAGCCAACCCCCCCATTCCCCACAGGCCTGGTGAGAGTGGAATATCTGAATCTAGGGGACTTGGGTCCCCAAATGAAGGAGAGGAAAAGTTGTTTCAGAGAATTAGAGAAGGTTTTAGTCAGCCATTGTGGGGAGTTCCTAAAAATGTACGTAAGCTTGGGAAGGATCTTCATTTTTAGAAGGTTAATGCGGCCTATAAGGGAGAGGGGAAGATTGCCCCACGCCTTCAACCTGGACCTGATCCCTACCAGAACAGGCTCAAGATTGAGCCGGATAAAGTCCCTGCTCTCCCTTGAGACAATAATACCCAAGTAGGTAAACCTATCCACCCACTGAAGCTTGGTAGAGGATGGAGAGGTCCTGGCCCCTTCGTCCACCGGGAAGAGTTGAGATTTATGCCAATTCACCTTCAACCCGGTAAAGACAGAGAAGGCATCCATAATTCCAAGTGCACCCCGCAGAGAGTCACCAGGATCATTCAAAAAGAGCAGAAGATCATCTGCATAGAGAGCCACTCTCTCCTCCAGCCAGCCCACCCGAAGACCACGGACCACAGCCGAACTCCTGAGAGCCTCAGCAATAGGTTCCATGGCCAGGGCAAACAAGGCCGGGGAGAGAGGGCATCCCTGCCTGGTGCCCCTCTGCAGGGGGAACGGAGGAGACAAGGAGCCATTCATTTTAATGTGTGCCATGGGACCGGTGTACAGTGTGCGTATCCAGGCAATAAATTGCAGGGGGAAACCCATTCTTCTAAGCACCTCCCACAGATACACCCATTCCACTGTATCAAATGCCTTTTCCATATCTAGAGTGGCAATAGTCCTAGTGCCTTGATTATCATGGGGGGCATGAATGTTGGAAAACAGTCTACGGATATTGATATCCGTGGACCTACCTGGCATAAAGCCAGTTTGATCAGAATCAATCAGAGATTTGATTACCTTATTAAGTCTAATGGCCAGTATTTTAGTCAATATTTTTAAATCACAATTAAGGAGTGCTATCGGCCTGTAAGAGGCGCACTGTTTGGGGTCCTTATTAGGCTTCGGAATAAGAATAATATGGGCCTCTCTCATAGAGGGGGGCAGGGAGCCCCGTCCAAGACATGAGCAATACACCTGAGCCAACCTGGAGGCAAGCAGTTCTACGTGTGCTCTATAATACTCTATGGGTAGCCCATCCGGCCCCGGGGTCTTCCCTGCCGGGAAAGACCCAATGGCCATCGTGACCTCCTCTGGTGTGATCTCCGAAACAAGGAGCTGTCGCTCCGTATCAGAGAGCCACCCCAGTGCCAGCGTATCTAACAATGAGGTCATTGGTGCAGGGTCAAAGCATTCAGGGAGTGAGGAGACATACAGGGAGGTGTAGAACCTGGTGAATGCAGATAAAATATCCTCCGGAGAGGTAACCAGTACCCCGTCCTCCGTGAGTATTTCAGGTATAACCGCCACAGGCCTGTCCTGCTGCGCCAGCATAGCTAGTAATTTGCTATTCTTATCTCCATATTCAAAGTATTTCTGTCTGCTGTCTTGTAGACCCAGCCTGGTGGTGTTTGAGACATGGAGATGCAGTTCTTGCCTGAGCGACAAGAGGTGCTCGAAATTGGGGACCGTCGTTGAGGCAGAGTACTGATCTAGAGCCTCCTCAACCCTGTGCTGCAACTCAGATACCCTGTCCCCAAGTTCTGCTTTGACTGCCGCCACAGCGGAAATGTACTGTCCCCTACCATAGGCTTTGGAAGCATCCCACGTCATCTCCAGGGAGGCTGACCCCACATTGCGCACCCAGTAGTCCTGCAAGGAGGGAGCAACTCTGTCGTGAACTGTTACGTTACTGATCCAATGGGGCTGTAGCCTCCAAAGGGCTTTACTCCTTATCTTGGTGGTCCTGATAATCAATTTAAGGGGGTGATGATCCGAAAGGCCGGAGGGAAGGTAGCTAGCCTCCTGGACATTAGCCAGGAGGAGGTAATTTGCAAATGCCAGATCAATGCGGGAGGACGTTTTGAACGTGGAGGAAAAACAGGAGTATGCTCTATCCTGGGGGTGAAGCCATCTCCACACCTCCTGGTAGTCCGTTGCTAGGGCCCACGAACCAAGGCCAGGATTGAAGGTCACTTGTGGAGAGGGCCTATCTAGGTCACGGGACAATGTGGCGTTAAAGTCACCCATAAACAGGACACTCGCCGGGCAATGCAGAGCCAACCTCTTATATAAAGTATACAAAACCTGCACCTGGCTTGGAGGAGGGAGATACACGTTAACAATAACATATTTCTTATTAAAGATGCTCAAGACCACCATAGCAAATTTCCCCTGGGGATCCAAGTGAACCTCATGGATCATACATGGCACTCGCTTACTGATCAGTATCGACACCCCTCGAGAGTACGAGGAGTAGGTCGCATGTAGCGCCCTTTGCACCCAAGGTTTTTTCAGAGCCAGAACCTTACTACCAGTCAAGTGTGTTTCCTGCAGCAGGACTATGTAGTTTTAAATATTGAAATAACAGCGAACGCTTGTATTTGGAGTTGAGTCCCCTGACGTTCCATGAAATAATAGTTAGCGACTCGGTATCAGAGGAGGCCATCATGGGACGTCAGGGGGAAACAAGAACAGGATAATCCCATACCACCCGTAGGTGGAAGCAAACCCAAATTTAGTATACATACTCTTCAGTAGACGAACAGCACATATTTTGACCTTAGCTTTAAGACAAAAAACCCTCTCCCCACAGAACATACAAAACCCTACCCCAACATCACAAGAACCGAGGGTGATGACCAAAACACTAGGCCATCCACCCATACAAACCGATGCAGGGTTTCTTCCCATAACTGTAGAACTTTCAGGTCACCGAGACCCCCGGATGGTGGGCCCCAGGTGGGTACAGTCCTTCCCAGTAGAGTCTGCACCAATTTCGGAAGGAGCAGTCCAGTCTTGGAGGGAGAACGGGGAGGGGAAGTAGACAGGGGGTGCGTCTCAAACAAAAGGTGGACTCCTCGGTGACCTCCAGTGGAGCTCCTTAGACAGGAGTAAGCACATTCCATCCCGCGATGCAGGACAAACAAGCAATCTGCAAGGGTAAAGCTGGACTCAATGGGGAGAAAGGGCTGGGAACAAAGATTAAAGTTGCCAGGATTCCACTTGGGTTGAAGCATTGAAAAAGAAGAGGGATACGTAGCTACCCCCCGGCGATCATGTTCAGCCACATCAAGCCCCCGAGCAGATATGATCAGCGGGCATCCAGCCACACCGCCGCAGCCTCCGGGGTGTCAAAAAAGCGGGTGTTGTCACCATCGGTAATTCGTAACCTGCTGGGA
This sequence comes from Lithobates pipiens, assembly GCF_037356315.1. Taxonomy (NCBI): domain Eukaryota; kingdom Metazoa; phylum Chordata; class Amphibia; order Anura; family Ranidae; genus Lithobates; species Lithobates pipiens. The sequence continues at coordinate 302,536,920 of NW_027507748.1, read as the reverse complement.
TACAGAAGACCAAAACGAATTCCTCTTTTTCTGAGCCAGCGTTTCACATCGGTAAAGGACTTGCGTCTTTGCTGCACTTCCTGAGAGAAGTCCGGAAAGAATAGAAGCTTGGTGTTCTCATACTTAATTTCAGGCATGGTACGAGCCGCCGCCAGGATGCGATCCCTGTCGCGGTAATTTAACAGCCGCAGCAGAAAGGGGCGCAGAGGTGCCCCAGGCCTCGGAGGGAGTGGTGGGACCCTGTGGGCTCTCTCCACCACAAAGGTGGGTGGCAACTCCCCCAGGTTAAACAAGGTGGACAGGAGTCCTTCAGCAAACTCAGCGGGCCTAGGGCCCTCAGCCCTTTCAGGAAGTCCAAGTATGCGGATATTATTTCGCCTGAGGCGATTTTCAGTATCTATTGCACGTTCTTGTAGCGCCTTCACCTGGATTTGCAAGGCCTTCACTTCCCTGGAATCGGAGCGGACCGTATCCTCCACCGCAGAGAGCCTATCCTCCACCTCAGCGACACGTGAGCGGAACTTATCCATGTCCTGGCGGATGAGGCCAACATCTACACTCAAGAAGTCGATCTTTGCTGTCAGGGTTTCTTTACAGGATGTTATGGCTGCCAGGATCTCTGCTCCTGTGGGAGCCCCCACCTCCCCCGATTCCGCGGCTTCCCGCGCGCCAGACGCCATCGCAGCCGAGAACCGCCTTGTAGCTGAGGCAGCAGCCGGCAGGGGGGCAGGAGGAGTCCTTGAGCCGGATTTGGAGCAGCGGGTCTTAGGGTGACCCATCCGAGGTACAACCTGTGATGAAGGAGGATCTTGGAGGATTCTGCGGGTTGAGAGCCTAGGTCTTGGCAGCAGCAAGCTGTGTCAGTGTTGGTGCCCTGGGACTGGGCCAAATACCTTTGCTGGGAGGGGCGGCAGGCAGGTGCCCAGGTTCCCCTTGCAAGCCAGAGGACAGGAGTGGGGTGAGCTACCCGCTCAAGGTCAGGGCTTCCAGTAGGGCACAGTCACTATAAGAGGAGACACAGAGAGGGCAAAGCAAGACTTGTACGGCTGGTCACACAGGGGGAAGGGTGCGTTCACCTCCGGGGCACAGTATCAGTCACTGGGAGGGCAACACTGTAATGCCGAAGCATTGCACCTGAGGGCAAAGGATGAGGGTGTAGGATGTGCCCAGGAGAGTAGGCCGCAAGATGGCACCTGCAAGGGGTCCCCCTCTCTTTCCCCAGGCCCCCCCTCAGACCAACCTTCTTCAAGGAACTGCCAGCGGATGTGAAGAGACAGCGGAACCTGAGTCCGCGGATGATGTCTGGAGGGTAGGCCTCAAGATGGCCGCAGGGTCCTAGGTGTGGAGCAGCACCGCCGGGACCAATCGAACGGCCAGGCTCCACAAATAGCCGCTGGGATGGGTGCTGCAGACTTCCGATGGCCTCGGGGGATTAACAGGAGACCCCCCAGGTGTTAGAGGCAGGAGGATGGCAGCGGATTGTCAGGCCGCAAGATGGTGGCGGTCCGCGGGCTCCCGGGAACGGCTTCGTGAGGTCCCCTTCAAGCATCCAGCCCCCTCACCGTCCTACGTTCACCCAGGTGTGGCCGCTGTGGATGCGCCACTGTGTTCTGCCTCTCCACCCGCAGATCGCGGCACTGGAGCCCGAGGACGCCGGAAGCGAGGTAGGCCGCAAGATGGTGGCGGGTCCACGGATCAGGAGGCCGAACTCAGCCCTGTAAAGGAGCGATCCGCCAGCCGAGCACCACAATATCCACCAGGGCCGATGCAGGTACTAGCTGGCATCAGATAGGGAGGATTTGGAGACCCCCCGGCGCTCTAAGGTTCAGGATGGTTGCGGATGCAATCAGGATTTACGGAGCTCCACTGGAACACGACTTGTTCCTGCTACATCCGGACACAGCCCCCCGCTTTGTTCTTTGGTGTGGGTCTTTGAGGTACGCTTGCCAACGAGCTGCATGGCAGGTCAACATATGTTTTGGCCACGCGAGATACGCTTGAGACATATGTTGCAAATAGCAGCGGTGCGATCTGATGCACTCGTCTCAAAAAAGGCCCACACCAAAGAACTTTTAGAATAACGCGCAGAGGCAGCGCCCTGCACAGGCGGAGCTCTGCGGTGTGATTCAGTCGGTGTGCTGCCCCTAAGCTGGCCCCCGGAGGGCATCCTGCCTCGTTGGACATGTGCCTCCTCCTCCTCTCTCCTACCAGGCACCCACGTGGAGTCAGTGCCCTCATCATCCCCTCCCTCTTCATCGCTGTAGCAAACCTGGCAGTATGCTGCAGCTTGTGGAACATGACTGCCAGATTGCTGTCCTTCTTGAGCATCCCCTCTCTGTGTCATCATCAGAGCCTACAAAACACTGGGCATCCTCCTGGAGCATGTACCCAACACTGTGCTCAAAGAGTTCAGGAGACTCCTCAGGAGGATGTGGTGGGTCTAGGGAAGGAGTCACTGATGATGACATTGAGAGGAGGGAAGACGATGCGTTGGCAGCTGCTTTGCTAGTACCCTGAGACTGGGTGAGAGAGGATGAGGAGGATGAAGAGGGCTTGGTCATCCACTCTACCAAGTCGTTGGCATGTTGCGGTTCAACATGTCCAGCTGCCGAAAAGAAGGACAAGCGTGTCCCATGGCCACGTACTGATGACAATGCACCGCGTCCACGACCAGCACTGCTGTCTCTAGACACAGAGCCTGCTTGCACTTTTTTATCGGCTCGCGCGTGTCTGCCTCTCCTTGCTGGCCTTCCAGACATGGTAATGGCCTGAAGGGAGTTGGGTAAAACAGCAGTGTAATGGAGTCACACAACACCCACTAAGCCCTGCAGATGGCTCTATTAGAGAACAGCAATAAACGGTAGATACAGGTGTATATTGTACTGGAGTCACACAACACCCACTAACTCCTGCAGATGCCTTTATTATAGAACACCAGAGATAAAGGGGTATACTGTAATTGAGTCACGCAACACCCACTAAGCCCTGCAGATGGCTCTATTAGAGAACAGCAATAAAGGGTAGATACAGGTGTATATTGTGCTGGAGGCACAAAAAACCCACTAACTCCTGCAGATGCCTTTATTATAGAACACCAGAGATAAAGGGGTATATACAGATGTATACTGTGCTGTGCTGGAGGCACACACAACTTCCAATAACTCCTGCAGATGGCAAGTGGGCTCAAATAGAGAAGAGCTATGTAGGTGGATATAGTGGTGTGTACTGGGTACAGAGCACGCAGACAGCACGCACAAGCTCCTAACACTACTGACTGCAAGCTCTATTATAAAAGATAGATCACTAGCTATATAGGTGAGGTGAATATAGCGGTGTATACTGCGGTCAGGGCAAGCAGACAACAACCACTACAGAAGAGCAAGATCGAAAATCGGCCGATAACGATCGGTGTGTACTGTGTTGAAGGTACACAGAACACCCACTAACTGCTTCAGACGCCAACACACTACACTAGGCCGCCGCGCTGGCGGCCTTATATAGTGTGGGGCGTGTACTACACAGCCTGAGCTATGATTGGCCACATGCATCCTGCCTGTGGCCAATCATGGCTCTCCTTGCTGCTGGCGCTGTGATTGGCCAAGCATGCGGGGTCCCAGTGCATGCTTGGCCAATCATGAGCCAGCAATGCACTGCGATGATGCAGTGCATTGTGGGCCGTGAGCGTCACACGAATTTGGCGCGAACGGCCCATAACGTTCGGAATTCGCCGAACGGGCGAACAGCCGATGTTCGAGTCGAACCTATGTTCGACTCGAACACGAAGCTCATCCCTAGTCATGACATCACTTCTGGTTTACTAAAACCTTAAAGGCGCTAGATTTTAAAAAAATGTCAGTATTCAAAACAGACAGACTTGGCATTTAATATGATTTTAAGTGGAAAGGAGAGATTTGGGGTCTTATTGACCTGACACATAACTATTGCTGTCACAAGGGATGTTTTTATTCCTTGTAACAGCAATAAAAGTGATAATAATTTTTTGATTTGATTTTTTAACATTATTTTTTGATAAGGGACAGTGTAAAAAATTTAAAAATCTGCTGGTGGCGCTGTGGTTCTCAGGGCTGCTAGCTACAATTCCAGTGTCCACCAGCGAGTGTCTTCCAGAAGCTGGCTTCAGTAATCAGCTCCACCTGGTTTGAGCTACTAGGTGGCTATATAATGCTTCTCCCACTAGCACGTGGTGCCTCAGTGTTTTGGCTGCTCCTTCTTTGTACTGTTTGACGTGCTGCTGCCGCCTGACTCTGTAGCCATTTATTCTTGATCTTGCCATTGCCCTGTATCCGGTATCCTGTTGCCTTGTTCCCTTCCCAGCCTTGTTTTCCCACTTCCCATCTGCTCCCTTGCTCTCCCCTGCCTTGTGTGTAACTCATGTGTAGTATATATATATATATATATATATATATATATATATATATATATATATATGTATATGTGTGTGTGTGTATGTGTATATGTATATATATATATATGTATATGTGTGTGTGTATATGTGTGTGTATATATATATATATATATATATATATATATATATATATATATATATATATATATATATATATATATATATATATATATATATAGTTAAGTTTGGTTAGGATTGCTGGTTGGGCATTTTGTTATTTAATTTAGCTTTTCATGCATTATCATGTTTACTGCTTGCTGTTGTGTGATTATCAGTGTATCACTCAGTGTAAATAAATCTCACTTTGAGACCCCTTTCACACTGCCAGGGTTTTTCTGGCACTACAGCGCTAAAAATGCCTGTATAGCACCTGAAAAAAGCGGCTCCATTCACTCCAGTGTGAAAGCCCGCTAGCGGGGGGGGGGGTTAAAATTCCCCCGCTAATGGCCGGATAGTGCCACTAAAACGACAGTAAAGCAGCACTAAAAATAGCGCCGCTTTACCGCCGACGCCCGGTGTGAAAGCCATCTAAAGATATACATATATGGTCTGGTCCCAGTTTCTTGATGAAGCTACATTTATCTGGTCTCCCAGCTGCTGATTTCTGACATAACATTGAGGCCCACTAACAACCTACAAGTGGGAACTGGGATCCATTTGCATTGGAGTATGTACTTCCCTTTTTGCCAAGATGCTTATTTGTTATGTGTGACTTGTAATAGGAAATTAAGACTTTTGCTGCTCATTTTGGCAGGGTCTCGCTGATAAGGACTATTGGGAAGATTCTGACAGCACATGCTTTAGTTGATGAGGGCAGATTCTCGGTTAGTGAAATACGGCATCTGGTTTGGGTCTTTTCTGAATTGTTATTTCCGTTTACCTCTTAGGGCCATGGTGTTTCCACTCCTCTTTTTACTATGTTTTAGGCTGGATTTTTGGGATGGCTGCTTAACCACTTTCAGACCGGACCATTTTGCTGGTCAATGACCAGAGGTCTTTTTACAATTTGGCACTGCGCTGCTTTAACTGGTAATTGCGCGGTCATGCAATGTTGTACCCAAACAAAATTTGCGTCCTTTTCTTCCCACAAATAGAGCTTTCTTTTGATGGTATTTGATTGCCTCTGCGATTTTTATTTTTTGCGATATAAACGTAAAAAGACCGCAAATTTTGAAAAAAAATTATATTTTCTACTTTTTGTTATTAGAAAAATCCAATAAACTCAATTTTAGTCATACATTTAGGCCAAAATGTATTCAGCCACTGTATATTTATTGGTTTGCGCAAAAGTTGTCACATCTACAAACTAAGGTACGTTTTCTGGAATTTACGCAGCTTTTAGTTTACGACTGCCTATCTCATTTCTTGAGGTGCTAAAATGGCAGGGCAGTACAAAACCCCCCCAAATGACCCCATTTTGGAAAGTAGACCCCCTAAGGAAATTGATAAGTGGCATGTTGAGCCCATTGAATATTAAATTTTTTTGCCTCAAGCGATTGAATAATGACACAAAAATTTTTTTTTTTTTTTTTTACACAAAGTTGTCACTAAATGATATATTGCTCACACATGCTATGGGCATATGTGAAATGACACCCCAAAATAAATTCTGCTGCTTCTCCTGAGTATGGGGATACCACATATGTGGGACTTTTTGGGAGCCTAGCCGCGTACGGGGCCCCGAAAACCAAGCACCGCCTTCAGGCTTTCTAAGGGCGTAAATTTTTGATTTCACTTCTCACTACCTATTACAGTTTTGAAGGCCATAAAATGCCAAGATGGCACAAAATCCCCACAAATGACCCCATTTTAGAAAGTAGACACCCCAAGCTATTTGCTGAGAGGCATGTTGAGTCCATAGAATATTTTATATTTTGCCACAAGTTGCGGGAAAATTACAAACTTATTTATTTATTTTTTTTCACAAAGTTGTCACTAAATGATATATTGCTCCCGCATGCCATGGGCATATGTGAAATGACACCCCAAAATAAATTCTGCTGCTTCTCCTGAGTACGGGGATACCACATATGTGGGACTTTTTGGGAGCCTAGCCGCGTACGGGCCCCCGAAAACCAAGCACCGCCTTCAGGCTTTCTAAGGGCGTAAATTTTTGATTTCACTTCTCACTACCTATTACAGTTTTGAAGGCCATAAAATGCCAAGATGGCACAAAATCCCCACAAATGACCCCATTTTAGAAAGTAGACACCCCAAGCTATTTGCTGAGAGGCATGTTGAGTCCATGGAATATTTTATATTTTGCCACAAGTTGCGGGAAAATTACAAACTTATTTATTTTTTATTTTTCACAAAGTTGTCACTAAATGATATATTGCTCACGCATGCCATGGGCATATGTGAAATGACACCCCAAAATAAATTCTGCTGCTTCTCCTGAGTACGGGGATACCACATATGTGGGACTTTTTGGGAGCCTAGCCGCGTACGGGGCCCCGAAAACCAAGCACCGCCTTCAGGCTTTCTAAGGGCGTTAGTTTTGAAGGCCATAAAATGCCAAGATGGCACAAACCCCCCCCCAAATGACCACATTTTGGAAAGTAGACACCCCTAAATTTAGGGGTACACTAGTGAGACTAGGTAATAAATGGCGGGTGCCCTGAAACTATAAAAAAATAACTAACCAACCAGCGTCACCTGTAACAGTTATATGCTGATCACTGGTGAAAGGGTTAACTAGGGGGCAATCAGGGGGCTTTATGCGGTAGTATATGGGGGTCCCTGGCGCTATAAAAAGCTGCGGCGAACCTAAATACCTACCTGCCTAACTAGCGTCACCTGTGACACTAATACAGCGTTCAGAAAAATGATCGCTTATTAGGCTGGGTTCACACTGGAGCGATGCAGGAACGCCACGAATCCGCGGCGGGTTCCCGCATCGCATGCCTCCCGGCGGCAGTTCACACTGCCCTATGCGAACTGCTGGGAGTGTCAGTGAAATGTTAATGACACCCCCAGATCAGTTCGCATATCGCAGTGCGATCTGCAAACTCGGATCGCATGGTGTGAACACCCATGCGATCCGATTCTGCTGCGGACCAAAAAAAGGGTCCCGTGCGAGTTTGCGGCGGGTGCGGCGTGTGCGACGCGAATTCAGCCATACTATCTGTATGGCTGAACTCGAATCGCACAGAGATCGGATGTGATTTGCACTGCAGTGCGGTGCGAATCACATCCGTTCTCATAAACTGCTGCAATGTGAACCCAGCCTTAGTGATACTGGCGACGGGGGGTGATCACGGGGTTAAACCTTTATTGGGGGGGTTAGGGGGGTACCTTAGAACTAAAGGGGGCTAACCCTAACTGCCCTAACAGTTATTACAGTCACAAATGACACCCGCCGGGTGATCAGGGGGTTAAACCTTTATTAGGTAATAAATGGCGGATGCCCTGAAACTATAAAAAAATAACTAACCAACCAGCGTCACCTGTAACAGTTATATGGTGATCACTGGTGAAAGGGTTAACTAGGGGGCTTTATGCGGTAGTATATGGGGGTCCCTGGCGCTATAAAAAGCTGCGGCGAACCTAAATACCTACCTGCCTAACTAGCATCACCTGTGACACTAATGCAGCGATCAGAAAAATGATCGCTTATTAGGCTGGGTTCACACTGGAGCGATGCGGGAACACCACGAATCCGCGGCGGGTTCCCGCATCGCATGCCTCCCGGCGGCAGTTCACACTGCCCTATGCGAACTGCTGGGAGTGTCAGTGAAATGTTAATGACACCCCCAGATCAGTTCGCATATCGCAGTACGATCTGCAAACTGGGATCGCATGGTGTGAACACCCATGTGATCCGATTCTGCAGCGGACCAAAAAAGGGTCCCGTGCGAATTTGCGGCGGGTGCGGCGGGTGCCGCGGGTGCGCCGCAAATTCAGCCATACTATCTGTATGGCTGAACTCGAATCGCACAGAGATCGGATGTGATTTGCACTGCAGTGCGGTGCGAATCACATCCGTTCTCATAAACCGCTGCAATGTGAACCCAGCCTTAGTGACACTGGCGACGGGGGGTGATCACGGGGTTAAACCTTTATTGGGGGGGTTAGGGGGGTACATTAGAACTAAAGGGAACTAACCCTAACTGCCCTAACAGTTATTACAGTCACAAATGACACCAATGCAAAAAAAAAAAAAATGCAATTGGTGTCACTGTGACTGGGGGGGGCAGGGGTAATTGGGGGGGTGATCGGGGGGTGAAGGGGGGGTGTGTGTGTGCCTGGCATGTTCTACTGTGAAGTGTTGTGTTGGTGCAACTCACCGATCCTCTCTCCTCGGTGCCGGAACGAAAAATACCGACACGGAGGAGAGATTACATCACTTCCTCTCCTGTGTTTACATTACAGGAGAGGAAGTGATGTCACGGAGCATTTCCATTCGTCGGGAGCGATCGCGAGGGGGTGGTCATGAATGAATGGCCGTCCCCTCATCCCGGATCGCTCCCAAACGAATACCGACCGCCGCAGGCACCGGGGTGGGGGGGCCCGATCGGGCCCCCCACCCACGGGAAGGCAGGGACGTACAGGTACGCCCATATGCCTGCCCGTGCCATTCTGTCGACGTACATCGTCGTGCGGCGGTCAGCAAGTGGTTAAACATCCAGCAGGATTTAGCCTATTCACAACAGATTGCATTACTGCTGTACACTCTTTAAAGTGGAGTTCCACCCTAAAAAAAAATGTAATTTATGTGCATAAAAAAAACAGGGGGATTGGGTGCGGATAGAGTGGGTGATCACTGCAGCAGGTGGGGGAGATAACTAGAACCAATCTTTTGTGGCTCACTGCAGCAGCTGATTCCTTTTCTAAGTGAACACCGTGAGTGATCGCTACTGATCACCCACTGTATTCAGTTATAACTGAGAACAGTAAACCGTGTTTACTATGCTTAAGTTTATGAATCCTGTTCATACATCGGTAGTGCAGCTGAGGGTACGGAGAAAGGGATTGGGGAATCTGTTTAGACCCCTGATATCCCACCAAAGCTCCCCAACAACATTGTGAAAAAAATGTAAAAAAAATATTAAATGAAAATGAATTAACATTTTACAAAGATTTGGAAAAAATCTGACTTAAATTTCTAATCAGACTAAAAGCCACGCCCAATATGTGGCATTATTTAGCCACACCCACTGTGTGCCACAGCCACAGTGTGCTATGCACGCCGTAAGTCACCTTCTTCCTTAAAAGGGCCCCAGTGCATTACTTAGCCCAGGACCCCATGATGCTTTTATGGTGGCACTGCCCATGAGAGGCTCCTGGTACCTTTACTAGGCCACCAGCTTTAAGCCTCCTGTCACTCTGCATGTCGCCAAGCTAGGTGCCCCTCCACTCAGGCCTGCCACATTAATGTTGCGTCAAAAAGATGGCTGCCATGTGGTGGCCATCTTTAAATCTAGGGGCCCCATGACCCTCTAGTGCCCAGGGGTCCCTGTGAGCTGTCAGCCCTCCCCTGTTTACAAATACAGAATTTAAAGGTGTTGTAAACCCTTACAACACACTTTGACCTACAGGTAAGCCTAGATTAAGGCTTACTTGTAGGTCCAAGAAATATCTCCTAAACCTACACGGTTTAGGAGATATTTGCCGAAAGACAGGCACTGCTGTCTACGGTGCAGGCGCACTGAGCGCGGCATCGTCAACGACGAAGATGCCGCGCGTGTTGGCTCCCGTGCGCATGCGCGGGAGTGACGTCATTGTGGCTTTGCCGAATGACAGCGGGGGAGCAGCGAGACCCCACCGAGAAGATGGATGCACCGGACTACAGGGGACAGCGGTGACATCGCTGGCTCCTGTGTCAGTTAAGTGACACATAATGGACTACTATGCGATGCATAGAAGTCCATTATGCTTTGCTTTTGCAGGGAATGAAAGAGGATGTAAACTCATCAGGGTTTACTTCCTCTTTAAGAGATACCTTTAAGAGATAAAGACTCTTGGTAGTATGTTTTGCAGACATTTTATGTGGTAGTTTATTATGAAAATGTTTTAGTAAAGCTATAAAATTAGGGTGATCAGTTTGCTTGTGCGTTCTGTTGAGAGGTCTTTCCACAAGCATGCACAGATATATTAGCTAAGCAGGAGGACATTCCTGGCACTTCTTGGGAGAAAAACACACAACATTGTTATTTTTCAGTAGTGGGCACTGTTAAAAGAAATCTGGGCTGAGAGGGGCATATACAGTAGGCAACCATTGATGCAAAAAGCAGTTGTACCCTATACACCTCATCAGATATCTAGGGTAAAGAAACGGAATAATAGGTTTATATCAAATTTCCCCATGTACTTGTAGAATCAGGCTACAAGGTGGACACTAATCTTTTGTTCTCCAATACCATTTCTTTTTCTCCAATGTACGATTGCACAACACAAGGCAAACTACAATTCAAGTGCTTTTTTGATAACATTTTTTATTCAAGTCAAAAGCACTATATATGTGTTATACATAATAGTATCCTAACTCTGACTAAGGTCTTTTATTGCACACTGCCAGTTTTCAGTGAACGAAAATAAAAAAGAACCTGACTGAACTGATTCTCTTTAATCTGTCTATATCAAGGTAAGACTTGCCTTGGCAGAGCATGTTAACGTAAAGTAGAACTATATGTCAAAGAAAAAAAAAAATCCTATTACTCTAGTCAGAGTAAAGGATCAATTAAGTAGTTAGGGATACATATACCTTTTATGAATGTAGCAAGGTCCCGGACCTCCAAAGGCCCAATGGTGACCTCCAGAGCCAGGCACAGCTGACATCCGTCTTTATAGAGTGGGTTACAAGGCATGGTGGGTGTAATACAAAATGGTGTGATGGGCGCTAGACACTTTTTGAATGAAAAAGAGATTTATTGTCTCTTAACAGAACTGTAGGAGAGAGAGTTAGGGCCAGGACATCCTTAAGTAGATGCAATGTAATTGGCAGACTCCGAGACTTCTATAGGTAGACTTCAGCCAGACACCACTTCTGTATAGGTAGGACCGCTGTCTCCTATGGCAACAAATCTTGTAACAGTCACTTAGGGTAGTTGTATTTAACTATTGGTAACACAGATAGTTCTCCTCGCACTCTACAGTCTCTGTAGGTCTTCACTCTCTGAGCTCCCAGTATCTCACTAGACTCTCAGACCCAATCGCCATTGGATCTCCTGAGCTTTTCCACTTCCATAACTCGGTATCTTCCTCAAGCGTCACCCCCCACTTCCCTGCTGGGTCCCTGGCTTGGCACTCACAGATACACCTCAAACATCAACCCCGCTGACCCGCTAGATCCCTGGCTTGGCACTTACTGATGTTCCTCAAGTGTCACCTCTACGGTCCCACTGGGTCCCTGGCTTGGCACTTATTGAAGTTTTCCCACTTCTTCACTGTCCCCTGCTGGTGAGAAGTCTGCTCTGGTACTGGCTCCAGCTTATTCACAGTGGTCACCGGTAACAAGGTGGATGGTCCCTTAGTGGCGACAGCTTTCCCTCTACCTCCGACCACCACAACTGGTTCCCCGTCCAGCTGAACCGTTACTCTCGGTTGGACTCCAATCCTGCATTCCCAACCCTGTGCTGCTTCTCCTGCTTCTGGATAGGCCCTCAGACAGCCTAGCAGCCAGATGTCCCTGGGATAGGCCTCAGGCTTCCGGCCTAGCAGCCCGGGCAGCATAACATATGTATACCCAGACAGCCGTCCAGGTGACACAGAACTCCGATCACCAGACTCCACCCAAATAAATAGGCTCCCCCATCAGGCCAAGGGACTAAACAAACCCCCACCAATTGACCGAGACCCCCCCTTCATTTATACCTTGACCTTGCTAAGCCCTTGTCTATCTAATGCCACCTAGTGGCAGAAGAGAGTAGGTGCAGCAAGTACAAAACCTAGAGAGGAATCAGTGGATCTACTAACAATTAACCAGAGCAACTACTGCCTGGCAAACTAAATTTACTAGCAACCCTGACTAAACACCAGGGTGCTACATCAAAAATACCATCCTGTGTTTTAAATCCTGGAACATGACTTGTTCAAATTAAAGATCTGTGATGCATACTGGAAATGTTCTGTGCCCATGAGATACTGTATGTAGCTTTTCTCAACTTTGTGCAAAGTAATGTGATTGCCTGACCAATGCTATTCCCTTCATATATCCATTCACAAGTCCAGGGTAATACATCATATGTCATAGAGTTAGAGCAAGGGGGATGGACTTGGGTCTTTAGGGCTACAGGAACATAAATCCAATTTACCACCAAATACAGATAATACACTGAAATCTGTTAACTCTTATAGAAACTAACCCTGAAATCCAAAAGGACCACTTTTCTGATAAATATTGTATTGCGATCATTGTATAAAGTTGATCTATCCAGGCAGTCCCCAAGTTACAAACAGTATCTCACAAAAGTGAGTACACCCCTAACATTTTTGTAAATATTTTATTATATCTTTTCATGTGACAACACTGAAGAAATTACACTTTGCTATAATGTAAAGTAGTGAGTGTACAGCTAGTATAACTAAATTTTCTGTCCCCTCAAAATAACTCAACACACAGCTATTAATGTCTAAAACACTGGCAACAAAAGTGAGTACACCCCTAAGTGAAAGTGTCCAAATTGGGCCCAATTATCAATTTTCTCTCCCCAGTGTCATGTGACTTGTTTGTGCTACAAGTTCTCAGGTGTGAATTGGGAGCAGGTGTGTTAAATTTGGTGTTATCGCTCTCACTCTCTTATACTGGTCACTGAAAGTTCAACATGGTACCTCATGACAAAGAACTCTCTAAGGAACTAAAAAAAAGAATTGTTGCTCTACATAAAGATGACCTAGGCTATAAGAAGATTGCCAAGACCCTTAAACTGAGCTGCAGCACGGTGGCCAAGGCCATACAGTGGTTTAACAGGACAGGCCACTCCATGGTCGACCAAAGAAGTTGAGTGCACATGGTCAGTGTCATATCCAGAGGTTGTCTTTGGGAAATAGACGTATGAGTGCTGCCAGCATTGCTGCAGAGGTTGAAAGGGTGGGGGGGTCAGTCTGTCAGTGCTCAGACCATACTCTGCACATTGCATCAAATTGGTCTGCATGGCTGTCATCCCAGAACAAAACAGGAAAAAGAGGGGAAAAACTGCGCTACGGGAAAAAAACAAATAGTGTTGAACGGAAGCTGCAATTCAAATGTATACCAAAAATACACCAAACAAAAATAGAAAGAAGAAGAACTGCGCTAGCCACAAAATACCCAATATGATTAGGGTATATGAAAGTACTAGACCCACACTGTGGGTCTTAGTATCTAGTGTCTCAAAAGACCACCTCCAAAGTGTGGTATACACCATACACGGATAAGTGCAATTAAATTCAAAAAACAAAAAAGTAAATGCGTATCAATAATGTGAATTCCCCAAACACAATATATGTGTATCAGACTCTGTGTATAAACCCCTAAACCATAAAGGTAAGAATATGAAAAAAATTAAGCATAAATGACCTATCGAGAAAATAATAAATCTGTGTTCAGAGACACTCTATGTAATGTCCATACAGTCATATATCAAAAAAATGAAAAAATAAAATAAAAATAAATGTCCATATAGTGAATGAACACCAGTGAAACAAAACTTCAAATGCGGTACGGCAGTGAAGAAAAATTCCAAACGGCTGGATTGCAAATACACAAATTGAAAATCTTCTCCAAAGATGTGGTGTGCTTATCCCATCACCGAAATAAATGAATCAGCTCCTTACCAGATCCAAGCGACCCCCCGTTACAGAGGGTCACCACAAGCAGCAGCAGTCAAAAGGTATCCGGATAGCGCCTCCTCCTCAGATGGTCACGAATCTTCCACGCGATGGGATTATGGCTGTTACTCACTCCCAACTCGACGTGGTGTCACATAAGGGAAAACATAGGCTCCAGATAGTGTAAAACCAAATGACTTTAATTCTTAAAAGCGAACGTAAACACTTACATAAAAGACTTTAAAAGCAGGTTCAAAACAAAGACGTGCACCGGCCGGATACACGCCAACGCAGAGACCAACCCGTCCTTCCTGGTCCACAGAAACGAACACGACTGGGGTGACGTCGACACGTTCGCACCGCCCTACGCGTTTCGTAATAATTTACGTCGTCCAGGGGCACGGGCGGCGTGCGACGTCACCCCTTTTATAGCCATATACTTAACCAAGCCTCACTTTGGGTCAGCGGCCATCTTAGATGTCACAAACATTAGTGATCAAAAAACGTAGGCCAAGCCTCACTATCACTCACGAACGTCAGATGTGCGTATCCGCAACGAACGTCCTATGGTTGCGGGCCATACCTCGTTTTCATACGAACGTCATAGGATCATAAGCCAAGCCTCGCTTCCAGGTATTAACCCTATCGGCAGAGTGACGTGGCAAATACCTTCACCTTAAGGTGCGCCTCCTGAACCCCGAAACAGGGTACAGTGTAGGTCACCAAAACAGGGGGGTAAAATAGATTAAAAATCAATAAGGTAAAAAGGATAATGATAATGAATTAAAAAAAGTTGAATAAAATATCACAAATAGGGACAAAAATGCATCAGAAATTCTACGCTTCCTGGTGCATTCATACGGCCATCAAGTCCAATTACGTGTGGGCAAATAGGTGTAGAGGTACCTCAAAAATAGTGCGTTTACCCGGTGTATTTATATAGCAATCAAATTCAGTTAGGAAATGAGATTACTGTAGACATGTGTTTCAAGTGCCTTGTTGTCTCGCGCATTCCCCAGGGATTATTCTGGAACGCCCCAAACAATGTCGAGGGATAGACCTAACGGTGACCTAAAGGGCCGCCAGACCCAAAGCCAGGCCTATCACACAAGAATATGCTCTACAGTGATATACACCAAAATAAACAGCAAGAAAAAATAATACAATCGAGTGGTTTTTCACAGTAACTAATACAGTAAAAACGTTGTAGGGAAGCATTACATCAAACAGGTCACCTCAAGAGTTATTAATGAAGGCATTTACATCGGTGTCCACATTAAGGCCAAACGGAGCATATGTTTTTAATTTATGAATCCAGGCCATTTCGAGCTTGGATATCTCCCTAACCAAGGACCCTCCCCTCCAGTGGGGCCTATATTTGTCTAGGCCAACAAATAGGGTACCTGATGGGTCTCTCTTGTGTGTCTGGTCGTAATGCCTGGACACAGGGTGTTTGTCAAACCCCCGTCTGATATTGCCAATGTGTTCGTTCACCCTGACCCGAAGTGCCCTCTTGGTCCGCCCAATATACTGGAGGCCACAGGGGCACTGTAAAAGGTAAACCACAGCCTCCGAGGAGCAAGTAATAAAGGACTCTATATCATATGTCCTAGAAGTACTCGAAGATACGATACTAGAAATCTTAGAGCCCCTATGCGAATTCAGGGTACAGACCTGACAGTTCTTACATTTATAGTAGCCAACTAGATTTTGAAAGAAACATCTATTGGCCTTAGGCGGGTCTTGTACACTGGGGGCAATCTTGTTTCCCAGTGAAGAGGCCCCTTTGAAAATTATTTGGGGTTTAGCAGGCAGAACTGGATTCAAAACATGGTCACTAGTAAGTAAGTGCCAATGTTTCTGAATCAGATTTCTCACACCACGATGCTGGACTGAGAAAGTCGTGACAAACGGTACACCACCCTGTGTGCCAGCCCTGGCACTTTGTC
This sequence comes from Lithobates pipiens, assembly GCF_037356315.1. Classification (NCBI taxonomy): domain Eukaryota; kingdom Metazoa; phylum Chordata; class Amphibia; order Anura; family Ranidae; genus Lithobates; species Lithobates pipiens. The sequence continues at coordinate 302,520,795 of NW_027507748.1, read as the reverse complement.
TGTCTGCCAGTAGTGAGGGTCTGTCTCTAGTCCGGGCAGTCTCCATAGTTTCAACAAGGGAAACGGGATCATATCCCTTTTCCAGAAATCTACCTGCCAAAATCGCTGCCTGTTCATCATATTTTACAATATCCGAACAGTTCCGTCTGAGGCGTAGAAATTGCCCCAGGGGAACAGCTTTTAGCCACGGTTGAAAATGGCAACTATCGGTAGGGATGTACGAGTTCCTGTCTGTTGATTTGAAATATGTAGATGTAATAAACTCATTACCAACCCTCCTGATGTTAAGATCAAGAAAGTTGACCTCGTCCTGGCTAGCCTCAAAGCTAAATTTAATTCCTCTATTGTTTTCGTTTAGACCAGCCATGAACGACCGCAAGTCTGACTCTGTTCCTTCCCAAAGGAGGAGGACATCATCGATATACCTCGCCCACAGGACTATCTCAGACCTTCTAGGGGCATCGATGATGTCCTCCTCCCATTTGGCCATGAAAAGGTTGGCCAGGCTGGGGGCATATTTAGCCCCCATGGCCACACCCCTATCCTGGCGATAAAATTGCTGGTCAAACCAGAAATAGTTGTGTCCGGCCGCATATTCCAACAGTTCTATTAGAAAGTCAATCTGAGGTAAAGGAAGGCCTGATCCCCTCTCTAGGAATAATCTCACTGCCTTGACCCCTAAGGAATGGGGGATGATGGTATACAGTGAATTCACGTCTGCCGTGACCAACCAAAGGCCATCTCCAGGGGTGATACCGGACAGGAGATTGATTACGTGTTTAGTGTCCTTGACATAAGACGGAACCTTTTGGACCAAAGGTTGCAAATAATGATCTATATACTTGCCCACCCGGGACGTAACCGAGTCGATGCCACTGACTATGGGTCGTCCCGGGGGGCAAGATTGGTTCTTATGAAGCTTCGGGAGGTAGTAAATAACAGGTGTACGGGGGGCACAAGGTATCAAAAAAAGTTTTTCTTTATCATTTAGAATGCCCCTCCGATGACCTCCCTACATGAAAGAGATGTATCGCATCTTGGAAGATAGGGAAACATACACTATCCTGAATCGGGATCCAGTGGACAAGTATAAGAAGGAACTGGGTAGGATCGTGGAGGGAGGTCATCGGAGGGGCATTCTAAATGATAAAGAAAAACTTTTTTTGATACCTTGTGCCCCCCGTACACCTGTTATTTACTACCTCCCGAAGCTTCATAAGAACCAATCTTGCCCCCCGGGACGACCCATAGTCAGTGGCATCGACTCGGTTACGTCCCGGGTGGGCAAGTATATAGATCATTATTTGCAACCTTTGGTCCAAAAGGTTCCGTCTTATGTCAAGGACACTAAACACGTAATCAATCTCCTGTCCGGTATCACCCCTGGAGATGGCCTTTGGTTGGTCACGGCAGACGTGAATTCACTGTATACCATCATCCCCCATTCCTTAGGGGTCGAGGCAGTGAGATTATTCCTAGAGAGGGGATCAGGCCTTCCTTTACCTCAGATTGACTTTCTAATAGAACTGTTGGAATATGCGGCCGGACACAACTATTTCTGGTTTGACCAGCAATTTTATCGCCAGGATAGGGGTGTGGCCATGGGGGCTAAATATGCCCCCAGCCTGGCCAACCTTTTCATGGCCAAATGGGAGGAGGACATCATCGATGCCCCTAGAAGGTCTGAGATAGTCCTGTGGGCGAGGTATATCGATGATGTCCTCCTCCTTTGGGAAGGAACAGAGTCAGACTTGCGGTCGTTCATGGCTGGTCTAAACGAAAACAATAGAGGAATTAAATTTAGCTTTGAGGCTAGCCAGGACGAGGTCAACTTTCTTGATCTTAACATCAGGAGGGTTGGTAATGAGTTTATTACATCTACATATTTCAAATCAACAGACAGGAACTCGTACATCCCTACCGATAGTTGCCATTTTCAACCGTGGCTAAAAGCTGTTCCCCTGGGGCAATTTCTACGCCTTAGACGGAACTGTTCGGATATTGTAAAATATGATGAACAGGCAGCGATTTTGGCAGGTAGATTTCTGGAAAAGGGATATGATCCCGTTTCCCTTGTTGAAACTATGGAGACTGCCCGGACTAGAGACAGACCCTCACTACTGGCAGACAGACAAAGTGCCAGGGCTGGCACACAGGGTGGTGTACCGTTTGTCACGACTTTCTCAGTCCAGCATCGTGGTGTGAGAAATCTGATTCAGAAACATTGGCACTTACTTACTAGTGACCATGTTTTGAATCCAGTTCTGCCTGCTAAACCCCAAATAATTTTCAAAGGGGCCTCTTCACTGGGAAACAAGATTGCCCCCAGTGTACAAGACCCGCCTAAGGCCAATAGATGTTTCTTTCAAAATCTAGTTGGCTACTATAAATGTAAGAACTGTCAGGTCTGTACCCTGAATTCGCATAGGGGCTCTAAGATTTCTAGTATCGTATCTTCGAGTACTTCTAGGACATATGATATAGAGTCCTTTATTACTTGCTCCTCGGAGGCTGTGGTTTACCTTTTACAGTGCCCCTGTGGCCTCCAGTATATTGGGCGGACCAAGAGGGCACTTCGGGTCAGGGTGAACGAACACATTGGCAATATCAGACGGGGGTTTGACAAACACCCTGTGTCCAGGCATTACGACCAGACACACAAGAGAGACCCATCAGGTACCCTATTTGTTGGCCTAGACAAATATAGGCCCCACTGGAGGGGAGGGTCCTTGGTTAGGGAGATATCCAAGCTCGAAATGGCCTGGATTCATAAATTAAAAACATATGCTCCGTTTGGCCTTAATGTGGACACCGATGTAAATGCCTTCATTAATAACTCTTGAGGTGACCTGTTTGATGTAATGCTTCCCTACAACGTTTTTACTGTATTAGTTACTGTGAAAAACCACTCGATTGTATTATTTTTTCTTGCTGTTTATTTTGGTGTATATCACTGTAGAGCATATTCTTGTGTGATAGGCCTGGCTTTGGGTCTGGCGGCCCTTTAGGTCACCGTTAGGTCTATCCCTCGACATTGTTTGGGGCGTTCCAGAATAATCCCTGGGGAATGCGCGAGACAACAAGGCACTTGAAACACATGTCTACAGTAATCTCATTTCCTAACTGAATTTGATTGCTATATAAATACACCGGGTAAACGCACTATTTTTGAGGTACCTCTACACCTATTTGCCCACACGTAATTGGACTTGATGGCCGTATGAATGCACCAGGAAGCGTAGAATTTCTGATGCATTTTTGTCCCTATTTGTGATATTTTATTCAACTTTTTTTAATTCATTATCATTATCCTTTTTACCTTATTGATTTTTAATCTATTTTACCCCCCTGTTTTGGTGACCTACACTGTACCCTGTTTCGGGGTTCAGGAGGCGCACCTTAAGGTGAAGGTATTTGCCACGTCACTCTGCCGATAGGGTTAATACCTGGAAGCGAGGCTTGGCTTATGATCCTATGACGTTCGTATGAAAACGAGGTATGGCCCGCAACCATAGGACGTTCGTTGCGGATACGCACATCTGACGTTCGTGAGTGATAGTGAGGCTTGGCCTACGTTTTTTGATCACTAATGTTTGTGACATCTAAGATGGCCGCTGACCCAAAGTGAGGCTTGGTTAAGTATATGGCTATAAAAGGGGTGACGTCGCACGCCGCCCGTGCCCCTGGACGACGTAAATTATTACGAAACGCGTAGGGCGGTGCGAACGTGTCGACGTCACCCCAGTCGTGTTCGTTTCTGTGGACCAGGAAGGACGGGTTGGTCTCTGCGTTGGCGTGTATCCGGCCGGTGCACGTCTTTGTTTTGAACCTGCTTTTAAAGTCTTTTATGTAAGTGTTTACGTTCGCTTTTAAGAATTAAAGTCATTTGGTTTTACACTATCTGGAGCCTATGTTTTCCCTTATGTGACACCACGTCGAGTTGGGAGTGAGTAACAGCCATAATCCCATCGCGTGGAAGATTCGTGACCATCTGAGGAGGAGGCGCTATCCGGATACCTTTTGACTGCTGCTGCTTGTGGTGACCCTCTGTAACGGGGGGTCGCTTGGATCTGGTAAGGAGCTGATTCATTTATTTCGGTGATGGGATAAGCACACCACATCTTTGGAGAAGATTTTCAATTTGTGTATTTGCAATCCAGCCGTTTGGAATTTTTCTTCACTGCCGTACCTCATTTGAAGTTTTGTTTCACTGGTGTTCATTCACTATATGGACATTTATTTTTATTTTATTTTTTCATTTTTTTGATATATGACTGTATGGACATTACATAGAGTGTCTCTGAACACAGATTTATTATTTTCTCGATAGGTCATTTATGCTTAATTTTTTTCATATTCTTACCTTTATGGTTTAGGGGTTTATACACAGAGTCTGATACACATATATTGTGTTTGGGGAATTCACATTATTGATACGCATTTACTTTTTTGTTTTTTGAATTTAATTGCACTTATCCGTGTATGGTGTATACCACACTTTGGAGGTGGTCTTTTGAGACACTAGATACTAAGACCCACAGTGTGGGTCTGGTACTTTCATATACCCTAATCATATTGGGTATTTTGTGGCTAGCGCAGTTCTTCTTCTTTCCATCCCAGAACAAAGCCTCTTCTAAAGCTGATGCACAAGAAAGCCCGCAAACAGTTTGCTGAAGCCAAGCAGACTAAGGACATAGATTACTGGAACCATGTCCTATGGTCTCATGACACCAAGATAAACGTATTTGGTTCAGATGGTTTCAAGCGTGTGTGGCAGCAACCAGGTGAGGAGTACAAAGACAAGTGTCTTGCCTACAGTCAAGCATGGTGGTGGGAGTGTCATAGTCTGGGGCTGCATGAGTTCTGCCGGCAATGGAGAGCTACAGTTCATTGAGGGAACCATGAATGCCAACATGTACTGTGACATTTGGAGACTGGGCCGCAGGAAAGTATTTCCACATAACGACCCCAAACACACCTCCAAGCAGGCATGTACTGGCCATCGGGACTACTGGGAGTTTCCCGGTGGGCCGATGACTCAGTGGGCCACTCTGATGTAAGGGAGCTGCTGATGGGATACTCTGATATAAGGGGGTGCTGATGGGACACTCTGATGTAAGGGGGTGCTGATGGTACACTCTGATATAAGGGGGCTGCTGATGGGGGACACTGATGTAAGGGGTGCAGATAGGACACTCTGTTGTAAGGGGGCTGGTGATAGGACACTGTAATGTAAGGGAGTGCTGATGGGACACTCAAAATGTAAGTGGGCTGGTCTGGATGAAGTCCAGGGCCAAATTTCTGCCCCAGTCCAGCCCTGCCTCCAAGATGACCACTGCTTTGCTAAAGAAGCTGAGGGTAAAGGTGATGGACTGGCCATGCATGTCTCCAGACCTAAACCCTATTGAGTATCTGTGGGGCATCCTCAAACGGAAGGTGGAAGAGCGCAAGGTCTCTAAAATCCACCAGCTCTGTGATGTCGTCATGGAGGAGTGGAAGAGGACTCCAGTGGCAATCTGTGAGCAGGGGGATATTGCAGACACTGCAGAATTTCAGTCCTTCAAGGCGTATTGTGTTACCAATTGTTTTCTTGGCGACTATGGTCCCAGCTGCCTTGAGCTCATTGACCAGATTCTTCTGTCTAGTTCTGGGCTGATTCCTCCCCGTAATCATGATCATTGAAACTCCATGGGGTGAAATCTTGCATGGAGCCCCAGACCAAGGAATATTGACAGTTATTTTGTGTTTCTTTCATTTGTGAGTAATTGCACCAACTGTTGTCACCCTCTCACCAATCTGCCTGTCAATGGGCTTGTAGCCCATTCCAGCCTTGTGTAGGTCTACAATCTTGTCCTTGACATCCTTGGATAGCTCTTCGGTCTTGGCCATGGTGGAGAGATTGGAATCTGATTGATTGATCTGTGGACAGGTTTCTTTTATACAGGTATCAAGCTGAGATTATGAGCACACCGTTTAAGAGAGTGCTCCTAATATCAGCTCATTAACTGTATAGAAGACACCTGGGAGCCAGAAATCTTGTTCATTGATAGGGAATCAAATACTTATTTCACTCATTAAAATGCAAATCAATGTATACATTTTTTTGAAATGTGTTTCTTCTGGAAATTTTTGTTGTTATATTGTCTCTCACTGCTTAAATAAACCTACCAGTAAAATTATAGACTGATCATTTTTTTGTCAGCGGGCAAATGTAAAATATGAGCAGGGGATCAAATACTTTTTCCCTCACTGTATATTTTCCTTTCTTTTAGCAGATAGGCATTTAGATACAATTGACACTTGTGCTGACAGGGTCACTTTAATAGACCAATAAATAAATGCCAGTGATTAGACATGTGTCAGGGCTTCCCTACTGTGCATTTGTTGAGGCTAGGGGGTCTTAATATGCAATAACTAGTTCTTCTATTCACAGTACTGCAGCTCATGTCAGCATAAAGAAAACTTGTCACTGGAGAATCACATGTAGGCAGGGTGCTCTTTACCATATCCTTTACCTTAGACAGTAATAAGGCTAGGACTTGCTTTGCTGAAAACTTTATTTAACTTTTGGTAATAAACAAGTTCTGTCAACAGATTGGATTTTTTTTTAGTGCAAGTTCATAGGTACAGTGTGGAACATTGGGTATTAAACAGCTAGAAATATGTCATCCACATCTTGGAACACTCAGTGGTCAATTCACACATTTACATATTCAGATATTTTTTTGGGAGGGGTGCTGTGGTACTACTCACTGTTCAGGGCATAGTGCTTTTCTGCCCCCTTAGGCCAGAGGCCTCCACTGGTCTTTCCTGGCTTCCCCCATGTCACAGGGAGCGCCATCCTACAAAGAGGAAAAACTCTTCACCTCCTCATGCTGCCAACATTCACAAAAAGACCCAGAGGTGATTCCTCCCAATCCATAAATAGGCAGAATGCAAGGCCAAACCAGAGAATATAGCAAAACATGTAATTGTCCAAAAATTCAAGGAGCACTCAAAGTTGACCCTTGCCTACACACGCAAGCTGTCATGACTGACTTAAAGAGGCTGTAAAGGTTCAATTTTATTTTTTTAAAATAACAAACATGTCATACTTACCTCCACTATGCAGCTTGTTTTGCACAGACTGGCCCCGATCCTTCTCTTCTGGGGTCCCACGGTGGCTCTCTTGGCTCCTCCTCGGGAAGCTCTCTCCTGAGGGGGTTACCTTGCGGGCATACTCCTATCTCATACACTCTGCGTCCATAGACACAGAGTGTATGTCACGGTCCCGCCCCCGGTGGCCGCGTCCTTGGAGATGACTGTGTCCTTGTGAGATGACCCATGGTTTACTTCAGGAGCATGAAGGTTATAGCTGCCCCCTTGGACATCTTCAGGACTCTAAAGTCTAAATGCAAGTAAGAACTATTGACTTTACTTTGACTTTCTTGATTTGCATACTTTTTCCAAGTCACTGATAAGATATTGGATCTGTTGGTTTAACATAACGGCCATGCAACTAACAAGATCCAATTCTGTATCCCAGTGCTCACAAACCATATACTTCCATCCTTCTGAGAACAGGGTCACTGTACTTGGCAAGACACAAATCTAGTATCTTTTGCTTGAGGACTACCACACTTGATGGACCTATGTGTTTTTCTGAACACAACCAGCTGTAGAGTTATGTAAGAAACCTTCATATCCCCAAAGGCTACCACATACTGTACATTGATTAATTAAAATTTAAATGTTGTGTCAACATTTACAATTTCCTTTAATGAGATTAATCCTACACTAAAATTGTCCCACAACCTTGAACTAATAGTTATTTTTGTTTTTTTCTCAGGCATGAATGTTTCCTTTTTAAAGCTTTCAAGTGTCCTTAGGTGACATGAATCTCAAGTGAAGCTGTACTTTTAGATAGCTAGATGATCTACTGTGTTTATCATTTGACCTTTGCTGTCAGTATATGCTATATGCAGCAGCTGTATGCCTATTGAAGTGCTCCAGGCTAAATCCTCATCTGCCTTATCACGTCCGCTGTTTATAGAAGAGGTTTCCCACAAGGATTTACCTGATTTCTCTCAGTCATGCAACAATAATCAACAATACTCACTTTGTTATTGTTAAAGGACATTAATTAATATATATATATATTTTATGAATGTCTAACTGAAAAAAAAAACTGTTTGTTAAATTAAAGCATCAATAATATTTTCCACGTCAATATGGATGAAAGAGAGTTCCGTCTCAGTAGTATAGTATGAGCATGTTGAAACGAAACTAAGTTGCCTCATATGCACTAAGAGGTATTCAATAAAGCTATATTGATACATTTATGATGGTAGATTCCTTAAGGACTACCTTCACCTAATTCAGATTAAGCATGTAAGGGGTAGGGTGTGCGTTGTGATAGGAGATGACATCTCCTCCATATGTTCCCCATTCACTTGTTGGGCGTCAAGTGTGGGTCACACAGGAGGCCTCCTTGGGTGGGTTCTTCTGCCAGATGGCTAGTAGGGTCAGTTGTTATAACACAGGAATGATACCTTTCCCAAAGGTGTGCTCATCAATCCTGGGACCTCCTCCCAGACAGGGTCCTGTATTCCACACACTTGAACAGGTGTTTGTGTTGCATTAGGAGGGACATGCAGAGCCCATGGCCACTCCACCAGTCAGCATACCTCTGCTACCTAACTCCCATTAACAGAATGGGGCACACAGCATGGGCCTCATACATGTTTACTTAACTCTTGTTCCTCTGTACCAAGTAAACAGGCCATAATTCTCCGTAATGCTAATATGCTTCTGGGGACTGATGGAATGGACTGTTAGGGAGGGAGATGTAACACAAGGCCGAGCTCCTTTGTAAAAAGTGAAGGCACACTATGAGTAAAGTCTAGCGAGGTGCATGACATCTCCTGGACTTCTCTCTTATTCATATCTGACAGGTTTATAGTACTCCAGGAAGACAGCTATTGCTGTATTTCAAGGAGCCTGATGCTAATCCTTCTGATCTCTGCATCTTCAACAGTATTGTCAATGTCCACCCCTCCCCTCCTCCAGCCCAGTCACAGAAGCTTTGGTATTCTGTGAACACATTCACAAAATACAAAGACTATTGTGAATGGGAAGCAGAGGGGAGGAGGTGGGCATGGTGGCTATGTGTGCTTCTCTCCTCTCAGGATCTAATAGTGTCCCTCCAGCAGACAAATAAACCTCTCAGATAACAACAATAGAGATACGTCAAGGAGATCTCATGCACCTCGTTGAACTTAACTCATAGTGTGCCTTCACTTTTTACATAGTGGCTGATTTCCTGGAATTCAGCTCTAGCCACTTAATATATACTGCGGCAGGGTGGCTCTGTTGCATGAAACAACGTACCTGTACGTTGTTTCATGCAATATATAGTGTGTCTGCCAGCCCCCTACAATCGCTTCACATGTAAACAAAGCAGATCCCCCGTTCTGACAGGGGAGAACATTGAGATTGTCTGTTCCTAGTAATCAGGAACAGTGATCTCTGTGTTATTCCTGTCAGTACTTCCCCCACACATTTAGAAATGTTAACCCTTTGATCGATTCCACGATGTTAACCCCTTCCCTGCCAGTGTCATTTATACAGTGATCAGTGCATTTTTTTTTAGCACCGATCACTGTATTGGTGTCACTGGTCCCCAAAAAGTGTCCCTTAGGATCAGATTTGTCCACTGCAGTCACAGTCCCGCTAAAAATTGCTGATTGCCGCCATTACCAGTAAAACAATAAAAGAAAAATTAAATCTATCCTGTAGTTTGTAGACGCTATAACTTTTTTTTTGTTACCAAAAATATGTAGCAGAATATAAATTAACCTAAATTGATGAAGACATTATTATTATTATTATTTTTTTTGGATATGTATTATAGCAGAAAATAAAAAAAAATTGTTTTTTTTTTTTTTTTCAAAATTGTTGGTCTTCTTGTGTTTATAGCGCAAAAAATAAAAAACCCAGAGGTGATCAAATACCCCCAAAAGAAAGCTCTATTTGTGGGAAAAAGGGACATCAATTTTATTTGGGTACAGCGTCACACGTCCACGCAATTGTCAGTTAAAGTAAAACTTGTCAGTTAAAGTAACGCTGTGCCATATCACAAAAAATAGCATGGTCATTAAGGGGGTAAACAATTCCAGGGATGAAGTGGTTAGGAATCCATTGCTTTGGCTGTGATAGATTATTAAAGATTGATTGGCAGATTAGGAAGCTTGCAATTATTTAGACAAACTTTGAGCTGGTGTACAGAGGTACAACAGTGGTAAGAACGGGGCGTGTGTGTGCACTGGGAAGCTATGATGAATGTGACAGCTTCCTGCACAGTTCTGTTTACCTGGCCCCATTCAACTGTTAGCCATGAGATTCCCTGGCTGAAAGCTAAATGGTAACAAAGGGGCTGGGGACACAGGTGATGTTATTACCCAAATATGGGGGTTATATAACACTCGTTAGGGATGTAATTGTTTAGCTGCAAGCAGTGTAGGTGCTCAAATATGAACTGTGCTAGCTTATTGCAGTCTACTGTACAGCCTGAACAGCAGATCCTAGAAAGGGGGAGAGAGAAGTAGCATAAAAGAACCAGACAGGTGGCTGCAGTGCAAAAATCTATGCAAATGGGTGGAGAGAGCAGAGGGAAAAAGAGATGCACCCATCATTGCACTACTTCTCATTGACCAGTCATTGGGTAGAGGTAAGTCATTGGGTAAGTGAAAATAAAAATGTAACAGAGACAGATCAGGTCCCCTCCCTCTAGACTGTGCTGTTGGGTAGCTTAATGTGAAACTCAGGACTGTATTGACAAAAATACAAATCCTTTGGGAGGAAAACCAGGATACTTATGGATGTATTTGATTCCAAATTTTGAGTTGTCACCAAAAAAAGTAATAAAACCAGGGATTCTCTCACTTTAGAGGTATTTGGGTGATTATGGGACAGGAAGTGAAGGGAATTCTCCCCAATGGGGCTAAAACCTTCCTTTACTCTATCCAAAATGTACATTTAGTTCTTCTTTAGTTATGTGATTAATTTCTGTCATTTTATACCAGCTTGTGAGCATTATTTCTAATAATTTTCAAGCTAAGCTGTCTCTAAGTTGTAAACCCTTGAGGTTTTTCATCTTAATGCATTCTATGCATTAAGGTGAAAAACCTCCTGTGCTGCAGCTGTACCCCAGAACCCCCCCCATTTTCTTATCTGAACCAGATCGTTCCCACAACAGAACGATCTGGGAACAAATCCCTGTGCTGTTAGGGCAGAGGAGACTAAGTAGGAACAATGATATGTCTCCTTCCCTAGTAAGTCACATCCCCATACAGTTAGAACACACCGAGGGAACACACATTTAACCCCTTGATCGCCCCAGTGTTAACCCCTTCCCTGCCAGTGACTTTTACACAGTAATCAGTGCATTTTTATTATATTTTTTATATAGTTTTATCATTGTATAAATGTCAATGGTCCCAAAAATGTGACAAAAGTCTCTGATCTGTCCGTCGCAATACCACTAAAAATCGCAAATCACCATTACTAGTACAAAAAAAAATAATAATAAAAATGCCATAAATCTTTCCTATAGTTTGTAGACGCTATAACTGTTGCACAAACCAATCAATATACGCTTATTGCGATTTTTTTTACCAAAAATATGTAGAAGAATATATATTGGCCTAAACTGATGAAGAAATTCGTATTTTTTTTTAATTTAGGGATATTTATTATAGCAAAAAGTAAAAAATATATTTTTTTTTAAAAATTGGCGCTTGATTTTTTGTTTATAGCGCAAAAAATGAAAACCACAGAGGTGATCAAATACCACCAAAATAAAGCTCTATTTGTGTGAAAAAAAGGACACAAATTTAATTTGAGTACAGAATTGCATGGCCGCGCAGTTGTCAATTAAATCCGACGTAGTGCCAAATTGTAAAAAGTGCTTTGGTCAGGAAGGAGGTAAAATTTCCAGAGGCTGAAGTGGCTAAAAAAAATAAAAAAAAATAAAAATGAACCTTTACAATCATTTTAAATATTTTAGACTATTCATGAACAAGGTTGCATTGCAGTTAAAGTAGTACTATAGTCAAAACTTTTTTTTTCATTTTGGATAGAGTAAGGGAGAGTTATTCACTTCCTGTCCCACAGCCAAACAGGAAGTGAGATAAAATCCCTACAAATTAAGAGAATTCCTTGGTCACCAGAACTATTGTTCCTATTAGAAAATTTGCTATATTACTTTTCTGGGCACAACCCAAAATGTGGGGTTTTGTTTTACCTTCATTTTAAATGATAATGGCAAACAGGACAGGACACATAGTGTGAGTGAATCTCCTTAATGGGGGCACAGACAGCAATACAACTTGCAGGTGTTCTAATCCCTCTCTTTTCAACCCAAAACTAAAAAAATAGGATTTTTATATACAGCTTACCTGTAAAATCCTTTTCTTGAGAGTACATCACGGGACACAGGAGCTTCATTACATAGTGAGTTATATAGGCACCTCTGGTGATTGGACACTGGTTAACCCCCAATTAAGGAGAATTCCTCCCCTATATAATCCCTCCTATATGGGAGGCACCTCAGTTTTGTAGCAAGCAATAGGAAACCACGTAAAACCCAAGAGGGGCGGGAGCTCTGTGTCCCGTGATGTACTCTCAAGAAAAGGATTTTACAGGTAAGCTGTATATAAAAATCCTATTTTCTTGATCATACATCACGGGACACAGGAGCTTCATTACATACTGGGATTTCCCATAGCAATGCTCAGATTGAGGGGAGGGAGACAGATCATAATAATAGACCGCCATGGACCGGAGGACCTAAACTGCAGCCTGCAGTACACTGCGCCCAAAGGCGATATCCTCTTGCCCTCTGACATCCACCTGATAGAATCTGGTGAATGTGTGGACTGATGACCAAGTTGCAGCCTTACAGATCTGAGCCAGGGAGGCCTGGCGATGCACTGCCCAAGAAGCACTTACAGCCCTAGTTGAGTGCGCTTTCACTTGAAAAGGAGGGATCTTCTCTTTAACACTAAAGGCCTGAGAAATAATCTGTCTAATCCACCTTGAGAGAGTGGATTTTGATGCCGCCTGGCCCTTCCTAGGGCCTTCCAGCAAAATAAATAAGCAATCAGTTTTCCTTATCTGAGCAGTTGCCTGAAGATAGATACTGATTGCCCTTACCACAACCAAAGTGTGCAAAGACTCTTCTTCTGCGGACTGTGGTTATGGAAAAAAGGATGGTAGGATTACATCTTGATTCAAATGGAATCCTGGAACCACCTTAGGCAGAAAGGACCTGTTGAGACGCATTACCACCTGGTCCTTATGAATAATTAGATACGGTTCCTTGCTGGAGAGAGCTGTTAGCTCTGACACTCTCCTAGCCGAGGAAATTGCTACCAAGAAAACCAATTTTTTTGTCAAAAAGGACTAGTGAAGCCAGATGTAAAGGTTCAAATGGTTGCCCCTGCAAAGCTGAGAGAACCAAATTCAGATCCCATGGGCATACCGGAGGTTTAACTGGCGGTCTTATCTGCATGGCCCCCTGGATGAAAGCCCGCACCAGGGAATGTGATGCAAGTGGCTTCTGAAAAAACACTGACAAGGCCTAAATCTGCACCTTGATAGTGCTTACGGCCAAATTCATTTCTAGGCTTGACTGGAGAAAGGCCAAGATCCTGCTAATGATATACTTTCTAGGATGCCATTCCCTGAGTTCACACCAGGAAACATATGCCTTCCAGATCTTGTAGTAAATAAGCCTGGAGGCCGGCTTTCTGGCATTGACCAGAGTAGAAAGGACTGGCCTTGAAAGCCCACGATCCCTCAGAATGGGGGTCTCAGCAGCCAAACCGTCAAATTCCGACTGTGTAAAGCAGGATGGTAGACTGGACCCTGTGAGAGCAGATCTGGCCAGAGAGGAAGGATCCATGGCCTGCCTACTGCCAACTTAATGATCTCTGCGTACCAAGGTTGCCTGGGCCAAGCTGGGGCTACCAAAAGCACTGACTTTCCCTCTTGATTCTTCCCAGGAACCGTGACAGAAGCGGGCACGGGGGGAAGGCATAAATTAGATTGTACTGATCCCAGGGAACTGTCAGAGCATCCGACCCCTGAGCAAGAACATCTCTTGTCCTTGACACAAATTTGTCCAGCTTTCTGTTGAATCTGGACGCAAACAGATCTACGTCTGGAGTACCCCACCTGCAACATATGTTCTGAAAACACGTTGGGGGGTACAGAGCCCATTCTCTTGGGCACAACTGCTGGTGGCTCAGAAAATCCGCCTGCCAATTTTCCACTCCTGGAATGAGGACTGCAGAAAGGGATGGAACATGCCTTTCTGCCCAGACAAGTATGCAATTCACCTCTTTTTGTGCAACCAGCCTCCTGGTACCACCCTGGTGATTGATATAGGCCACTGCTGTGGCATTGTCGGACTGAACCCGAACAGGGAGACCCCGTAGTCTGTAAGACCACTTTATGAGAGCCATATAAACTGCCCGGATTTCCAAGACATTTATGGGCAATAGCTTCTCGATCGCAGACCATTTCCCCTGCGAGCACGTCTCCTCCAACACTGCTCCCCAGCCCGTCAGGCTGGCATCTGTCGTAATAATCTTCCATGGAAGAGGAAGAAAAGTTTTGCCTTTCAGCAAATTCTCGGTTTGTAACCACCAAACGAGACTCTTGCGTGTCCCTGGGGACAGACACATAGGAAGATCCAAGGCCTGGGGCTTCCTGTTCCACGCCGCAAGGATGCATCTTTGCAGAGGCCTTGAGTGCAACTGGGCAAATGGAACGGCCTCGAAGGAGGGACCATTTTCCCTAACAGTCTCATGCACAACCGAATGGGAAAGATCTTCTGCCCAGAATTAGGCGCACCAGACCCCCAATGGCCAAGGCCTTTGGCCTTGGTAGAAACACTCCGCCTTGAGCGGGGTCGATGACCATACCCAGGTACTCCAACCTGGTAGCAGGCTGTAGGGACGATTTTTCTAGGTTTATAATCCAACCTAGGCCTTCCAGGAGGTCTAGTGTTCTGGTAACACTGTGGTTCAGGAGCGCTACTGTTTTCTCTATGAGAAGCAAATCTAGATACGCCATGACGGCTATACCCCGAGCTCTTAGGTTTGCCAAGAGAGGGTCTAGAATCTTTGTGAAGACTCGAGGAGCCGTAACGAGCCCGAACGGCAAAGCCACAAATTGAAAATGGCGCCGCTCTACCGCGAACCTTAGATACTTTTGGTGTGTGGAAAATATTGGCACCATGAAGATATGCATCCTTGATATCTATTGATGCCATAAACTCTCCCCCTTGCAGGGAGGAGACCACAGCGCGTATTGACTGCATTCGGAAGGACCGGATGCGTAAAAACCGGTTCAGATCCTTCAGATCCAGGATAGGTCTGACACCTCTATTTGGCTTTGGAACGGTGAAGAGATTTGAGTAAAAGCCTGAACCCTGTTCTTTTGGGTCCACTTCCACTATCACCCCCTGGGATAGTAAGTGATCTAAGGCCAGGAATAGCGGTCTTTGCTTTACTGATCCCTGGGGATCCTTGACCTTAGAAAGCGAGAAGGTGGAATCTCCTGAAACTCTAGCTTGTAGCCCAGAGATACCGAGGAGACTACCCACTTGTCCCGGATCTCTTCCCGCCAGGCTTCTGCAAACTGCAGGAGCCTTCCCCCCACTCGGCCGAGCGGGGGCGCCCCTTCACAAGGAAGCTTTTGGGCTCTGCTTGGCAGGCTTTCGCCCCCAAGTCTTTTCCTACCCCTGGGCCCGGCCTTGAGCCTTTCCTGTAGGGGGAGGTTGGGAAAGCCGTTGCCACTGCTTAGAGCTTGATGCTCCGGGAGAGAGAGAACTCCTAAATGATGGACGTTTGCTCCTTTTGATTGGAAGGAGAGTAGATTTACCCCCTGAAATTCTTTGGACAAACTTGTCTAATTCTTCTCCAAATAAACATTCCACCTTAAACGGGAACCCAATCAAATGCTTCTTGCATGATAGCTCAGCTGCACAATTTTTTAGCCATAGGGCCCTTCACATGTGTACCAAAAGGAGAGACAAACGAGATGCTTGTTGGACAGAATCCAAAATCGCATCAATCATAAAACAGAATTTGAGGTATTTCTACATAGTTCTCCACTTCCTCACTGGGAAGGAGGCCAAGCATCTGCTTAACTTGTTCCTTGAGGAACTGACACAACCCCACGGCTGCTACTGTAGGTTACACTACTGCACCAGTCATGGAAAAGGAGGCTTTCAATAAGGTTTCCAGCTTCTTATCAGTTGGATCCTTAAATACCTGAGCATTATCCAAAGGACAGGTCAGGTTTCTATTCACGCAAGAAACAGCTGCATCGACAGATGGGACACCCCATTTCTTGGCGAAACTTTCCTCCAGAGGATAAAGCATAGAAAACCTTTTAGGAGGAGCAAACAGTTTATCGGGATGTCCCCAATCCCCATACAACAATTTATCCATTAAAGGATGAATTGGAAAGGAAAAGGCAGTCTGTGTGATTTTCCTGATTCCCAGGGAAGAAACAGAGGATGTAGCGACCTCAACAGCAGGCATTCTGAATGTGGTACGCACCAATTCAGTATAATACTGCACCTGTTTTCTGAGCGCCTGGGAGGAGGGGACTCTCTCCTCTTCCTCTGATTCATCCGACTGCTCATGATCCCTGTCTCAAGATAGGGATCTCTCCTCATTGTCAGAAGTGTCACCTGAGAGAGGAATCTCAGCAGAGGGAGGGGATCTACCCCTTTTCCTGCTATCTTTCAGGGAAGCAGAAATAAAATTCATGATTCTCCCTTCAAAACCCTCCAATGTAGCCCCAAGGGTGTCCTCAGTGACATATATCAGGGCTGAGACATTAGGAGAAGCTGCAAAACCTGACAGGGGCACTGACTCATCCTGTGAGGCTGGCTCCAGTCTTGCAGGGGGGGATGGCAACCTACAGGCATTTTTAAAAACTCCTAGACCTAGGCAGTGATTTACCAGTGCCTTTGTTACCTCTCCCTGAGACCCTCTTACGAGGAGACATAGTCCTAAACTACAAAGCAGATGTACTAGTACAAAGTGCAATCACTGTTGTGCTCAAAGTCTCACAATAAATATATATGCTTAAACTGTACAACCTGATGCTGAGTAGGTGTCTTAGTTTTGCCTGGATCCAATTCCTTGGGATGCTTACTGCCCACAGCTCCTGTGTCTCCACTTACAGCCCCCCTGGCGCTCTGGGCTTTTTTAAAACTGCCGCCTGGCACCTGCGCAGTACAGCGCTGTGCACACCAACGTGAACGGCTCGCAACCACACTCCCCCCTCCATTAGCACGGGAGTGCACTTAGCGCATGTGCACAAGGACCACCGGACATCCAGGGGGTAAGGGGACCACCATCGGAGCTGCGCGGGACCCCCAGACTACATGGGACCCCTGTATTACCTTTATTGTGGCAGGGATTGCAGTGGAGACGTGAGTCATCTGGGAGAACAGGCTTCACTGAGCGTGTGTATCTGAAAGGCATGTAAGTATGCCTCAGGCTGCTCTTACTCCCTCTAGTGGTGGAAACCAGGTAAGACATACAACTACTCAATGAAGAAATCCATAATATACATTTATATAGGATTAACTTCCCTTACCTGTCCTGGCCACAGGAATTGCTGAAAACAGACAGATTCCAGCCTTCACCCATCACGGCGGGCAGAGTTGTGCCAACCTTCAGTTTTTTTTTGGGGGTTCCTTCTCAGAAGAACCTCCTACCTGGACCTTGTAAAAGACTCTGCCAGAAACTTTCGTGCCACTATGTAAATAGTATACCAAGTCTGGTTTTCCCCAGAGCCCAGTCTTCCAATAGGAGAGGACTTACAGGCAAAACCTTGTTTCTTCGGATGACAAGGCCCAGGTACCATACCATCTTGGGAGTCAAAATATCGGCCCGAGATATGGATCCGGTTTGTTGTAGCCCTTAGGCCCCTGCAGGGACCTGCACAGAGCTTTCTTCAGAGCACATGTTTTACGTGACCAACCACCATAGACACTGGCGAAAAAACTGAGGTGCCTTCCATATGGGAGGGGTTACATAGGGGAGGAATTCTCCTTAATTGGGGGTTAACCAGTGTCCAATCACCAGAGGTGCCTATATAACCCACTATGTAATGAAGCTCCTGTGTCCCGTGATGTATGATCAAGAAATAAAGTTTTGCCTTTAGTTATACTTTAAAGAACATGATGATGTTGTACATTTTTCCTTTTACTCCATTTCATTAAACTATACAGACATGCACTTCCAAACATTCCAAATTCATATAGTTTTATACAGCAAGCTTACATAAGACATGTCATTTTACAAAGGTCAGCCTTCTTCTTCTTGCAATTTTGTCATGAGAAAACCTGTATACACATAGAACATAAAGGCTACTGAACAAACATTGGAATTTACAGTATATGACAGTGTCATATCTGGGCCAGCATCTCAGTTTAGCAGTTAGATACTGATCCGTGAATGGGGCCTGATCAAAAATGCCACCAGTCCTCTAAGTATAAAGGGCACTGGCAGAAGCATTATTTTGTGCAACGTGTCATTTTTAAACGTATACATCAGTTAGCAAACACGTACTCTGTGATGTACTTAGGGGCATGCAGTCCTCGCTGGGTACTGACTCGCTGGGGATGCTGTGGCCCCCCCAATATTTTCATTTGTGTAGTACGGTGCTGCAGTGCAGCGTCATATCTGCTCCCTTGATTGAGGCTGTTCAGAGCCTGGGAAGGCTTCTTCTTTGCTCTGGTCATATGACATAGCTGAGGGGGGGTCTTCCCTTACTCTAAACTGCTGCTGTATTTGGTGATTGAGTCTAAGGGAAGGGGGATATCTGTACTGAGTGGTCTGTGTTACCAGTGAGGAGAGCTCTGAAAGATTATTAGAAGCAAGGGACACCCCCACCCCCTTCAAACAGCACAGAGGAATGGAGCTGAGGCTGTTAATCAGCTGTAGCTCCCTCCCCTGTCACCTTTTTTCTCTTCATGTCAGGAAAACATGTCAGAAGTGACTCAAGCTGATAGCAGAGGAAAAATCGTCAGGCATAAATGCCATGTAATGCTCTTAATTGAGACAACTACACACTATAGAAGGATATACAGTGGTGTGAAAAAGTGTTTGCCCCCTTCCTCATTTCCTGTTCCTTTGCATGTTTGTCACACTTAAGTTTCGGAACATCAAACCAATTTAAACAATAGTCAAGGACAACACAAGTAAACACAAAATGCAATTTGTAAATGAAGGTGTTTATTATTAAAGGTGAAAAAAAATCCAAACCATCATGGCCCTGTGTGAAAAAGTGATTGCCCCCTAAACCTAATAACTGGTTGGGCCACCCTTAGCAGCAACAAATGCAACCAAGCGTTTGCGATAACGTGCAATGAGGCTTTTACAGCGTCCTGGAGGAATTTTGGCCCACTCATCTTTGCAGAATTGTCCTAATTCAGTTACATTAGAGGGCTTTCGAGCATGAACGGCCTTTTTAAGATCATACCACAACATCTCAATAGGATTCAGGTCAGGACTTTGGCTAGGCCACTCCAAAGTCTTCATTTTGTTTTTCTTCAGCCATTCGGTGGTGGACTTGCTGGTGTGTTTAGGATCATTGTCCTGCTGCAGAACCCAAGTTCGTTTCAGCTTGAGTACACGAACAGATGGTCGGACATTCTCCTTCAGGATCTCTTGGTAGACAGCAGAATTCATAGTTCCTTTTATCACGGCAAGTCTTCCAGGTCCTGAAGCAGCAAAACAGCCCCAGACCATCACACTACCACCACCATATTTTACTGTTGGTATAATGTTCTTTTTATGAAATGCAGTGTTCCTTCTACGCCAGATATACTTGGACACACACCTTCCAAAGAGTTCCACTTTTGTCTCATCGGTCCACAGAATGTTGTCCCAAAAGTCTTGGGGATCATCAAGATGTGTTGTGGAGAAATTGAGACGAGCTTTGATGTTCTTTTTGCTCAGCAGTGGTTTTCTCCTTGGAACTCTGCCATGCAGGCCATTTTTGCCCAGTCTTTTCCTGATGGTGGAGGCATGAACGCTGACCTTAACTGAGGCAAGTGAGGCCTGCAGTTCCTTGGACGTTGTTGTGGGGTCTTTTGTGACCTCTTGGATGAGTCGTCGCTGCGCTCTTGGGGTAATTTTGGGCGGCCGGCCACTCCTGGGAAGGTTCACCACTGTTCCATGTCTTCGCCATTTGTGGATAATGGCTCTCACTGTGGTTCACTGGATTCCCAAAGCTTTGGAAATGGCTTTATAACCCTTTCCAGACTGATAGATCTCAATTACTTTCTTTCTCAATTGTTCCTGAATTTCTTTGGGTCTCGGCATGATGTGTAGCTTTTAAGGATCTTCTGGTGGACCTTACTGTGTCAAGCAGCTCCTATTTAAGTGATGCCTTGATTGTGAACAGGTGTGGCAATAATCAGGCCTGGGTGTGGCTAGAGAAATTGAACTCAGGTGTGGACAACCACAGTTATAGTATGTTTTAACAAGGGGGGCAATCACTTTTTCACACAGGGCCATGATGGTTTGGATTTTTTTTCACCTTTAATAATAAACACCTTCATTTACAAATTGCATTTTGTGTCTACTTGTGTTGTCCTTGACTATTGTTTAAATTGGTTTGATGTTCCGAAACACTTAAGTGTGACAAACATGCAAAGGAACAGGAAATGAGGAAGGGGGCAAACACTTTTTCACACCACTGTACTTTTGTCTAACTGTCCCCCTGCCCCTTAAAACACCCCCTGCCACCCCCTGCATACATTTCCATGGGTCTTCAGTCCATTCATGTGATGTAATAGCACCTTTTCTTCCTGCAGTTGGTAGGTCCTGACTCCTAAATGCTGCAGAAAATGCTACCCGATAATGAATTGGCCCCATTCCCTGTAACATACTACTTTCAACCCAAAGTGTCTTGAGGACAAACGCTAGCTGGTTGGTCCTTGAAACCATGGACATCCAGTAAATGGGTTGAATAAATATATGAATACAACAGGGTATAGCTGTTAGTCAAGCAAAAGTCTTGGCCCCATCTAGTGGCTATATAACCATGCACTGAAACAAAGGTCAATCACTAATAGTAGTAAGCTACAATGCTTTGTTCTGGGCAACTGTTCTATTTACTGTTTGTAGGTGACATAACTAAAGATTTTGTGGGTAAGGTACACCTTTTTGTTGATGGCACAAAGGTGTGTCATTTCATTGATATTCCTGGTTGTGTTTGTTTCAAAAGAATGCACTTAGGAAAAATATCCCTCTCATAGAGTACAATATTCAAGGTAAAGTGCTAGCCAAGACTACAGAGGAAAGATTTGGGGGTGCTCATTTAGATGGTTGAGGGGAAATAAGAAAATAGTAAGCCCAAGCAGCAATGAAAGCAAATAGAATTCTGGAGGGCATCATGGATCATCAGAAGGAAAGAGGCCCTGATTCCACCATATTGTGCTTTAGCTATAGATGGATCATTTATTTTTTATTCAGCCAGCAGGCTGATTGAGAAAAAAACTGTACGGATTCCTCCATCCACATAAGCTAGGTGAATTGAGGAATTCTCTCTCTAGACCAGGCTTTCTCAACCTTTTCAACACAGAGGAACCCTTGAAATAGTTCTCTGGTCTCGGGGAACCCCTGCTAAAAATTAGAAGTCTGCAACTCGTGATACAATAGTGTGATGGTTAGTGGGAAGAATGGTCCTCACACTTGTGGTCATTGGGAAGAATTACCTCCTTACAGATAGCTAAAAAGATCATTGGTGTCAGTGGGAACTTATTTGAGAGGCAGAAATTGCCCAATGCTAAAGGAACCCCTAGCAGCCTTTGGAGGAACCCTAGGGTTCCACGGAACCCAGGTTGACAATCACTGCTCTAGACATTGCATTCTGAAAGGCTCTCCACTTTCAGAATCCACTAAATGCTGACTGTAGCCCATAGGTTGTAGCCTTTGATGGAGAAAAATATCCAACAAGCTTGTTCAACAGAAGTCTGTCATTAGATCACGTTTGGGCAGAAACAGCCACACATGGATAAAAATTTGGGTGGTCCCTGCTGAACTGGTTCAATTTTGATCCATCTATGACCAGTTTTAGAGCAGCAGCATACATAAAACACTATGGAGGAACAAAAAGTCAATGTACATCTTCCACTGGGTGGAACATCAGGGCTCAGCTTTGTTTGGTTCCCAAACTTATACCGGAAAATTAACAGTTAGGCTGGCCATACATTAGACAATGTATTTTTCAATTTCCTTTAGATTTATGTTCAACTATGTAGTGCAAGGGCTTGACTGATTGCATACAAACTGAAAGTGTTTAGGTTTGACCTCCTATTATATGATTTTGGTAAAGCTAGGAAGCAAGGAAAATTGTATAATGTATGACGAGCCTTATGCAGGCCATACATGGTTGAATTTTGAACAAATTTTCTTTTCAAAATCACAAAGTTCGTCTTTTTTGTGATCCGATGGTGCCACCATTAATTTTCGAAATTCAGCCGGCCAAGTCTTCAATTTCACCTCATTTTGCTACAGAAAATCATTTTCGTGGCCGTGAATCTTCTTTTCTTTCTGTAAATTTTCTTTTCAAATTACATTTCTCGCACGATTCTCCCATCATTGATTAGAAAATCGTTAGTTTTTCAAAAAATTTCCAACATGTCTGATTCCTCTAATCGAAAATATGCACGAAAATTGGCTGTTGCTGCAGCCTACTAATGATGTGAAATTCCTAAAAAAAATTCTTAGATACGATTTTCAAAAGAAAATTCTTTCAAAATTTGAACCGTGTATGGTCGGCATTAGACTTATTGAGTTGGCAGCACATAGTTTAGAGAATTGTCCATTAATCACCACTACTCCAGATCTGTCCCTATCGCCAGCGGCCCAGTAGCAATCCCTGGAGGCAGAAACTCCCCAGCATGCACACAGGAGGAGGATGGACGAGAGGATATGGGGGAGCAGACTGTCACTCCATGAGGCAAGAGGACAGAGCAGAGATAATGTACGTTTTTTGGTGAATGTGTTTTTCTTTTATTAAAAAGAAAGGTCTTACACTCTCTTGCTTCTCATTGTTTCATGCTGGGAGCTGATATTATTAACCCCTTCATGCCTAAACCTTTTTTTGACATTTGCTGTTTACAAGAAATTACATTGTATATATATATTAAATTAGCAGAGATCCTACAGAATAAAATGGCGATTGTTGTAATACTTTATGTCACACTGTATTTGCACAGTGGTTTTTCAAATGTAATTTTTTTGGAAGAAATACACTTTCATTAATGAAAAAAACCCCACTAAATTTAGCCCAATTTTTATGTATAATGTGAAAGATGATATTATGCAGTAAATAGATACCCAACATGTATAGCTCCCAACTGTCCCTGATTTCGAGGGACTTACCCTGATTTGGAGAAATGTCCCTCTGTCCCTCAGTCCTCCTCATTTGTCCCTCATTTTTGTCTGATCTATATAGTTGTATATAAAATGCACTTTTTATCTTTTAAAAAGTGTTTCCCAGTGCTAAACCTTTCATCCAATTTCTAAATTGCTGCATTTTAAAAGCCAATCTAAAGGAATAGTAGTGGTAAAAAAAAGTCCTTGTGCATTTAATTCATCTTTTTTTTGGTTAATTCTCCTTTAAGGGGGTGTGGCAGGGGGTGTGTCTTATGCCTACATACGTTTGTTAGTAGGTGTCCCTCATTCCCATCTCAAAAAGTTGGGCGGTATCAACATGTCATTCTTTAAAATTCGTGCAATAATGACAAACTACGGTACTTAAGCTCCACTATAGATTCAGAGAACAGGGTGCAAAGGGGGCTCTTAAGTTGGAGTGAGCTGTAAAGGAGGCCTTGCAATGGGAAAGGAGTGTAGAGGAGGCCATTGACTAGGAAATGGTGGTTGGTGTGCCAAAGACCCCTGGTTGGGGGGGTTCAAGGGAGATACTGGACTAGGTGAGGGGGTGCCCGAAGGTCATAGATTAGGGCAACAGGTGTCTGGAGGCCCTGGACTATGAGAGGGTGATTGTGGAGGCCCTCTGGACTAGGAAAGAGGGTGCCTGAAGGACCTTCCAGCTTCAGGGAGAAAGAGCCTGGATTTAAAACCTGGGCTGAGGAAGAGCCTGCCTGGGCCCTGGAGGGTGAGTTCACAACATAAATGGGGACATGTATAAATTGTTGCAAGTAATGCCAAACAGGAGCAGAGAGAGAGGTTATGTGATAGATTTATTAAGGGAGAAATACAGCCAAAGCCTGTTTTGGTTGTACTTCTCCTGTTGATCACATCAATGCAGATTGCTTTGCTCTCCTGTGACCCATTTTCAGCTGACGGCCGACTTAAAGAGGGATTCCGCCCAAAAAAAAAATATTAAAAGCCAGCAGCTATAAATACTACAGCTGCTGACTTTTAATAAATGGACACTCACCTGTCCCGGGTTCCAGCGATGCCGGCAGCCAAGGACGATCGACCGCTCGGGCCTCGGCTGCTGCCGCCGCCATTCAAGGTGAGGGAATCAGGAAGTAAAGCGAATCGGCTTCACTTCCCGGTTCCCTACTGCGCATGCGCGAGCCGCGCCGCGCAATAGGAGATCTCCGCGCTGTCACTGGGACCCGTGTGTGTCCCAGCAGACAGCGCGGCAGGGCAGGAAATGGCGTAGACTCCCGTGGGAGTCTATGCCCGGAAGTGGGTGAAAATACCTGTCTTTGACAGGTATCTCCACCCCCCTCCCCCCTGAAAGGTGTCAATTGTGACACCGGGGGGGGGGGTTCCGATCAGCGGAGGTTCCACTTTAGGGTGGAATCCCGCTTTAAGCTGCTCTCGGCTGATGTCACAGAGTAGGTCCAGGATGTGGAAAGATCGCACTCATATAGTTGGGATCTGCTCACATGCCTGGACCGTCACCCAGCTCAGCCTCTCAGCAAGCTGCCGAGAGCCTGATCTGGCCACTCCCACCCCCTCCCCAGTCCAGTGTTTTGGTAAGCACCAGGGGGAGGGGGGCAGAGCCAGAGACTGAAAGCCACAGGGCGCATTGAGAACTGAGTGATCGGCGGTGTTTGATTACTCGCTTCTCAGCCTTAGACACAGCAGGGGACAGATGCAACATCTGCCTAGGTAAGTATGATTCATAAAATTCATATACTTCTCTTTTAATTACCTGACATCTCCTCTTTCCTGCTATCTGGGCCACATGACAATTAGGCCTCACATGGAGCATATGTGCCCATGCCCAGTGTGTTGGCCATGTACCTCGTGGGGATGCATGGTGTTCTGTACATCCCTGTGCAGGCAGTCTAGTCAAAGTCAATTTGGACGCAGAAGTTGCGTGGACATAGTTGAATGTCAAAATTTGACATGCAGACAGGAAGTGATGCATGTATCCAAACGCCCAGTGTCTGCATTCAGATCTGTGCACCCACTTCTATAGGTGAAGCTCTCTGGTGAATGCAGTTGCAGCAAAAAGTGGCTCAGCATACAGGACCTGTCTGAATAATCCCTTAGGGGAATTTATCACTAGAGCAGACAGAATTTGGAACAACTATGCATGGCAACCGATCAGCTAATAGCTTTAATTTTTAAAGCTGAACAAGCTAAAGATAGAATCTGATTGGTTGCCATGCACAGCTGTTCCAAATTCTGACTGCACCAGTTTTGATTTCCTCACTCCTGACTACTGCATTTTAAGTACAGCACATTCTTTATTAAAGTGGTTGCAAAGGCACAAGACTTTTAATCTTAATGCATTCTATGCATAAAGGTAAAAAACTTTCTGTGTGCAGCAGCCTCCCTAGCCCCACCTAATTCTTACCTGAGCCCCTGGCTCACACTGCTGTCAATCACAGTCAATGAGAAAATCAGAAGATGGAAGGAGTTTAGTCGAGCCATAGCTCTAAGTTTGAATGGACACACAGAGCCATGGCTTGAGAGCATGCCTGCTTTGGTGCCCCCATAGCTCTTCACAGAGCAGGTAAGTATCACCACTACACACAGCAGGTAAGT
Source organism: Lithobates pipiens (assembly GCF_037356315.1). NCBI lineage: Eukaryota > Metazoa > Chordata > Amphibia > Anura > Ranidae > Lithobates > Lithobates pipiens. The sequence continues at coordinate 302,494,735 of NW_027507748.1, read as the reverse complement.
ATAACGTGTATATTGTTTAGAAAAACAAAAACAAAGACAAGACTTCAATATCACTTTAAGGGTAGCTGTGTGTATTAAATGATATGCAATAGAACAGTTTTATTTCTTTAAAATGAGTGAACTGAGGTTTGTACTATTTGCTACATACTCGCTTGTAGCACAGTCATTAAAGCATATGGCCGTTTAAGCCCCTCCTGCTGTTGATGCAGTCTGACCACACTCACCATTTTGGCGTGGTGCCGCTATATAGCCCATTTTTCTTTGGGGGGGGGGGTGATGCAAGAAAATGTCCAGCCCTGGGTGCCAGATGCACTAGCTATGCAACTGCCAGTGACCCCTGTATCTGTCATTTCTTGGTGGCTTAGTATTAAAGAAGTGTCATTAAAATACAATTGCACTCTAAGGACATGGATGGGCATGATATCATCTGACTTGGCATGTCTTACCCTCTCTCTAGAACCATCTTCTGATCATGGATAATTGTAAAGAGGGATAAATACTAATCCAAACCTATTCATTATGTAATTTGGAATTCATAACCTTATTTATCTATAAACTCTTGCAATAAATAAAAAGAGAACACTTCTTCCATTTGGTCAGTTTAGTAGTTGTGGCATACAGCAAGACTATAATTTTTGTTCTGACTTCTAGCATCATGCAGAAACTGCAGTTGACTCTCGAACCATTATTAATCATTCCACATATAAACCTTTGAGAATTTCTTCAAAGAACTACAGGATCTGTATGGAGCACAACAACCTATTCATGTTTTGACCCTGTCAATATCATCTGTTTCTAGAAAGGTATTTATCCTTCTTCACAGTCTTCAACCCTGAGGGGAAATCACAGAGGTAGAGAGCACCTAAGGGTGCAATTCAAAGGATGCACAGACAACCACCTATGCACTGTGACTATTCAGTAAACCAGACATCAATGGCTCAGAATGTAGCGTGAGCAATGTTCTAGATCTGTAGTGTTATAAATCCCTTTATCACTCAATGCTGTCAGCTTGCTGTATAGTTTCTATTAAACTTATATTTTATTAATAGGCTATGTGACAGTGCAGAAGGTACTCACCCCTCTTTACTTTCCTGCAATAAATAGTGCAGTTAGTTAAAGAAAAAAAGATGTATAGAAAATTATCATTAATATCTAATGGATTACATTTCATTACAATTTTTGTTACTTAAAGTGGGGTGCCCCTTAAAAAAATAAATAAAATAAAAGTCAGCAGCTACAAATACTGCAGCTGTTGACATTTTAATAATCGGACATTTACCTGTTCCAGGGTCAAGCGATGCGGGGGAACAAAGTCCCCCCTCATTCCCGGCTCCGCTCGCAGCGCCGCCATTTTTACTGTGGGCGCTCGGCTATGGCTTCACAGCCGGGCACCCACTCCGCATGAGTGAGCAGCGCCACACACCGTGATACGCCACACAGTCATCTGGGACACATGACAGGTTCCAGATGACTGTGCGGCGCCAAGGGGAAGTGATGTCACCAGCCCAGACACTGAAGGAGGCAGACTACGAGGGACCCTTTTGCAACAGGCATTTAGAGGTGAGTAAAATTTGTTTTTTTCCAATTTTTTTTTTTCACATCTTTTAATAAATTTTAAGCAATTTTTTGGTGTTAACACCAGTTTAAAGAGACTGACAACTCCTATGTTAAAGCTGAAGCTTTATTCGATTATATTTTTTCTTCCATGCCCCCCCCCCCCCTTATCAACATGCTAATACATGTTTAGCCCTCTATTGTAGGGTTATGAGAAATGGGCCGCCCCAAACAGGATATTGTGTTAAACCTGTAGAGACAGAACTTTCACTAATAGTAAGAGAAAATATCATAATAAAGATACTTTATTATGGTATTGGGTAGTGCCTCCAAACAGGACAGGACCTCTGTGAACAGTGGGCATTCTCTTCCTGGAAAATGAATCAGTAATCTGAACAAAGTAATTGGGAGCAGAAGAACTACTGCATTCAGAATATAACATTAACCGTAAGCATATTGATGCACACCAGTATAGGAGCAATACAAGCTATATATAAGAAGAGATTAATAACAGTATGTACATGCAATGTATAAAGAGATATTATCAACAAAGGACCAGATAGGAGTCCTGGTAGAATTGTGCACATATACCTGAGTATATATAGTTATTAGCCTCCAAATAAATGTTGATCTAAAGTCTGGCTACAGGGGCTCCTGAGGCTTATGCAGCATCTGTCTTTATGCCGGAGACCTGAAGACTAGATTGGTGGTCACAAAGGTATCTGTGACAGACCTAGCTGGGACACAGTATCCTCCAACTGTTGTCTGGAATGGAACAAATCAGCACACTGTGGCGTGGCAGTGGAATTCAGTATGTTTTTACTATTGTATTGTATGTGTGTACAATAGTATTTTCTGGTACAGGATTTAACAGCCTGGGCAAGGCACATGGTTGAGGCTTTCTCTCTCTCTCCACTTATTGCTTATGGGGTTTCAAAGCCAACAGTCAGGGTCAGAAAGTACAAACATATTATATTTACAGGCATTTACAAATTCAGACAGTAGAACCAGATTCCTACAATTGCATAACTTATATATATAGTTATGTCATCACTGGGTCTTGGTGCTTCATTATGCAGTGCAGACAGATCATGGCTGGTGGGGGGACTATACATATCTTCACAGCTCCCTCCCTCAGTACTATTCTCAAAAGCCATTAGTCCTGATTCAAGCAGTAGGCTAGCTTTTGGGAGAGGTTATTATTACAAATGCTGTGTATAGCCTTACAAAACAGACAGTGTAAAGTCCATGTGTATTTTATCTGCTGCTTAACAGCAGGCAGGAAACAGGAAATCTTGTTATAGAGAAAAGAAAACAGTTCAACCATAGATGTAGCTAAAACACTGCAAGTTTGTAGTTGTTGCACAAAATACATAAACAATGTATTCCAGCACCCTCATGAAACAACTACTCCTTATATTAGGTATTTCGGATCTCAGTTCTATAAATATGTTTTTTGTAAGGCAAGCGGTTTTGTCAAAGTATCTAATTCACTTATGTTTCTCATGAGTCGGAAATCTTTGCATTTCATCCCATGAACCTGGCTCTGTTTTTAATGTTACGTGAGCAACATAGGACAGATGTTTGGCTGGGATGCCTATATTGCTTCTGGTGGATTTCCTGATTGAAGCCTATTGTGGCCTGGTTTTCTTCTTTTACAGCATTTGGACCGTCTTCGTTCATGTCTATTGGTGTCACTTTGTTACTTATCTTCATGTGACACCTATATGGAATTTCCCTCAGTTTGAAGTGTTTGTGTCAGTTCATGAAATTTTGAACACACCGGAGTTTCATCTATAATTTTAGCCTTTGCAAGTAGGATAATCCCTTTTGTGATAGCACAACTGTCACCTTGGAAGGTCATTACATTGCCTTGTGAGTTTCTTTACTGGCAAAAGATTAGTTTCACGAGCAGGGCCATAGAGGACATTTTTCACAGGTATTTTTCTGGTGACACTCTGGGAAATAGGACAGTAAAGAAAACGGTCTCCTATTCCTTCTGATTCCATTATTTACCCATTAGCTGTGGTGATTTTTTCTGTTTTACTCTGGTCAAGGTGAATAAACAAATTTATTTGATTTGTCATGTTACTCGTAGCTCCTGCAACAACACACCATGCCTGCAAAAATGAGGTGCAACTTTTGTATTAAAAACATATTCATTGTCCAAAGCAAAATCCGTTTCTTCCTCCATACTTTTGGCCCATTGTAGTTTAGTTTGTTTTTGCATCCTAGCTTTCTAGATTCTGCAATCTGCTTTTAAATGACCTTCTTTCTTGTACACAAAACATTCATGTGTTTCTTGTTGTATGTTACTGTTTTTATTCCTATATTTTATCTTTAACCACTTGCCCTCCTGAAGATTTACCTCCATTCATGACTAATATTTTTTGCTTTTTGGCACTGTGCTACTTTAAGTGACAATTGTGCGGTCATGCACCACTGTACTCAAATTAAATTTATATAAATTGTTTGCACAAATAGAGCTTTCTTTTGGTGGTATTTGATCACCACTGGGGTTTTTTTTTTTGCGTTATAAATAAAAAAAAAACCTTAAAAAAAACCCCAGTATTTTCACTTTCTGCTATAAAACATATGCAGTAAACACATTTAAAAAAATCAAAGTTTTTAATAAATTTAGGCCAATATATATTCTGCTACATATTTGTGGTAAAAAAAAAATCTCAATAAGCGAATAGATTGATTTGCGTGAAAGTTATAGCATCTACAAACATACTGTAATTTTTATTTATATATTCATTTTATACTAGTAACGGCGGTGATTATAGTGGGGGCTGTGATAGTATGGCAGGCAATCTGACACTTTTAACACTTTGTGAGAACTAGTGACACTAGTACAGTGATCAGTGCTAAAAATATACACTGTCACTGTACTAATGACATGGCTGGGATGTGGTTAACTGTGTGCTGTTTTTACTAAGGGATGGGGCAGGTTTTATTCCTTGCTTTGCAGTTAAACAAAAACCGGTACATTCACAGAACTCTGTCCTGACATTCTCTTCGCTGATCAGTGGGTACCGGTGGTCAATCATTGGCCAGGACCTGCTGATTGGCTACTGCACAGCCGGGACCGCAGCCGCGTGTGTGTGCCCCCTACCCGGAAGTGCTGGATCATGTATTAGATACATAATTCAGTGCATGAGAGCCACTCTGCCACCATACTCCGACGTGAAATGGTAAAAGCAGACAGCTACAGAAGCACTGTCACTGTTAATGCTTTTTGTTTTACATTTATATCCATTCACAAGCTTACCCTAAACATATTCCAATGTCAGTCTAGGACCTGAATGTGCATCAAGTGCTGTGACAAGCATTTCATCACTTTCTGGTAAACTGCTTAGTAATACTGCTGCAACATGAAAATCTTTTTATTTCTTCTCCTATACCTCTCAGGCGTTCAGTTATTTTCAAGGTGTGCCTTATGTAATCCTGCATATCCTGGACTTCCATCAGGTTGATCTGGTATAGCCATGTGATCAAATACAGTTTATTGCTGAGATTAGCTCTTTCATGCACCTTCTGTAGTCCTTCCCACAGGTCTTTAGAATTTCACACTTAGATATATGTATGATTTGATCATCTTCTATGCTATGAGAAATTGTGCTCTGAGCTTTGTGATCTTTCTCTATCTAATCATCTGAAGATTGTTCTGGCCTCACTTTATTTCTACATTTCTACATACCTTCTCTTATTAGCAGCATTTTCATCTTGAACTTTCTAGATTGGTAGTTCTGGTTTGTCAGATTTGTAAATTAAAGCTTTGTTGCAGCTGTGTTACTGGCCATGTTATGTTATTCTGTTGCAATCCTGCAGTTGTTTGCTGTAGCTGGCTATGACAGGGCTATGACTGGGTTCTCAGCATTTCTCTGGGTGTCTGGGCTATGTCCGGGCCCAAACCTGTTAGAAATTCTGTATATAGCCCTACAAAACAGACAGTAAACAATCCACATTTGCTTTATCTGCTGCTTAACCACTTGAGGACCGCCGTATTGGCAATGTACGTCAACACAATGGCACAGGCAGGCACAATCACGTAAATGTACGTGAATGCCTTCTAGCGGGTGGGGGGTCCGATCGGACCCCCTCCCTCTAGATACGGCGGTCCCTTTCGGTGCCGGAGCGATCGGCGATGAGGGGATGGCCGTTGGTTTCCGCCCATCCCCTCTCGATCGCTCCTGGCCAGTGACGAACTTCCTCCCCTGTGAAAATGTAAACACAGGAGGAGGAAGTGATGTCACACTCCTCGTGGCGGTCTTTTTGAACCGGACAGCGAGGAGTGAAGACATTCAAGTAAGTGCACCAACAGTCCACTGACACATAGGTACACACAGGCACACATTTCACCCCAGTCACCCCCCGATCACCCCCCCGATCGGCCCCCCGCCCCCCCCCCAGTCACAGTGTCACTAATGCAGTGTTCATTTATTTATTGATCACTACATTTAGTGTCAGTTGTGACTGTAAAAAGTGTCAGGGCAGCTAGTGTTAGGCCCCTTTAGGTCCAGGGTAGCCCCCTACCCCCCCTAATAAAGGTTTAACCCCTTGATTGCCCTCCCAGTTAACCCTTTCACCCTCTTTTACCAGTGTCACTAAGCGATCGTTTTTCTGATCGCTGCAATAGTGTCACTGGTCCCGCTAGGAAGCTAGTTTTTTTTTTAGGTTCAACGCCAGGTTTTTATACCGTTAGGTACCCCGATATATAACCTAATAAAGGTTTTAACCCTTTGATTGCCCCTAGAGTTAACCCTTTCACCAGCGATCGCTGCATAAGTGTCACTGGTGACGCTGTTTAGCCAGTTAGTTATTTAGTTATTTAGGTTCCCCGTCAGCTTTTTATAAAGCTTCAGGTACCCCCATATAAATACCCAATAAAGGTTTTAACCCCTGATTGCCCTTAGTTAACCCTTTCACCAGTGATCACCGTATAAGTGTTACGGGTGACGCTGGTTAGGTAGTTCGCTTTTTATAGCATCAGGGCACCCGCCATTTATTACCTAATAAAGGTTTAACCCCCTGATCACCCGGCGGGTGATATAAATTTGGTTTTAGGGTCAGAAAGGGTCTGCGTCGCCCCAGGCAGTGCTAGGTTAGTGCCAGCACCGCTAACACACACGCGCAAAGCATACACCTCCCTTAGTGGTATAGTATCCGAACAGATCAATATCTGATCTGATCAGATCTATACTAGCGTGCCCAGCAATTTAGGGTTCTAAAAAAACGCATTGTTAGCGGGATCAGCCCAGATACCTGCTAGCACCTGCGTTTTGCCCCTCTGCCCAGCCCAGCCCAGCCCAGCCCACCCAAGTGCAGTATCGATCGATCACTGTCACTTACAAAACACAACACACATAACTGCAGCGTTCGCAGAGTCAGGCCTGATCCCTGCGATCGCTAACAGTTTTTTTTGGTAGCGTTTTATACAGTCGCTGACAGGCTAGGTGCTTTTTTACCTGTGAGTCTCACTACTGTACCCCTAAATTTAGAGCCCAAAATGGCAAAGCGAAGGTACACTAGTGAAGAGGCCTACACGTTTCTGAGCATGACAGATAGTGAAGAGGAAGACACTGATCTGTCAGATTCAGGCTCAGAATACGAACCTGTAGAGGACAGCGCCTCCATGTCAGATAGCTCTGACGACGAAGAAGAGGTCCCTGCTATTGTCAGGCGTACCCGACCCCAATTTTCTGATGTTGTTGAGGTGCAGGAACCGCAAGTCCCTCGTATGGAGTATAGAGCCAGTACTAGCGCCGCTCATCCTTTTGGTGAACTGGCAAGCACCAGCGGCCTAGTACACCCTGGACGTACATCCAGCACTGCAGTATCACGTGGTGACGTGGCGAGTCCCATAAGTGCAGTTCAAGCTGGCGAGGTGGCAAGCACAAGTAGTGTCCCGCTGCCACCAAGAAGAAGACAAAGACAGGCCCGTCGTACCCATAGTGCCCTTCCTGCAGAATTCGCCAATCCTGATTGGGTGCCCACCACTTCTGCAGAACCCGTACTTCCCCCATTCACTGCCCAACCCGGTATTCAGGTGGATACAGATGATTTTACGCCACTCGATTTTTATTCTCTGTATCTCACGGAAGATCTCTATAGATCTATTGTGGACCAAACCAATTTATATGCTGGTCAACGCATCGCCGCTAATCCCCAGTTGCCGTCTCTTGCCAGAGATTGGAAACCAGTTACGGTTTCCGAATTTAAGACGTTTTTGGGCCTTTCCCTCAACATGGGCACACATAAATTTATGCGGATGCGGGCTTATTGGTCCACGCATCCGGCTGACCACATGCCCGTGTTCTCTAACTCCATGTCCAGGAAACGATACGAGCAGATCTTGCGGTTCTTGCACTTCAGTGACAATGAACTTTGTCGTCCACGTGGAGACCCTGAATACGATCGGCTCTACAAAATTCGGCCCCTCATAAACCACTTCAACCAACGTTTTGCAGACTTGTTTACTCCCCAAAAAGTTGTCTGCGTTGATGAGTCCCTGGTTAAGTTTACTGGTCGCTTGTCATTCAAACAGTACATTCCCAACAAGCGTACCAGATACGGGGTCAAGCTCTATAAGTGCTGTGACAGGGCCACAGGCTATGCATGGAGCTTTATGGTTTATGAGGGTAAAGATAGTTACGTAGAGCCGGAGAACTGCCCTGATTACATAGGAAGCGCTGGCAAGATAGTGTGGAAATTGGTGTCACCCTTATTCGGAAAGGGGTACCACTTGTACGTGGACAACTATTACACCAGCGTGCCACTGTTTAGTCATTTATTTAATAATCAGATTGGAGCATGTGGCACCGTGCGACCTAATCGCCGGGGCTTTCCCCAGCGGCTTGTAGATTCCCGTCTTAGGCTGGGGGAGAGAGCCTGCTATCGGTGTAATAATTTGCTCGCTATGAAGTGGAGGGATAATAAGAATGTTTTCGTTCTTACCTCCCTTCATGCAGACACGACGGTCCAAATTTCTACAGCGACTGGTATTGTGGAGAAACCCCTCTGTGTCCACGAATATAACAAAAATATGGGAGGGGTGGACCTCAATGACCAGATGTTGGCGCCGTATCTAACTTCCCGTAAGACCAGACGCTGGTACAAAAAAGTGTCTGCTTACTTATTTCAATTGGCTTTGCTGAATGCTTTTGTGCTATACAAAACTTCAGGCGGAACATTAACCTTTCTTTTCTTCCAAAGAGAGGTTGTCACAGAGCTTCTGTTTCCAGACGGTTCTGTACCTCACCATTCCCAACCAAATGCAGTAAGCCGGCTGCATGAGAGGCATTATTCTTATGTCCTCCCGAGTACCCCTACCCAACGAGCCCCCCAAAAAAGATGTTGTGTCTGTAGCAAGCGCGGATATAGGCGTGACACCCGTTCTTATTGTCCACGCTGTCCTGGCAATCCTGGTCTTTGTCAGGGTGAGTGTTTTGAACGCTACCACACACTAGTGAAGTATTAGCGTAGGGTACAGCATTTCACAGGCTAGGCACACTTACACAGGGTCTCCCAAGATGCCATCGCATTTTGAGAGACCCGAACCGTTACAGTTACAGTTTACAGTTCAAAAAAAAGTGTATAAAAAAAAAAAAATATATAAAATATAAAAACCAAAAATAGTTGTCGTTTTATTGTTCTCTCTCTCTCTCTCTCTCTCTCTCTCTCTCTCTTCTCTCAAATTTTTTATACTTTACTGTTTACTGTGTTATTGTTAACCATTTTTCATGTTTTCAGGTACGCCATTCAGCTGCAGCGTGGATTTATTTATCTTGACAGCAACAGCGTTTGCTCCCACGATACATAAAGCCGCGACTCCAGTGCTGTAGGAGGTGATTTCACCACCACAGTTAAAAAAGAGCATACCGTATATACTCGAGTATAGGCCGACCCGAATATAAGCCGAGGCCCCCAATTTACCCCCAAAAAACTGGAAAACTTATTGACTCGTGTATAAGCCGAGGGTGAGACATGGCTGTCCATCCCTGTGTGTCCGTCCATCCCTGTGTGTGTGTCCGTCCATCCATCCCTGTGTGTGTGTCCATCCATCCATCCATCCATCCATCCCTGTGTGTGTGTCCGTCCATCCATCCCTGTGTGTGTATCCATCCATCCATCCATCCCTGTGTGTGTGTGTGTGTGTGTGTGTGTGTGTGTGTGTGTATTCATCCATCCATCCATCCCTGTGTGTGTGTGTGTGTGTGTGTGTGTATCCATCCATCCATCCATCCATCCCTGTGTGTGTGTGTGTGTGTGTGTGTGTATCCATCCATCCATCCATCCATCCCTGTGTGTGTGTGTGTGTGTGTGTGTGTGTGTGTGTGTGTGTGTCCGTGCAGCCTTGTGTGTGTCCAGCCTACCTGTGTCCCAAGCCTCCGTCCCGAGCCGCCGTCGTCCCGAGCCTCCTCTGTCCCGTGCCTCCTCTGTCCCGTGCCTCCTCTGTCCCGTGCCTCCTCTGTCCCGTGCCTCCTCCGTTCCGTGCCTCCTCCGTCCCGTGTCGTGCCGATGGATCGCCGCTCTTCTCGGCGGCCATTCTACAATTCAAAAGCCGCGCCTCCGTCCTCCGCCTGTGATAGGCGGAACACTCAATTTCCCAGCAGCCTGTGTTCCGCCTATCACGGACATCCTCTCATACTCGTCCGTAGTATGAGAATGAACGGATGTCCGTGATAGGCGGAACACTGACTGCTGGGAAATTCAGTGTTCCGCCTATCACAGGCGGAGGCGGAGAAGGAGGCGCGGCTTTTGAATTTTAATGTCCGCCGTCTGTCTGCTCGATACGCTGATCGAGCAGTCAGACAGCGGTGACTCGAGTATAAGCCGAGGGGGCACTTTCAGCCTCAAAAAAGAGGCTGAAAATCTCGGCTTATACTCGAGTATATACGGTATATGCCGAAGCATGGGGGCATAAGGGGTGGAGGAGCGATTTTGCTCCTAATGCCGCGTACATACGGTCAAAATTCCGACGGAGGGCTTGCCCGTGGAAAAGTTTGAACGTATGTACGCAGCATAACTTTTTTGCGGGAGGATGCCCCCATGCTTCGGCATATATATATTTTAGGCACAGGTTGTGTTAAAAAATGTTTTATTTTTTACTGTTTTTTTTGGCAATTGCTTTGCAGGTATGGTATGGTAAGGTTTTACTGGGATGTTACTTTGTTTTAACGTTAACCATAATTTGCTTAGCAGGTACGCCATTCAGCTGCAGCGCGGATTTATTTATCTTGACAGCAACAGCGTTTGCTCCCACGATACATAAAGCCGTGACTCCAGTGCTGTAGGCGGTGATTTCACCACCACAGTTAAAAAAGAGCATATATGCCGAAGCATGGGGGCATAAGGGGTGGAGGAGTGATTTTGCTCCTAATGCCGCGTACATACGGTCAAAATTCTGACAGGGGGCTTGCCCGTGGAAAAGTTTGAACGTATGTACGCAGCATAACTTTTTTGCGGGAGGATGCCCCCATGCTTCGGCATATATATATTTTAGGCACAGGTTGTGTTAAAAAATGTTTTATTTTTTACAGTTTTTTTTTGGCAATTGCTTTGCAGGTATGGTATGGTAAGGTTTTACTGGGATGTTACTTTGTTTTAACGTTAACCATAATTTGCTTAGCAGGTACGCCATTCAGCTGCAGCGCGGATTTATTTATCTTGACAGCAACAGCGTTTGCTCCCACGATACATAAAGCCGTGACTCCAGTGCTGTAGGCGGTGATTTCACCACCACAGTTAAAAAAGAGCATATATGCCGAAGCATGGGGGCATAAGGGGTGGAGGAGTGATTTTGCTCCTAATGCCGCGTACATACGGTCAAAATTCCGACAGGGGGCTTGCCCATGGAAAAGTTTGAACGTATGTACGCGGCATAACTTTTTTGCGGGAGGATCCCCCCATGCTTCGGCATATATAAATGGTGCATGTATGTCCATCATTAGAAGTGGGTGGATGAAGGGAGGTATCTAATGGTGGGCATACCCACCGATCAATCTCTTTTTTTTCGTTCAGACAACATGACTCTCAGTAAATAGCTTGGGGTGTCTACTTTCCAAAATGGGGTAATTTGGGGGGGTTTTGTGCTATTTTGGCATTTTATGGCCTTTGCACCCTTAGAAATCCTGAAGGTGGTGATTGGTTTTTGGGGTGCCGTACGCGACTAGACTCCCAAAAAGTCCCACACATGTGGTATCCCCATACTCGGGAGAAGTAGCTGAATATATTTTGGGGTGCAATTCCACATATAACCATGGCATGTGTGAGCAATATATCATTTAGTGACAACTTTTTGTACATTTTTTTTTTTTTTAGTCATTATTCAATCCCTTAGGACAAAAAAAATAAATATTCAATGGGCTCAACATACCCATCAGCAGTTTCCTTGGGGTGTCTACTTTCCAAAATGGGGTCATTTGGGGGGGTTTTGTGCCATCTTGGCATTTTATGGCCGTCAAAACTGTGATAGGTAGTGATAGGTAGTGAGGAGTAAAATAAAAAAATTATGCCCTTAGAAATCCTGAAGGCGGTGCTTGGATTTCGGGGTCCCGTACGCGGCTAGGCTCCCAAAAAGTCCCACACATGTGGTATCCCTGTACTCAGGAGAAGCAGCAGAATGTATTTTGGGGTGTCATTTCACATATGCCCATAGCATGTGTGAGCAATATATCATTTAGTGACAACTTTGTGCAAAAAAAAAAAAGTTTGTAATATTCCCGCAACTTGTGGCAAAATATAAAATATTCCATGGACTCAACATGCCTCTCAGTAAATAGCTTGGGGTGTCTACTTTCCAAAATGGGGTCATTTTGGGGGGTTTTGTGCTATTTTGGCTTTTTATGGCCTTCGAAACTGTGATAGGTAGTGAGGGGTGAAATCAAAAATTTGCACCCTTAGAAATCCTGAAGGTGGTGATTGGTTTACGGGATGCCGTGCGCGACTATACTCCCAAAAAGTCCCACACATGTGGTATTCCCGTACTCGGGAGAAGTAGCGGAATATATTTTGGGGTGCAATTCCACATATAACCATGGCATGTGTGAGCAATATATCATTTAGTGACAACTTTTTGTACATTTTTTTTTTTTTTTTTTTTAGTCATTATTCAATCCCTTAGGACAAAAAAAATAAATATTCAATGGGCTCAACATACCCATCAGCAGTTTCCTTGGGGTGTCTACTTTCCAAAATTGGGTCATTTGGGGGGGGTTTGTGCCATCTTGGCATTTTATGGCCGTCAAAACTGTGATAGGTAGTGATAGGTAGTGAGGAGTAAAATAAAAAAATTATGCCCTTAGAAATCCTGAAGGCGGTGCTTGGATTTCGGGGTCCCGTACGCGGCTAGGCTCCCAAAAAGTCCCACACATGTGGTATCCCTGTACTCAGGAGAAGCAGCAGAATGTATTTTGGGGTGTCATTTCACATATGCCCATAGCATGTGTGAGCAATATATCATTTAGTGACAACTTTGTGCAAAAAAAAAAAAGTTTGTAATATTCCCGCAACTTGTGGCAAAATATAAAATATTCCATGGACTCAACATGCCTCTCAGTAAATAGCTTGGGGTGTCTACTTTCCAAAATGGGGTCATTTTGGGGGGTTTTGTGCTATTTTGGCTTTTTATGGCCTTCGAAACTGTGATAGGTAGTGAGGGGTGAAATCAAAAATTTGCACCCTTAGAAATCCTGAAGGTGGTGATTGGTTTTCGGGATGCCGTGCGCGACTAGACTCCCAAAAAGTCCCACACATGTGGTATCCCCGTACTCGGGAGAAGTAGCGGAATATATTTTGGGGTGCAATTCCACATATAACCATGGCATGTGTGAGCAATATATCATTTAGTGACAACTTTTTGTACATTTTTTTTTTTTTTTTTTTTTAGTCATTATTCAATCCCTTAGGACAAAAAAAATAAATATTCAATGGGCTCAACATACCCATCAGCAGTTTCCTTGGGGTGTCTACTTTCCAAAATGGGGTCATTTGGGGGGGTTTTGTGCCATCTTGGCATTTTATGGCCGTCAAAACTGTGATAGGTAGTGATAGGTAGTGAGGAGTAAAATAAAAAAATTATGCCCTTAGAAATCCTGAAGGCGGTGCTTGGATTTCGGGGTCCCGTACGCGGCTAGGCTCCCAAAAAGTCCCACACATGTGGTATCCCTGTACTCAGGAGAAGCAGCAGAATGTATTTTGGGGTGTCATTTCACATATGCCCATAGCATGTGTGAGCAATATATCATTTAGTGACAACTTTGTGCAAAAAAAAAAAAGTTTGTAATATTCCCGCAACTTGTGGCAAAATATAAAATATTCCATGGACTCAACATGCCTCTCAGTAAATAGCTTGGGGTGTCTACTTTCCAAAATGGGGTCATTTTGGGGGGTTTTGTGCTATTTTGGCTTTTTATGGCCTTCGAAACTGTGATAGGTAGTGAGGGGTGAAATCAAAAATTTGCACCCTTAGAAATCCTGAAGGTGGTGATTGGTTTTCGGGATGCCGTGCGTGACTATACTCCCAAAAAGTCCCACACATGTGGTATCCCCGTACTCAGGAGAAGTAGCGGAATATATTTTGGGGTGCAATTCCACATATAACCATGGCATGTGTGAGCAATATATCATTTAGTGACAACTTTTTGTACTTTTTTTTTTTTTTTTGTCATTATTCAATCCCTTAGGACAAAAAAAATAAATATTCAATGGGCTCAACATACCCATCAGCAGTTTCCTTGGGGTGTCTACTTTCCAAAATGGGGTCATTTGGGGGGGGTTTGTACTGCCCTGCCATTTTAGCACCTCAAGAAATGAGATAGGCAGTCATAAATTAAAAGCTGTGTAAATTCCAGAAAATGTACTCTAGTTTGTAGACGTTATAACTTTTGCGCAAACCAAAAAATATACGCTTATTGACATTTTTTTTACTAAAGACATGTGGCTGAATAAATTTTGCCCTCAATGTATGACTAAAATTTAGTTTATTCGATTTTTCTTATAACAAAAAGAAGAAAATATCATTTTTTTTCAAAATTTTCGCTCTTTTTCCATTTATATCGCAAAAAATAAAAATCGCAGAGGCAATCAAATACCATCAAAAGAAAGCTCTATTTGTGGGAAGAAAAGGACGCAAATTTCGTTTGGGTGCAATATTGCATGACCGCGCAATTACCAGTTAAAGCAGCGCAGTGTGAAATTGGAAAAAGACCTCTGGTCCTTAAGGTATTTATTGGTCCGGGGCTGAAGTGGTTAATAAGTACAGGACACAGGAAACTTTATTATAAATAAAAAACATGGAGTTTAAAGAAGTAAACCCTGCAGAGGTAAAGCATAATGGACTACTATGCATCGCATAGTAGTCCATTATGTGTCACTTACCTGACACAGGAGCCAGCGAAGTCACCGCTGTCCCCTGTAGTCCGCCGCATCCATCTTCTCGGTGGGTCTCACTGCTCCGCCGCTGTCATTCGGCGAAGCCGCGATGACGTCACTCTCGCGCATGCGCACGGGAGCCGCCACTCGCGGCATATTGCCGTTGACCTGGGCGCGCTCAGTGTGCCGTAGACAGCGGTGCCTGTCTTTCGACAAATATCTCCTAAACCGTGTAGGTTTAGGAGATATTTCTTGGACCTACAGGTAAGCCTTAATCTAGGCTTACCTGTAGGTCAAAGTGTGTTGTAAGGGTTTACAACCACTTTAAAGTGTTACTAAACCTAGTAATATGAAAAATAGTTAATCCGCCCACCCATTACATCCCCTCCCCCCTCCCCACAGTGCCCAAAGCTTATAAATCTTATTTTTACATTAAAATACTGCCACTATATATGTAGCACTTACCCCCGAAGAAGCTGCTGATAATTTATTGGGCCTGTACTCTGCTATTTCCACCCCCAGTGATTTGGTCCAACCCGCTTGATACAGCTGTGTAACAGTGTTGGTGCAAAACCCAATAATAAAAGACAGTTGAATAGTCACAGATTATATTCACTTTACCTGTGTTGTCACCTGGGTACACACTGCTACATCTGTTTGGAGAATGAACAAGCCTCACAACCGATTGTATTAAACCAAAACATAAGTTTACTAGAACAGGTTCAAACATCAAACTTAAGAACCGTAATTGGTATACAATCCTGACACAGTAATGAAGCAAGCAATTGTGAATGGCTATCACATGAGAGCTACCTGTATTGCTCCTGCAGGCGTGTCTTCAAGTGGGACTAATGCTCAGGCAATATAACCTCAGCACTGGGCTCCTTCTGACTTCCAGTACACTGTGCAGACACCATAAGATCTATAATATGCTACACAGTATTTGGCAAGGATGATATACCACAATATAATTAACTCAGTATTCCCCCTACAGTTCCTAGTAGGTAATAGCAACACTGTAAGGCCTTACAGTAAGGAATCTAGTGTCTTATCTTCTTTTCTTCAGCTAGCCATTTATACTGCAGTACTTATAATCTGCAGGATTTCCGACCAGTAAAGCAGTGTAGGATAATATATAGCAGTAATTTCAATTGTGCAAAGTATTTGTGAACTCCTTCCCTGGGAATGTACTTCCAGCAGCAGTCACTTAGTAATAAAATCAGGCTTGAGGCCTATGTAAGTGTAACTCTATTGAACTGAACTGTTCTGTGTGACTACAGGTCCCAGCAATTCTTTAAAGTTAGTCTAATGTGTGAAGTGCAGTATTTAACTTCTGGGCAACAGCCCTCTCCCCACACCAGGTCCAGACAGATGAATGCCTCTGCTCCTTGGGTTCCCAGTCCTGCCACAGTCAGCTCTGTCCTGCTGCACCTCTCTGCACAAAGACCAGGACCTCCGTCTGGCTCCGTAAGATGTCTCTGGATTCTCCCCGATCCGACCACACTGTTGCTCCAGCAGGCTGTAGTGTAGACTGTCTCCGGTGGCTTCAAATGTTGCTCCGCACCGAGCAGGCTGCAGCTCTCTGGAACACCTCATCACAGATCCTTATAGGTGGATCTAAATACCAATTTATAGCATTGTCTATTGTTTAGCATTACATAGCGTTAGAAGGAAAAAATACCAGTGCTATATATACTTTTTTGTCTGATCTGTATACCACAGTCATGTGATAAACTGCAGTGTTTGCCTGAGTGCTGAGTGTTCAGTTAGGAGGAGATTTCAACTACAACCTATGTCCTCCTGCTGTTAGGGGAGGCAGATCATCCATCAATCAGGATATGACATCCCACCCACTGTGTTCTTTTTTTAGTTACTGGGCATGGAGGAGGAGAGAAGGACTGGGCTGTCATTTAGGATCTGTATACACGCCCACATGTTTGATGTCAATATCATGTGACCTGAAAAACTCAGCTCAAACAGGAAATATTCTCAGCAATAGATACCAAAATGAGCATGTGCAGCAGTACTACCCTCACTGTGTCTTATCTGGCCTTGCCAAAAGAGACCCTGCAGGAGGGGGATGATCTGCCCATACAGGATCAAAGAGCCTTTTTACACAATACAGAGGATTAACGCCTTCAGTTCCACAGTAAGTATAACAAGCATGCTTTACTGCATATACAGACTGATTTTACCATTGTGGGTTTAGTAACACTAACCATACGTGCAGCTACAAACTTGTAAACACTGCCATCTACTGGCTGATGTAGTTGTTGTACAAAATATATGAACAATGTATTCTAACAAATATTAAAATGTCTTTGGTCAGCCTGATGAAGACTATGTTTGCATATAGAACACTCTAAAGCCCCATACACAGAATCAGATTTTCTGCAGATTTTTGTCTTCAGATTTACCAAAACCATGTAGTGCAAGGGCCTGCCTGATTGCTTACAAATTGAAACTCCTAAGGTTTGACCTCATATTATATGGTTTTGGTAAATCTGAAGGAAAAACCCAGCAGAAAATCTGATAGTGTGCATGGGGCTTAAGTATTGTCCACATGGGATTCTAAGCCTTCCTGATTGAAAGAACTAACCTTTAATGAATGAAAGGATTTAGCCAGGGTCAGTTATACTAAGGATGTACAGTAAGTGTTAGGTGGTGCAAGACATGCTCCATCCAGGCAATGAGGCTATAATTGAGAATCTGTACAACTGCTAGAGGGATTGTAAAAATGTTATCATAAAAAAAGTCCATAAAAATGTAAAAACAAAATCAAAGTCTCAAATACACTTTTTTTAGTCTGTAAGAAAATTATGTATATACTTCCCCAGTAGGCGTTTGGTTGTCCCCAGTGCCATATGATTCCCTTAAATTTTTTGCTGTTTGTATTAAATTTGGTATTAGTAAAAATGGCATATCATACAATACACCAGTATGCCATACTGTGCCTTGAAAAAGTATTCGTACCCCTTGAAATTTTCCACATTTTGTCATGACACAGCCAAAAACATAAAGGTATTTTATTGAGATTTTTTGTGATAGACCAACACAAAGTGGCACATAATTGTGAAGTGGAAGGAAAATGATAAATGATTTTCAAACTGTTTTATGAATAAATCTGTGAAAAGTGTGGCGTGCATTTGTGTTCAGCCCCCTTTACTCTGATACCCCAAACTAAAATCTAGTGGATCCAACTGCCTTCAGAACTCACCTAATTAGTATATAGAGCCCACCTGTGTGTAATTTAATCTCAGTACAAATACAGCTGTGTGTGAAGCCCAACAAATAGTAACTGCAAACCTACCAAGACAAGGCCGTCCACCTAAACTGACAGGCCGGGTAAGGAGAGCATTATTCAGAGAAGCAGCCAAGAGGCTGATGGTAACTCTGGAGGAACTACAGAGATCCATAGCTCAAGTGGAAGAATCAGTTCATGACAACTATTAGTCGTACACTCCACAAATCTAGCCTTTATGGAAGAGTGATAAGAAGAAAGCCATTGTTTGAACAAAGCCATAAAAATTCTTGTTTGCAGTTCACAATAAGCCATATAGGGACACAGCAAACGTGGGAGAAGGTGCTCTGGTCAGATGAGACCAAAATTGTAATTTTTGCCCCAAAAACAAAATGCTATGTGTGGTGGAAAACTAACACTGCACATCACCCTGAACATACCATCCCATCCGTGAAACATGGTGGTGGCAGCATCATGTTGTGGGGATGCTTTTCTTCAGCAGGGACAGGGAAGTGGTCAGAGTTGATGGGAAGATGGATGGAGCCAAATATAGGGCAATCTTAGAAGATAACCTGTTAAGCCCCATACACACTATCAGTTTTTCTGCTGAGTTTTTCCTTCAGATTTACCAAAACCATATGATATGAGGTCAAACCTTAGGAGTTTAAATTTGTATGCAATCAGGCAGGCCCTTGCCCTACATGGTTTTGGTAAACCTGAAGGAAAAACTCAGCAGAAAAACTGATCGTGTGTATGGGGCTTTAGAGTCTGCAAAAGACTTGAGACGGGGGCGGAGGTTCACCTTCCAGCAGGATAACGACCCTAAACATACAGCCAAAGCTACACTGGAATGGTTTAGATCAAAGCATATTTATGTGTTAGAATGGCCCAGTCAAAGTCCAGACCTATCTCTAATTGAGAATCTGTGGCAAGACTTTGCTGTTCACAGATGCTCTCCATCCAATCGGACAGAGCTTGAGCTATTTTGCAAAGAAGAATGGACAAATGCACACTACACTTTTCAGATATTTATTTGTAAAAAATGTTGAAAAAATGTATTTGTAAAAAATGTATCATTTTCCTTCCACTTCACAATCATGTGCCACTTTGTGTTGGTCTATCACTAATAAAATACATTTATGTTTTTGGTTGTAACATGACAAAATGTGGAAAATTTTTAAGGATATGAATACTTTTTTAAGGCACTGTATACAGTTAAATGACTAAAAAGAAGACAACCTTTAACTTTATTTATCTCTTCAATAGCAAATTTTATAAAGTGTTGATATAACCGTCTAACCCTCTAAATCTAACCCTTCTTTTTCAAAGTATCCTCACCCCCATTTGAAAAAGCCATGACTGAATGATGAAATGCATCAGGACGTGGCCCGGATGATGTCATCATGTTAGGCGGAACCAGAAGTTGTCAAACTTGGTATGGTATCTGAAGCCAAAACTTATCCTTAAGGGGCAAATGCAAATGCAAATAAAAAGCAATTGCTTCTATATTCACTAGGTGAATTGCGCTTATTTTGTGAGTGTCATTTTAAACCTGCCGTTTAATAAATTTGACTAGTGTCATAATATATCATCATTGTTCCTGATTCTTTGAGCCGACTGATGATACAGTATCTCACAAAGGTGAGTACACCCCTCACATTTTTGTAAATATTTTATTATATCTTTTCATGTGACAACACTGAAGAAATAACACTTTCCTACAATGTAAAGTAGTGAGTGTACAACTTGTATAAGAGTGTAAATTTGCTCTCCCCTCAAAAAAACTCAACACACAGCCATTATTGTCTAAACCACTGGCAACAAAAGTGAGTACACCCCTAAGTAATAATGTTTTAATTAGGCCCAATTAGCCATTTTCCCTCCCCAGCGTCATGTGACTCGTTAGTGTTACAAGGTCTCAAGTGTGAATGGGGAGCCGTGTGTTAAATTTGGTGTTATCGCTCTCTCTCATACTGGTCACTGAAAGTTCAACATGGCTCCTCATGGCAAAGAACAAGATGGCCTAGGCTAGAAGAAGATTGCCAAGACCCTGAAACTGAGCTGCAGCATGATGGCCAAGACCATAAAATGGTTTAACAGGACAGATTCCACTCAGAACAGGCCTCGCCATGGTCGACCAAAGAAGTTGAGTGCACATGCTCAGCTACACAAGAAAGCCTGTTTGCTGAAGACAAGAAGACTAAGGACATGAATTACTGGAACTTTTTTTTGCATTGATACATGTCCCCTGGGGCAGGACCCAGGTCCTCAAATACTTTTTAGGACAGTAACTTGCATGTTAGCCTTTAAAATTAGCACTTTAGATTTTGAACGTTCGAGTCCCATAATAGGGTTCTAAAGTTCACACGAAGTTTAGGTCTGTTTGCAGGTTCTTGTGCAAACCGAACAGGGGGGTCTTTGGCTCATCCTTATTCACACATAATTGGGCAATTCTTATGGTGGAGGACCACATGGCAATACATTAATAATTGATATTCACATAAGAAGATATTTGGGGAGTTTTTGAGTTGGATATTTTGGACAATTGAGGTATACGTTATATAATGTTTCATATATATTTTTATGTATATGCCAATTGTTCATTTATATATGAATTAGAGACACTAGTATTTATTTTGATTAAATTTGATGTCTTTTCTGCATATTTGAGTAGTATTAGATTGGTTGTGCTGCTGTGTTTTTTTTTTTTTTTGTTTTTCTTTAAGGATTTATCCACATGGATGATTTAAGGCTTAAAATCTGCCCTAGAAGTGAACAGCTGTACTTAGTTACATGCTAGTGCTTTTGTGCATTGGCATGGACATTCTACTTTATTTCTAAGACTGACCGTGCTACCTGTGACTCCCCAGGTGGGCTAATATGCCGTGATTTTACACTAGGGCCAATTTTAAGCCTCAGTTCATGTGCAAGAGGAGTAAGTCCTGGCCTTTTAGTTCCAACCACAGTTAAGAAAAGTAAAATATATGAAACCTTTTACATTCTCAGGAAATATAACTAATGCAGCAAATAGGACTAATGCAAAAGGTTGTCCAGCCCTCTGATGATGCAAATGATATGACTCCCTGCAGAGAAAGCAACCAACTGTTCTCTCAGTACTGTACATGTGCCAAAAAACATGGCTAATTTCCTCACCCCAACATTCAGAAGTTCCTGATTCAATATTTACAAACTTTTGGGAGTGATAAACACTGGTCACAAAGCACAGTATAGATTTTGTGTTTTGAAAACTGGGCAGAAAAATAACAAAAGTGCTTATTTAACAAGCTCAGGCAACTGTCATCTTCATCTATACAACAATATACAACAGAACATGACTTACACAAAAGTCTAGAAGGTACATTGATTATACATATCTAATATTAGAGATGGATGAACTTCCGACGGGACGTTTCGCGAACGCGAACCGTGAACGCAGCCGAAAGTTTGCGAACTGCAAAGTTTGCGGCGGGCCCCATTGACTTCAAAGGCAGGTGAACTTTAAAAACCTACAGGTCATATTTCCAGCCACAAAATAATTACTAGCTGTGCACACATAGTCTCACCACATGGCCACTGACATAACACATGTATGAAGTGAATCTGGGATCGACAACTACAAGCATTCTTTTTTTATCTGTGAAATTTTGACAATTCAGGACTCAGGAGCGCATGAAGGCGGTGGAGGAGAGGAAAGGTCAGGGTAGGCTATGAAGAGGGTGCAGGAGATGATCACCAGCACCGTGATAGAGTGCAGTGACACCAGCACCGTGATATAGAGCACTGACACCAGCACCCTGATATAGAGCACTAACACCAGCACTGTGATAGAGTGCACTGACACCAGCACCGTGATATAGAGCACTGACACCAGCACCGTGATATAGAGCACTGACACCAGCACCGTGAAATAGAGCACTGACACCAGCACCGAGATATAGAGCACTGACACCAGCAATGTGATATAGAGCACTGACACCAGCACCGTGATAGAGTGCACTGGCACCAGCACTGTGATATAGAGCACTGACACCAGCACCGTGATATAGAGCACTGACACCAGCACCATGATATAGTGCACTGACACCAGCACAGTGATATAGAGCACTGACACCAGAACCGTGATATAGGGCACTGACACCAGCACCGTGACCGAGTGCACTGACACAAGCACCGTGATATAGAGCACTGACACCAGCATCGTGATATAGAGCACTGACACCAGCACCGTGATAGAGTGCAGTGACACCAGCACTGTGATATAGAGCACTGACACCAGCACCGTGATATAGAGCACTGACACCAGCACTGTGATAGAGAGCACTAACACCAGCACCATGATAGAGAGCACTGAGACCAGCACGGAGATAGAGAGCACTGACACCACACCAGCACCGTGATAGAGAGCACTGACACCAGCACTGTGATAGAGAGCACTGAGACCACATCAGCACCGAGATAGAGAGCACTGACACCACACCAGCACCGTGATAGAGAGCACTGACACCAGCACCGTGATAGAGAGCACTGACACCAGCACCGTGATAGAGTGCACTGACACCAGCACCGTGATATAGAGCACTGACACCAGCACTGTGATAGAGAGCACTGGCACCAGCACTGTGATAAAGTGCACTGACACCAGCACCGTGATATAGAGGACTGACACCAGCACCGTGATAGAGTGCACTGACACCAGCACTGTGATATAGAGCACCGACACCAGCACCGTGATATAGAGCACTGACACCAGCACCGTGATAGAGTGCACTGACACAAGCACCGTGATATAGAGCACTGACACCAGCGCCGTGATATAGAGCACTGACACCAGCACCGTGATAGAGTGCACTGACACCAGCACCGTGATATAGAACACTGACACCAGCACCGTGATATAGAGCACTGACACAAGCACTGTGATAGAGTGCACTGACACCAGCACCAAGATAGAGAGCACTGACACCACACCAGCACCTTGATAGAGAGCACTGACACCAGCACCGTGATACAGAGCACTGACACCAGCACCGTGATATAGAGCACTGACACCAGCACCGTGATAGAGTGCACTGACAACAGCACCGTGATATAGAGCACTGACACCAACACCATGATATAGAGCACTGACACCAGCACCGTGATAGAGTGCACTAACACCAGCACTGAGATAGAGGGCACTGACACCACACCAGCACAGTGATAGAGAGCACTGACACCAGCACCGTGATAGAGAGCACTGACACCAGCACCGTGATAGAGAGCACTGACACCAGCACTGTGATAGAGTGCACTGACACCATGACCGTGATATAGAGCACTGACACCAGCACTGTGATAGAGAGCACTGGCACCAGCACCGTGATAGAGTGCACTGACACCAGCACCGTGATATAGAACACTGACACCAGCACCGTGATAGAGTGCACTGACACCAGCACATTGATATAAAGCACTGACACCAGCACAGTGATATAGAGCACTGAAACCAGCACCGTGACATAGTGCACTGACACAAGCACCGTGATATAGAGCACTGACAGCAGCATCGTGATATAGAGCACTGACACCAGCACCGTGATAGAGTGCACTGACACCAGCACCGTGATATAGACCACTGACACCAGCACAGTGATATAGAGCACTGACACCAGCATCGTGATAGAGTGCACTGACACCAGCACCAAGATAGAGAGCACTGACACCAGCACTGTGATATAGAGCACTGACACCAGCACCGTGATAGAGTGCACTGACACCAGCACCGGGATATAGAGCACGGACACCAGCACCGTGATATAGAGCACTGACACCAGCACCGTGATAGAGTGCACTGAAAATGTTCAAATTGGCTGCTGCTCATCGGTCACATCTAAACATGGTGATGCCGGTAATCGGCTCTTCTCGCCTCACACTGACAGAGTGTGAGGCGAGGAGAGCCGATCAGTGACATCTCCTCACAGAGGACATCTAGGCATGTAATCAGAGCATTGATAATCAGAGCCCTGATTAAAATAAAGCCCACAGTGCCAGAAGTGAGTGCCCACCAGTGCCAGCAGTGTGTCCACCAGTGCCAGCAGTGAGTGCCCACCAGTGCCAGCAAACAGTGCCCACAAGTGCCAACAATCAGTACCCATTAGTGATGCCAGACAATGCTGGCTATCATTGCTGCCCACCACTGCTGCCCATCAATACCTATAACTGCTGCCCATCAATACCTATAACTGCTGCCCATCAATGGCACCCATAAATGCCCATCAGTGCTGCACATTAGTTCCCATCAATTTCACCTATCTGTGTCGCCTATCAGTGCCATGAAAGTGCCACCTAACTGTGCACATCAGTGCCACCCACCGGTGCCCCCCAGTGCCACCCATCAGTGCCCACCAGTGCCGGCTATCAGTGCTCATCAGTGCACCTATCAGTGCCCATAAGTGCGGCATCTTTATGCCTCCTCATCAGTGCCACCTAATCAGCGCCCATAAGTGCCGCCTCATCAGTGCCCATAAGTACCACCGCATCAGTGCCCATCAGTGCAGCCTATCAGTGCCACCTCATCAGCGACCATCAGTGAAGGAGAAAAATAAAAAACCCAGAATGATTAAATACCACCAAAAGAAAGCTCTATTTGTGTGAAGAAAATGATAAAAATTTCACATGGTTACAGTGTAGCATGACCGCGTAACTGTCATTCAAAGCGTGACAGAGATGAAAGCTGAAAAATGGCTTGGGCAGGAAGGGGGTGTAAGTGTCCTGTATTGAAGTAGTTAACCACTTGCCACCCGCCCTATACCAGATACACGGCGGCAAAGTGGTTTCAAAATCCTGACCGGACGTCATATGACGTGATCAGGATTTTGAGCCGCTGCGCGCCCCCGGCGGCACGTATCGCGGCGATTGTTGTTGCGGGGTGTCAGTCTGACACCCTGCAACTATGATCTCGGTAAAGAGCCTCCGACGGAGGCTCTTTACCACGTGATCAGCCGTGTCCAATCACGGCTGATCACAGTGTATATGGGAAGAGCCGGTGATCGGCTTTTCCTCACTCGCGTCTGTCAGACGCGAGTAGAGGAGAGCCGATCGGCTGCTCCTCTGACAGGCGGGGTCTGTGCTGATCGATTATCAGCGCAGCCCCCCCGAGGATGCCCACACTGGACCGCCAGGGACGCCACTAGACCACCAGGGATGCCCAGGACAAGGTATGCCACCCTAGACCACCAGGGATTCCAGTCAGTGCCACAATGGATGCCAATCAGTGCCCATAATGGATGCCAATCAGTGCCCACAATGGGCATCACTGATTGGCATGCATTATTGTTTGGCACTGATTGGCATCCATTAGTACAGTATATTATAATACAATGCCGCTTATCAGTTCCCATCTGTGCCGCCTATCAGTTCCCATCTGTGCCGCCTATCAGTTCCCATCTGTGCCACATATCAGTGCCCATCTGTGCCACCTATCAGTGCCCATCCATGCCCATCTGAGCCGCCTATCCATGCCCATCTGTGCTGCCTATCCATGCCCATATGTGCTGCCTATCCATGCCCACCTGTGCCGATCCATGCCAGCTTTCAGTGCCAATTTGTGCCACCTATCAGTGCCCATCCATGTCGCCCATCCATGTCGCCCATCAGTGCCACCCATCAGTGCCGCCTATCAGTGCCACATATCAATGTCCATCAATGCCACCTCATCAGTGCCACTTCATTGGTGCCCCCTCATCGGTGCCCATCAGTGCAGCCTTATCATTGCCCATCAGTGTAACCCCATCAGTGCCCATCAGTGAAGGAGAAAACTTACTTATTTACAAAGTTTTGAAACTGAAACAAAAAAAACATATTTTTTTTTTCCAAATTTTTGGTATTTTTTTATTTGTTTAGCAAAAAATAAAAACCGTAGAGGTGATCAACTACTACCAAAAGAAAGCTCTATTTGTGGGAAAAAAATGATAAAAATGTAATTTGGGTACAGTGTAGCATGACCGCGCAGTTGTCATTCAAAGTGCGACAGCGCTGAAAGCTCAAAATTGGTCTGGGCAGGAAGGTGTTTAACCACTTGCCGACCGCCGCACGACGATATACGTCGACAGAATGGCACGGGCAGGCATATGGGCGTATATATACGTCCCTGCCTTCCCGCGGGTGGGGGGCCCGATCGGGGCCCCCCCCCGGTGCCTGCGGTGGTCGGTATTCGTTCGGGAGCGATCCGGGATGAGGGGGCGGCCATTCATTCATGGCCACCCCCTCGCGATCGCTCCCGACGAATGGAAATGCTCCGTGACATCACTTCCTCTCCTGTAATGTAAACACAGGCAGAGGAAGTGATGTAATCTCTCCTCGTGTCGGTCTTTTTCGTTCCGGCACCAAGGAGAGAGGATCGGTGAGTTGCACCCAACACTACACATACAGTAGAACACGCCAGGCACACTTTTCACCCCCCCGATCACCCCCCAATCACCCCCCAATCACCCCCCCAATCACCCCTGCCCCCCCAGTCACAGTGACACCAATTGCATTTTTTTTTTTGCATTGGTGTCATTTGTGACTGTAATAACTGTTAGGGCAGTTAGGGTTAGCCCCCTTTAGCTCTAGGGTGCCCCCCTAACCCCCCCAATAAAGGTTTAATCCCGTGATCACCCCCCGTCGCCAGTGTCACTAATAAGCGATCGTTTTTCTGATCGCTGTATTAGTGTCACAGGTGACGCTAGTTAGGCAGGTAAGTATTTAGGTTCGCCGCAGCTTTTTATAGCGTCAGGGACCCCCATATACTACCGCATAGCCCCCTGATTGCCCCCCAGTTAACCCTTTCACCAGTGATCACCATATAACTGTTACAGGTGACGCTGGTTGGTTAGTTATTTTTTTTTGTTTCAGGGCACCCGCCATTTATTACCTAATAAAGGTTTAACCCCCTGATCACCCGGCGGGTGATATAAGTTTGAGGGTCAGATAAGGTCTGCGTCGCCCCAGCGTCAGGTTAGTGCCAGTACCGCTAACACCCACGCGCAAAGCATACACCTCCCTTAGTAATATAGTATCTGATCAGATCTATATTAGCGTTGCCAGCATTTTAGGTTTCCCAAAACGCATTGTTAGCGGGATCAGCCCAGATACCTGCTAGCACCTGCGTTTAGCCCCTCCGCCAAGCCCAGCCCAGCCCACCCAAGTGCAGTATCGATCGATCACTGTCACTTACAAAACACAACACACATAACTGCAGCGTTCGCAGAGTCAGGCTTGATCCCTGCGATCGCTAACAGTTTTTTTTGTAGCGTTTTGAAACAGTCGCTGACAGGCTAGGTGCTTTTTTACCTGTGAGTCTCACTACTGTACCCCTAAATTTAGAGCCCAAAATGGCAAAGCGAAGGTACACTAGTGAAGAGGCCTACACGTTTCTGAGCATGACAGATAGTGAAGAGGACGTCACTCATCTGTCAGATTCAGGCTCAGAATACGATCCTGTAGAGGACAGCGGCTCCATGACAGATAGCTCTGACGACGGAGATGAGGCCCCTGTTAAGAACAGGTGTGCCCAATCCCGAATGTATTCTGTTGTTCAGGTGCAGGAACCACAGGTCACTCGTATGGAGCAGAGACGTACTAGAGCCGCTCATCCTTCTGGTGAACTGGCAAGCACCAGCGGCCTAGTACACCCTGGACGTACATCCAGCACTGCAGTAACACGTGGTGACGTGGCGAGTCCCATAAGTGCAGTTCAAGCTGGCGAGGTGGCAAGCACAAGTAGTGTCCCGCTGCCACCAAGACAAAGACAAAGACAGGCCCGTCGTACCCATAGTGCCCTTCCTGCAGAATTCGCCAATCCTAATTAGGTGCCCACCACTTCTGCAGAACCCGTACTTCCCCCATTCACTGGCCAACCTGGCATTAACGTGGAAACAGTTGATTTTACGACACTTGACTTTTACTCACTGTTTTTCACCGAAGATCTCTATAGATCTATTGTGGACCAAACCAATTTGTACGCTGGTCAACACATTGCCACTATTCCCCAGTCTGCCCTTGCCAGACAATGGAAACCAGTTACGGTTTCCGAATTTAAAATCTTTCTGGGCCTCTCCCTCAACATGGGCATAACCAAAAAGAGTGAGTTGCGGTCATATTGGTCCACTGACCCAATTCACCATATGCGCGTGTTCTCTGCTTTCATGTCCAGGGCACGATACGAGATGATTTTGCGGTTCATGCACTTCAGCGACAATGAACTCTGTCGTCATCGTGGAGACCCTGAATACGATCGGCTCTATAAAATTCGGCCCCTCATAAACCACTTCAACCAACGTTTTGCAGACTTGTTTACTCCCCATCAAGT
Organism: Lithobates pipiens; assembly: GCF_037356315.1. Classification (NCBI taxonomy): domain Eukaryota; kingdom Metazoa; phylum Chordata; class Amphibia; order Anura; family Ranidae; genus Lithobates; species Lithobates pipiens. Next base: position 302,466,233 of record NW_027507748.1, on the reverse strand, counting down.
TGTCTGCGTTGATGAGTCCCTGATTAAGTTTTCTGGTCGCTTGTCATTCAAACAATACGTCCCCAACAAGCGTTCCAGATACGGGGTCAAGATGTATAAGCTCTGTGACAGGGCCACAGGCTATACACGTAGTTTCATGGTTTATGAGGGTAAAGATAGTCACGTAGAGCCGGAGAACTGCCCTGACTACATAGGAAGCGCTGGCAAGATAGTGTGGGACATGGTGTCACCCTTATTTGGAAAGGGGTACCACTTGTACGTGGACAATTATTACACAAGCGTGCCACTGTTTAGTCACTTGTTTGATCAGCAGATTGGAGCATGTGGCACCGTGCGACCTAATCGCCGGGGCTTTCCCCAGCGGCTTGTAGAGTCCCGTCTTAGGCTGGGGGAGAGAGCCTGCTTGCGGAGTAATAATTTGCTCGCTATGAAGTGGAGGGATAATAAGAATGTTTTCGTTCTTACCTCCCTTCATGCAGACACGACGGTCCAAATTCCTACGGCGACTGGTATTGTGGAGAAACCCCTCTGTGTCCACAAATATAACCTTAACATGGGAGGGGTGGACCTCAATGACCAGTTGTTGGCGCCGTATCTAGTTGCCCGTAAGGCCAGACGCTGGTACAAAAAAGTGTCTGTTTATTTATTGCAATTGGCTATACTGAATGCTTATGTACTACACAAAGCTTCAGGACGGACTGGATCCTTCCTTAAATTCCAGGAGGATATCGTCAGAGCCCTTCTGTATCCAGACGGTGCTCCACCTCACCTTCCCCTACCAGATGCAGTAAGCCGGCTGCATGAGAGGCATTATTCTTATGTCATCCCGAGTACCCCTACCCAACAAGCCCCCCAAAGAAAATGTCGTGTCTGCAGAAAGCGCGGATATAGGCGTGACACCTGTTATTGTTGTCCCCGCTGTCCTGACAATCCTTGTCTTTGCATTGGTGAATGTTTTGAACGCTACCATGAACTAGTTGAGTATTAGCGTAGGGTACAGCATTGCACAGGCTAGGCACACGTTCACAGGGTCTCCCAAGATGCCATCGCATTTTGAGAGACCCAAACCGCTGGAACCGTTACAACAGAAGTATTAAAGTTACATAAAAAAGTGTTAAAAAAAAAAAGTAAAAAAAAACAAAAACAAAAAAAATATAAAATAAAAAAACCAAAAATAGTTGTCGTTTTATTGTTCTCTCTCTCTCTATTCTCTCTATTGTTCTGCTCCTTTGTACTGTATTCTATTCTGCAATGTTTTATTGTTAACCATTTTTTGTTTTCAGGTACGCCATTCAGCTGTAGCGTGGATTTATTTATCTTGACAGCAACAGCGTTTGCTCCCACGATACGTAAAGCCACGACTCCAGCGCTGTCGGAGGTGATTTCACCACCACAGTTAAAAAAGAGCATATATGCCGAAGCATGGGGGCATAAGGGGTGGAGGAGCGATTTTGCTCCTAATGCCGCGTACATACAGTCAAAATTCCGACGGAGGGCTTGCCCGTGGAAAAGTTTGAATGTATGTACGCGGCATAACTTTTTTGCGGGAGGATGCCCCCATGCTTCGGCATATATATATTTTAGGCACAGATTGTGTTAAATGTGTTATTTTTTGCTATTTTTTTTGTATTTGCTTTGCAGGTATGGTAAGTCCTACTGTTATACTGTAATGTTACTTTGTTTTATTGTTAACCATCATTTGCTTAGCAGGTACGCCATTCTGCTGCAGAGCGGATTTATTTATCTTGACAGCAACAGCGTTTGCTCCCACGATACGTAAAGCCGCGACTCCAGCACTGTCGGAGGTGATTTCACCACCACAGTTAAAAAAGAGCATATATGCCGAAGCATGGGGGCATACGGGGTGGAGGAGCGATCTGCTCCTACCTTTTGCGGGAGGATGCCCCCATGCTTCGGCATATATATATTTTAGGCACAGATTGTGTTAAATGTGTTATTTTTTGCTATTTTTTTTTTTGTATTTGCTTTGCAGGTATGGTACGTCTTACTGTTATACTGTAATGTTACTTTGTTTTATTGTTAACCATCATTTGCTTAGCAGGTACGCCATTCAGTTGCAGCGCGGATTTATTTATCTTGACAGCAACAACGTTTGCTCCCACGATACATAAAGCCGCGACTCCAGCACTGTCGGGGGTGATTTCACCACCACAGTTAAAAAAGAGCATATATGCCGAAGCATGGGGGCATAAGGGGTGGAGGAGCGATCTGCTCCTACCTTTTGCGGGAGGATGCCCCCATGCTTCGGCATATATAAATGGTGCATGTATGCCCACCATTAAAAGTGGGTGGATGAAGGGTGGTATCTAATGGTGGGCATACCCACCGATCAATATTTTTTTTTCGTTCAGCCCATAGGCTGCATGAAAAAAAAATTACAATATATGCCCAACCAGTTCCAGCAACATACTGGTATGTTGCGGGACTTTGAGTGCTTATACCAGAATGATGCCTGCAGGTTTAGGTATCATCTTGGTATCATTCTTTTCAGCCAGCGGTCGGCTTTTATGTAAAAGCAATCCTAGCGGCTAATTAGCCTCTAGACTACTTTTACAAGCAGTGGGAGGGAATGTCCCCCCCCCCCGCACCATCTTCCATGGTTTTCTCAGGCTCTCCTGTCCCAACAGGGAACCTGAGAATGCAGCCGGTGGTTCCGCCAGCTGACCATAGAGCTGATCAGAGACCAGAATGGCTCCAATCATCTCTATGGCCTAAGACACCGGAAGCTACGAGCATTTTATGACTTAGATTTTGTGGGATGTAAACAGCGCCATTGGGAAATTGGGAAAGCATTTTATCACACCGATCTTGGTGTGGTCAGATGCTTTGAGGACAGAGGAGAGATCTAGGGTCTGATAGACCCTCATTTTTTTTAAAAAGAGTACCTGTCACTACCTATTGCAATCATAGGGGATATTTACATTCCCTGAGATAACAATAAAAATCATAAAAAAATATATATAAATGAAAGGAACAGTTTAAAAATAAAATAAAAAAGCAAAAAAAATAATAATAAAAAAATAAAATAAAAAAACACCCCTGTCCCCCCCTGCTAAGGCGCAACGTCGAACGCAAGCGTTGGTCTGGTGTCATATGTAAACAGCAATTGCACCATGCATGTGAGGTATCACCACGAAGGTCAGATCGAGGGTACTAATTTTAGCAGTAGACCTCTTCCGTAAATCTAAAGTGGTCACCTGTAAAGGCATTTAAAGGCTTTTAAAAATGTACGTAGTTTGTCGCCGCTGCACGTTTCTGCGCAATTTTAAAGCATGTCATGTTTGGTATCCATGTACTCGGCCTAAGATCATATTTTTTATTTCATCAAACATTTGGGCAATATAGTGATTTTTAGTGCATTAAAATAAAAAAATGTGTGTTTTTTCCCCAAAAAATGCGTTTGAAAAATCGCTGCGCAAATACCGTGTGAAAAAAAAAAATGAAACACCCACTATTTTATTCGGTAGGGCTTTTGCTTTAAAAAAACACTTCATGTTTGGGGGTTCAAAGTAATTTTCTTGCAAAAAAAAATATTTTTTCATGTAAACAAAAAGTGTCAGAAAAGGGCTTTTTCTTCAAGTGGTTAGAAGAGTGGGTGATGTGTGACATAAGCGTCTAAATGTTGTGCATAAAATGCCAGGACAGTTCAAAACCTCCCCAAATGACCCCATTTTAGAAAGTAGACACCCCAAGCTATTTGCTGAGAGGCATGTCGAGTCCATGGAATATTTTATATTTTGACAAAAGTTGTGGAAAAAATACATTATTATTTTTTTTTTTGCACAAAGTTGTCATTAAATGATATATTGCTCAAACATGCCATGGTTATATGTAAAATTACACCCCAAAATACATTCTGTTGCTTCTCCTGAGTACGGGGATACCACAAGTGTGAGACCTTTTGGGAGCCTAACCGCGTACGGTACCCCAAAATCCAAGCACCACCTTCAGGATTTCTAAGGGTGTAAATTTTTGATTTAATTCCTCACTGCCTATCACAGTTTCGGAGGCCATGGAATGCCCAGATAGCACAAAATCCCCCCAAGTGACCCCATTTTGGAAAGGAGACACCCCAAGCTATTTGCCGAGAGGTATGGTTAGTATTTTGCAGACCTTTATTTTTGTCACAAAGTTTTGAAAATTGAAAAAAAGAAAAAAAAAAATATACATTATTTTTTTTTTTCTTCATTTTCAAAAACAAATGAGAGCTGCAAAATACTCACCATGCCTCTCGGCAAATAGCTTGGGGTGTCTACTTTCCAAAATGGGTCATTTTGGGGGGATTTGTGCTATTTTGGCATTTTATGGTCTTCAAAACTGTGATAGGTAGTGAGGTGTGAAATCAAAAATTTACACCCTTAGAAATCCTGAAGGCGGTTCTTGGTTTTCGGGGCCCCGTACGCGACTAGGCTCCCAAAAAGTCCCACACATGTGGTATCCCCGTACTCAGGAGAAGCAGCAGAATTTATTTTGGGGTGTCATTTCACATATGCCCCTGGCATGTGTGAGCAATATATCATTTAGTGACAACTTTGTGAAAAAAAAATAAAAGTTTGTAATTTTCCAGCAACTTGTGGCAAAATATAAAATATTCCATGGACTCAACATGCCTCTCAGCAAATAGCTTGGGGTGTTTACTTTCTAAAATGGGGTCATTTGTGGGGGTTTTGGGCCATCTTGGCATTTTATGGCCTTCAAAACTGTAATAGGTAGTGAGGCGTGAAATCAAAAATGTACGCCCTTAGAAAGCCTGAAGGCGGTTCTTGGCTTTCGGGGCCCCGTACGCAGCTAGGCTCCCAAAAAATCCCACACATGTGGTATCCCCGTACTCAGGAGAAGCAGCAGAATTTATTTTGGGGTGTCATTTCACATATGCCCATGGCATGCGTGAGCAATATATCATTTAGTGACAACTTTGTGCAAAAAAAAAAAAAAAGTTTGTAATTTTCCAGCAACTTGCGGCAAAATATAAAATATTCCATGGACTCAACATGCCTCTCAGCAAATAGCTTGGGGTGTCTACTTTCTAAAATGGGGTCATTTGTGGGGGTTTTGTGCCATCTTGGCATTTTATGGCCTTCAAAACTGTAATAGGTAGTGAGGCGTGAAATCAAAAATTTACGCCCTTAGAAAGCCTGAAGGCGGTTCTTGGCTTTCGGGACCCCGTACGCAGCTAGGCTCCCAAAAAATCCCACACATGTGGTATCCCCGTACTCAGGAGAAGCAGCAGCATTTATTTTGGGGTGTCATTTCACATATGCCCATGGCATGCGTGAGCAATATATCATTTAGTGACAACTTTGTGAAAAAAATAAAAAAAATAAAAAAGTTTGTAATTTTCCCGCAACTTGTGGCAAAATATAAAATATTCCATGGACTCAACATGCCTCTCAGCAAATAGCTTGGGGTGTCTACTTTCTAAAATGGGGTCATTTGTGGGGGTTTTGTGCCATCTTGGCATTTTATGGCCTTCAAAACTGTAATAGGTAGTGAGGCGTGAAATCAAAAATTTACGCCCTTAGAAAGCCTGAAGGCTGTTCTTGGCTTTCGGGGCCCCGTACGCAGCTAGGCTCCCAAAAAATCCCACACATGTGGTATCCCCGTACTCAAGAGAAGCAGCAGCATTTATTTTGGGGTGTCATTTCACATATGCCCATGGCATGCGTGAGCAATATATCATTTAGTGACAACTTTGTGAAAAAAAAAAAAAAAAAAAAGTTTGTAATTTTCCCGCAACTTGTGGCAAAATATAAAATGTTCCATGGACTCAACATGCCTCTCAGCAAATAGCTTGGGGTGTCTACTTTCTAAAATGGGGTCATTTGGGGGGGTTTTGTGCCATCTTGGCATTTTATGGCCTTCAAAACTGTGATAGGTAGTGAGGTGTGAAATGAAAAATTTACGCCCTTAGAAAGCCTGAAGGCGGTGCTTGGTTTTCGGGGCCCCGTACGCGGCTAGGCTCCCAAAAAATCCCATACATGTGGTATCCCCGTACTCAGGAGAAGCAGCAGAATTTATTTTGGGATGTAATTTCACATATGCCCATAGCATGTGTGAGCAATATATCATTTAGTGACAACTTTGTGAAAAATGTATAAAGTTTGTAATTTTCCCGCAACTTGTGGCAAAATATAAAATATTCCATGGACTCAACATGCCTCTCAGCAAATAGCTTGGGGTGTCTACTTTCTAAAATGGGGTCATTTGTGGGGGTTTTGTGCCATCTTGGCATTTTATGGCCTTCAAAACTGTGATAGGTAGTGAGGAGTAAAATGACATATGTATGCCCTTAGAAATCCTGAAGGCGGTGCTTGGCTTTCGGGGCCCCGTACGCGGCTAGGCTTCCAAAAAGTTGACCACATGTGGTATCTCCGTACTCAGGAGAAGCAGCAGAATGTATTTTGGGGTACAATTCCACATATAACCATGGCATGTGTGAGCAATATATCATTTAGTGACAACTTTATGTAAAAAAAAAAAATATTTTTTTTTGTCATTATTCAATCGCTAGCGGCAAAAAAATAAAATATTCAATGGGCTCAACATGCCTCTTATCAATTTCCTTAGGGTGTCTACTTTCCAAAATGGGGTCATTTGGGGGGGGTTTTGTACTGCCCTGCCATTTTAGCACCTCAAGAAATGAGATAGGCAGTCATAAACTAAAAGCTGCGTAAATTCCAGAAAATGTACCTTAGTTTGTAGATGTGACAACTTTTGCGCAAACCAATAAATATACAGTTATTGACTTTTTTTTTACCAAAGACATGTGGCTGAATACATTTTGGCCTAAATGTATGACTAAAATTGTGTTTATTGGATTTTTCTAATAACAAAAAGTAGAAAATATCATTTTTTTTCAAAATTTGCGGTCTTTTTACGTTTATATCGCAAAAAATAAAAATCGCAGAGTCAGTCAAATACCTTTAAAAGAAAGCTCTATTTGTGGGAAGAAAAGGACGCAAATTTCGTTTGGGTACAACATTGCATGACCGCGCAATTACCAGTTAAAGCAGCGCAGTGCCAAATTGTAAAAAGACCTCTGGTCATTTACCAGCAAAATGGTCCGGTCTGAAAGTGGTTAAGTGCCTGGTATTGAAATGGTTAAAGACTACAGAATCATAAATTCCAAGGAGCCAACTGGTGTTCACCAGAACACCCTACAAGAAGGGCTTTGCTATGGATGGTTCCCAGGCTGACAACCTCAGATACACTTGGAATGGCAACAGCTGGCAGCTGGTTAAATAAAGGTTTAAAAAGCAGATACTACAATTTTTTACCACCTCTGTACCACATCCAAAATATTGTATAACCTCAACATAAAAAATATATTAATGCAGATTTTCTGGCACAAATGAGATTATCCTCTGATTTTAAAAATAATGTACAAATCTTTTTTACATTTTTAACGACTTGACCTCTGGAATATTTTACCCCCTTCACGACTAGACCTTTGTTTGCTATTTGGCACTGTGCTACCTTAATGATCAGCGACTTATTAGCAGGACTGTGATAGTATGGCATGCATTCTGACACTAACTGACACTGATGGGAACTGACTAACTGACATCACCAGTGACACTAATACAGTGATCAGTGCTAATAATATACACTGATACTGTACCAATGACACTGGCTGGGAAAGGGTTAACATCTGGGGCAATAAAAGAATTAACTGTATGCCTAGTAATGTGTAAAGTGTTTACTGTGAGGTGCTTTGCAGGGAAACAAAAACTGGCACACCCTCACTGTCAGTAGAGAGCTCTGTGTTGTTTAAATACACAGTGCATGATAGACAAGTGTTTTGTACATGTTTTGTATCCTTTTTATGTTTTTATTATTTTTTATTAACTCTTTTGTCTGAGACTAGATCTATGTTTGTCCCAATTATGTTTGAAACTACTTATCAACATCAACTACCCTGTCAGTAAAATACTTTCTATAATTAGTTTTGAAGTTTTCTTTAGTAAGTTTGAGATCATGTCCTTGTGTTCCTGATCTTGGTTTCATATTGAAAATACTGCCCCCTTGAACCTTATTCACCCCCTTGATGTTTTTCCAGGTTTCATTCATGTTTCCCCATTTTCTTCTTTCCTCCAGGCATATTAGATTTCTGAAGTCTTGAAGTCTCTCTTGATTTTTTATAGAAAAATGGGGTTCCCTCGCGCTATCAAAGTGAAAAATATCTGAATGTGGTATGTCGGTTAGATTGCTGCTAGACCTAAAGTTTATACCATGCACTTGAACAACAATAAATAAAAAAGGTGATCAGTGCAAACTATATACCAAATATTACTACAAAGATGAAAAAACCTTGCCTGACATGCACTCTACTTCACAAATAAAGTGCAATAAATCAATACTATTGGTGAATCCTAATGCAAATTGCTGCTGTGCATATGATTGTTTAGGTGCTGTGCAAAACTGCTACTGTGCAAGCTACATACATAAATTATTTGCTGTGCATGCGATTATTTAGCTGCTGTGCAAAACTGCTACTGTGCAACCTACATACATAAATTATTCACTGTGCATGCGATTATTTAGCTGCTGTGCAAAATACTACTGTTTAAACTGTGCAAACTAATCATTTGCTGTGCATGCGATTATTTAGCTGCTGTGCAAACTGCTACAGTGCAAATTACGCAAATAAATCATTTGCTGTGAATACAATAATTTAGCTGCTGTGCAAAATGCTACTGTACAAACTCTGCAAATAAATTATTTGCTGTACATGCGATTATTTAGCCGCTGTGTAAACTGCTACTATGCAAACTACGCAAATAAATTATTTAAAAAAAATGCTCAACACATTACCATAAATTCATAAAGTAAATAAAATAGCTACTGCTATGCAAATAATTAAAACAAACAGTTAATATAGTGCAAAATCATCATCAGATGCTAAACATTAAATAATAATTGAATGAACACTAAATAGTGCAAAATGGTGCAAGATTATCATGAAGTTCTGAGTATCAAATGATCCTTTGTGTACGCCTTTAAGTGTGTAGGTGTACCAATACAGTTTTATTTATATTGAGTAGTGATACCCATAAAAGTCCATCCATAAACAGTAAACGTGCAAATTAGTGCAAAAAGTGCTAGTGTGCAGCAATGTAACAGACAAACTCTTCAGGTGACATCCACTGTGTACTCTTCGTGTGCGCCACTCATTGCTCTCTATGTGCTTACCTCTAAATGGGTAAGAAATGCCTCTCAGATATTTCTAATGATGAGTCCTCCTGAGTGTGGTAACCAGGGATGATGTCCTTAAGAGTGCTGTATTGCAATAATGGCTCCCAGTTGGTTAGTTCACCCGTTCATCCACGGCAAATGAAACCAAGGAATAAACAGGAAGATCCCATTGCGTAATATGTCTCACATAGGTTTAGTTATGTTTAAAAAATGGCTACTTACAACAATAATGAAAACAACAGGCAGATCAAACAATGTGCGGTGTTGCAAATGCCTCTATGCATCACTTCCGGTTGTTCCTTAATCCAGTAACTTCCCTATGCATTACATCAGAGGTCATGACTTCATCAGGGGATCTTGATTTTTTATTTTCCCCTCAGACCTTTCACCATTTTTGTTACCTAGACTCGTTATCTTATCAATATCTTTTATAAGTGAGGTCTCCAGAACTGGACACAGTAGTCTAAATGAGGTCTCACTAAAGATCTATATAGGTGAATCAGGACCTCCTTCCTTCTGCTGGTGACCCCTCTAATGATCCATCCTAGAATTCTAATAGCTTTCCTGACTGCCTGGCCACACTGTTTGTTCATTTTGCAATCATCTAAAATAAGTACCCCCAAATTGCTTTGCAAAAGTAAATGTTTTATCTGAGGTTGCAAACCAGGCAAGTGTTAGCCCTTGTATACACGGTTGGAGATTCTGACGGAATGTGTCCTATCGGACCGTTTTGTCGGATAATCCGACTGTGTGTCGTCTCCTTCGGACTGTTTCCGTCGGAGTATCTGATGGACCAAGTTTTCCAACTTGTCCGTAAAATTTTCCGACAAAATGCTCTGATCGGACGTACTCCGATCATGTGTAGCCTACTCTGACAGACAAAGTGCCACGCATGCTCAGATCAAATTCCTAGACCAAAGCTATTGGCTACTAGCCTGAACGTAGTCTTGTCATAATGAAATAACGTCATCACATTATGTACAATAGGATTTTCCGACAACTTTGTCCGACCGTGTGTATGCAACAGTTTTGGACAAAATCCGTCAGACAAAATCCATCCGACAAAATCCAATGGATTTGGTTGTCAGAATGTCCGAACGTGTGTACAAGGGCTTATAGATAAGGAGAAGTTATTTTCTTGTTGGTGATTCAATTGCAAGAAGTGTTTCTTTAGGAAGTCATGTGGAAATGTCAAAGAAAGTTAGGTGTTTGCTTGGTGCTACTGTTAAAAGAGATAAAAGTCGCATTTTAAAAATTGTCAAAGAACTGCAAGAACTCCATAGTAAAATATTTTCCTGTAAGATTTGCAGTCTGACGAGTATTTTGAAGATTTTTCTGGAATCTTGTTCATGGCTTATTTATCAAATATGGAGTTTTTCTAGGTATGCCTAAAATTATTTGCAAGAGAAGCTTAACAGTGTCCACTAGAACATTTAGGACAGTGCAAAGCCTATTCTTCACTAAGAAAAGACCCAAAAAACAATATTGCATGATATATTTTTCCAGCATCCTGAATTGAGTTTTTTTCAAATATCAGTACAGGCATCAAATGGGCAACAGACCATTTTAAGTAATTTGGTTCAGTTGTACCAAGCTCCATTGAACAGCTTTAAAATGTACCATAGTGCGTTGGTGTCAGAATATAATTGTAGTTTGATTGTTTCTAAATAAATTAGCTCTTGCAGTATATGTGTGCTTTCAAGACTTAAGGCTCCATTAGGCAGAAACTGAATGGCTTCATGTAGCCTCAAAGTAGCTTTAGAATAGGACAGTATCAACCAAGTAATTCAAAATAAATGTTTACCTAGAATACTAAATCTTGACCTAGAAATTAGTCCTAAATCTTCCACCAGTTCTTAAAGCTAGATAAATTACTGTGTGGCTCACTTAAGCAGCAATTGTAAAATGGTGCACTCCAAAATGTTAGTGGATGTGATCTAACAGGTACATATGTGGGATGTCCTCTCCTTAGATCCAGTGTTCTGTGGTGGCCTGTTCCATGGCTTAGTGGCGATTATGGTGATAGTCAATCCTGTCTGTTGTGTTGTAAATATGATGGCCATTTTCAGGCTAAAATATGTGACCATTTCATTGATGTAGCAATGTTAATGAAGTGGGGTATTCCCTGGCTATTGTGGTCCTGGCTTTTTGATTTTTTTGTGGTGGTGGCCAGTTTCTGGTTCTTTGCTGATTGTAGAAGTGGTCAGTCACAGTGATAGTCTCAACTCCATTTGTCCAGTGGTGGTCAAAGCCCATGAGTCCTGTGTTTATTGGTGGTGTTTAGCATACCTCCCAACTGTCCCAGAATTGGTGCCCCCCCCCCCCCGGGTTATGATCCCCCTGCAGTGCATCTAGCTTCTCCTCCTTTCTCTCCTGCTGGCTGCACTGCAGGTGGATCAGTTCCAGTATCTGCACCCAGCACCCCCCCAACAATCTGAATACCACCCACTCAGTTTGTTTCTCCAATCCCTCTGTCCCGCCCCCCCCCACCCCCCACCGCAGCATTGCTGGCTCTCATACTTGCTATCCTGCCAGCTTCAGCTACTGTGGGGCACAGAAGGATTGTGTTCAGGATGGAGTCATATTTACCGACCCCTTCCTTTCCTGAATGTACATAGTGAGCAATTGATACCGATCACCCCAGTGTTCATTTACAACTGGTGCAAAGTAAACTCTATTTACTATGCTTTAGTTTGTGAATGAACAGAAACTTGCTCTGTACACTACATTTTACATTATGGACTCCTGCACTATACAGTATACACTATATTGTATATTACCAACTCCTGCACTATATAAACTGGACATGCAGAGCCGAAACATTTGTTTTGTTTCGTTTTGGATAGATTTGTTATGTTACTAATTTGTTTTGTTATGGAATTTGTTTAGTTTGGTTTCAGAATTTGTTTTTGTTTTCATTAAATTTCATTTTGTTTATTAATTTTCTAACAAATTCCAACTTTTCAGAACAATTCAAATTCATATTGGCAATGGTCAAAAAACAATCGACAGATTTGAATTCTGTGTAAAGTATAGCTGGTTGTTAAGCAGGCGGCCGGAAAGCTGGCTGCCTGCGTACTTAACAACCATGACTCATTATTTGTCAGTTTGCTTCCCCACCGACAGATGAATGTGAAGAAAATGGTGGCAATATATATATATATATATATATATATATATATATACTTATACGGCATGGGGTCCCCCCAAAAACCATATCCGAACCTTACTGGAGCATGTAGCCCGGCAGGACCTCATCCCCACAATTGTGGGGATGAGGGGGGCAGATTCCCCCAGATCCCGGCCCCGGATCGGGCAACTGGTTTTAATAGTTACCTGCTCCCACTTTTGGCTCAGTTTGCAGTGGCAAGCTGAGCCGGAAATTTCAAGGCTTCACTGACGGTTTCTTTTAGTCAAGATGGTGGCGCCAGCACCCAATAGCTGATTGAAGAATCGGCTCGGGTGAGGACACCGATGGATCCCTGGACAGATAAGTGCCCTAATATTAAAGTCAACAGCTACAGTAGCTTCAGACTAGCCTGGAACTCTTCTTTAACATTTAAAGGAGAAGAACCATATTGTGATTTGTCCCTTGGGACCCTAAAGAACTTATCTGATTTTATTTTCTAGCTATAAGTTCTTTGAGTTTCTTCACCTTTAGAATGCTAATTTGGCATCTGTCGGGATTTGGCATAGAATAGTGTTCCAGGCCTGCATAAATTGAGATTCCCCCAGTCGGAGTATAATATCATATATGATCTGGTATGGGGAAAAGTGTAAAGGAGAGGGTCTGGTGCAGCACTGGAGGTCAAATAATGTGGCCACTAATCAAAAGGAATCAAATGACATGGCAGACTTGAGAGCAGGTCAAATTTGTGCTTCCCAAGGCCGTATGACATTTATTGAGCTCTGGACATAATAATTTAATAGTGACAGACACATCTACTGTACATCATGATAAAGCAGTTCTGGTGTAAAAAAAAAAACTATTATTATCTGAGTACTATCATTTCTGTAAGCAGCATTAATACCTAACCTGCATCTAGCTAAATCCTTTTCCCGAATAACATGTTAGAAGGAAAGAAGATGACAGGAAAGTGATAAACTAACTGACAACTCAACATTTAGGAGCTTTTTGCTGTATGTTAAAGCTAGCAGTGCAGTAAAGTGAGGAAGGGATGTTATCCAAGATCGGTGGAGGTATATAAAACAGAAGGTCATTAAGCAAACTGTAAATTTGCTCATTGCTGTCATAAATAATGAATACATGCATTCACCATTAAAAATCACAATTAGATGGAAGTGGCAGGAGCACATTTAAAGGACTATGGAACAGACATTGCTATAAACCTTGACATTATGTGGAGTGTATGCAGTCATTTAGAGAACAAAACATTCACAAAGAGCTGTGACTTCAGCCTATGAAACATATAAATCTCTGGAGATATTTCATACTGCCAGAGTCAGTAGTGTAGAATTGAAATAAATGAACAAGGTTACAATGCATGACTATATGAAAAGGCAGCCGGTAAGCTTGAAATTGTTTCAGAGAGGCAGGGTGGAGGCGAGTAAGTTTAAGCAGTATAATAGTTTGTATACATATACAGTGCCTTGAAAAAGTATTCATACCCCTTGATATTTTCCACATTTTGTCATGTTACAACCAAAAATGGAAATGTATTTTATTGGGAGTTGATGTGATAGACCAACACAAAGTGGCACATAATTGTGAAGTGGTAAGAAAACGATAAATGGTTTTAAATTTTTTTTTTACAAACAAAAAAGTATGGCGTGCATTTGTATTCAGCCCCCTTTACTCTGATACCCCTATCTAAAATCTAGTGGAAACAAATGCTTTCAGAAGTCACTTAATTACTAAATGGAATCCACATGTGTGTAATTGAATCTCAGTATACATACACATGTTCTGTGAAGCCCTCAGAGGTTTGTTAGAGAACCTCAGTGAACAAACAGCATCATGAAGGCCAAGGGACATACCAGACAGATCAGGGTTAAAGTTGTGGAGAAGTGTAAAGTAGAGTTAGGTTATAAAAAAATATCCCAAGCTTTTAACATCTCATGGAGCACTGTTCAATCCATCAGCCTGAAATGGAAAAAGTATGGTACAACTGCAAACCTACCAAGACATGGCCGTTCACCTAAACTGACAGGCTGGGCAAGCACAGCATTCACCAGAGAATGGTAACTCTGGAGGATCTGCAGAGATCCACAGCTCAGGTGGGAGAATCTGTCCACAGGACAAATATTAGTTGAACACTTCACAAATCTGGCCTTCATGGAAGAGTGGTAAGAAGAAAACCATTGTTGAAAGAAAGCCATAAGAAGTGCCGTTTGCAGTTTTTTCAATAAGCCATACAGGGGACACAGCAAACATGTGGAAGAAGGTGCTCTGGTCAGATGATGGGGGGACACAGCAAACTTGTGAAAGAAGGTGCTCTGGTCAGAGGAGACCAAAATTGAACTTTTTGGCCTAAAAGCAAAATGCGCGGCAGAAAACAAACATCTGCACATCACCCTGAAGACACCATCTACACCATGAAACATGGTGGTGGCAGGATTGTGTTGTGGGAAAGCTTTTCTTCAGCAGGGACAGGGAAGCTGGTCAGAGTTGATGGGAAGATGGATGAAGCCAAAACCAGGCCAATCTTAGAAGAAAACTCTGCAAAAGACTTGAGACTGGTGAGGAGGTTCACCTTCCAGCAGGACAAGGGCCCTAAACATACAGTCAGAGATACACTGGAATGGTTTAGAACAAAGCATATTCATGTGTTACAATGGCCTAGTCAAAGACCAGACCTAAATCCAATTGAGAATCTGTGGATTCTCCCCATCCAATCTGACAGAACTTGAGCTATTTTGCAAAGAAGAATGGGCATGCCACTCTCTAGATGTGCAAAGCTGTTAGACTTACAGCTATAATGGCAGCAAAAGGTGGTTCTACAAAGTATTGATTCAGGTGCGCTGAATAAAAATGCATGCCACACTTTTCATATATTTTTTTGTAAAAAGTTTTGAAAACCATTTATCAAGCAGTAGACTTTAGCCTAAGTAGTAGTAGTAGATGCAGTAGTAGATCCACTAGAGCAAAGTCCTTTTTTTTAAGTGGGCAGACAAATCTATAGCAGGGAGCTCCCTTTAGTCAGCTTCTTCCAAGCACCTGGGTCTCAGTATTCCTCCCTCAGGTCACCCGCCTGAGGCCTCCTCATGCAGCCTGTGCTTGGGAGGGCAGCATGCCCTCCTCAGGCTGGACTCCTCCACTCTGGGACAAGACCCAGAGCTCTATGTGCTCTCAGAATAAATACTCCCAGCATGCCATCAGAGTCTGCCTCTCTGGGATGGGCTGGGGCTGTGTCAATATTCATGCTGCCATCTGCACAGCCCCACACCTATCATCAAATCACAGCACACTTGATACAGTGAGCTAAACTATGATTTTACCTGAACCAGCAATTTAAAACCACAATGCCTACAGTGTGGCAACTAAATTTACCAATTCAAAATTCTAACACTTATATAACTATCCTAGCACCTACCTAGGAGGGTACTACAGAAATAATTTGCTAGCTCAAATTTAAAGTGAACCTGTGCTCAGACTATGTTCACTGAAGTATTTACATATTCTGAGCAAGCAATAAAAGCATGTTAAAACAAGATCTTATTAATCCCTATAGTGATTTAAATTGTGGAGAAATTAGTCTTCAAAATTCAAAACAGAGGCACAGAAATCTTAACTCTTTTCCTGCTACTTTTTACTTCTGCAGAATCTTGGAAGCCTGACAGCCCTCTAATGTAAACACACAGCAGGAGATTCTAAGTTGCTGCAAAGCAACTGAAACCTGATTTAGAGTGTTTGTTGGGATCTTTCAGAATCTATTAGGATAAATTACTTTGCAGTACATTCAGCCAGGGGTCAAAGATGGCTTGTTTTAGAGATCCTTTTCTGCTTGTTAAGAATATGTAAATACTTTAACTGGTTCCTGACTGACTCACGCAGATTTACTAGCTCTCCTGGGCGAAACCCCATACGGATACATCCTACCCTTTTTCGGCCACCAGAGGGTGTGCATGCATGCCCATTGCACAGTGGGGGACCCACTGCGCTTGGCCAACATGTAAACACACAAATCCCTGTAAAATCAAATAGATGGTACTGCGCTCCCTTAGACCAATAAGCTAAATAAATTAATCCATATAAAGTGCTAACAAATAAATAAATGTACATAAAATATCAGTGAATAGACTCTGATTAACATGACCAATCGTGATCAGTGATTAAGGTGACTAGTGCAAGCAAGAATTCCAATATAAAATAAATATATATATATGTGCAAAAAATATAAAATCGCATCAACCAAAACAAGGTCGCATAAAAGCACACGGTGATGGTGATGAATACAAATGAGTAAAATATCTCACAGAGTGTATGTAAAATATCAAAACAAAACTCAATAATAGTGAATCACTCAGTGCAATTCAAAATAGATAAGTCTCTTAAACTGCGGAATAAATTAAAGGTGACATAGGATCCATAAAGTGCTTCTCGTAGTAACAGGTGCAACAAAATGCAAACGGTGCACACTCTGGTGTCTCTTCAGTGTCCCGCACCTAACAGTTAGGGTGGCCCCTTACCTTACTGCTGTAAGGTAAACAGCATATGGAGACCAGGGTCTCAGATGGTAAAAGCGGTGTACCCTTAATTCCCTGATGAAGTCATGTGACACATGACGACACGCGTCGGAATAGGAAGCGTTTGTGGATACCGGAAGTCGCGTCTAAGAAACAAATGGAATACTCAGCTGTATATCTTGCGCTTGTTTAACTGATTGTTTGTGAGTACCTCTCCATTTTGATTGATTTTTAATTAATAAAGAGTGTATACATACTTCACTATTAGGAGCCCTCCTGTTTCCCTCTCTGTGAGATCCTGCCATTGTGACACCTTGATGTGGGGATAAGACCTCCCATTTGGAATTAAGGGTACACCGCTTTTACCATCTGAGACCCTGGTCTCCATATGCTGTTTACCTTACAGCAGTAAGGTAAGGGGCCACCCTAACTGTTAGGTGCGGGACACTGAAGAGACACCAGAGTGTGCACCGTTTGCGTTTTGTTGCACCTGTTACTACGAGAAGCACTTTATGGATCCTATGTCACCTTTAATTTATTCCACAGTTTAAGAGACTTATCTATTTTGAATTGCACTGAGTGATTCACTATTATTGAGTTTTTTTTTGATATTTTACATACACTCTGTGAGATATTTTACTCATTTGTATTCATCACCATCACCGTGTGCTTTTATGAGACCTTGTTTTGGTTGATGCAATTTTATATTTTTTGCACATATATATATTTATTTTATATTGGAATTCTTGCTTGCACTAGTCACCTTAATCACTGATCACGATTGGTCACGTTAATCAGAGTCTATTCACTGATATTTTATGTACATTTATTTATTTGTTAGCACTTTATATGGATTAATTTATTTAGCTTATTGGTCTAAGGGAGCGCAGCACCATCTATTTGATTTTACGTTATACTTTTCAGTGGTAGGGTCTATACCTCTGTCGGTGTTCTGCTGCAACCCCAATTTGATTTTAGGTAGAGTTTATTTACGATAGCGCAGGGATATCTTTACTGTCACACAAATCCCTGTGCTGTCAGAGGAGAGGAGCCATATTGTTTGTACCGACTAAGAATGAAAAACAATATGTCTCCTCTCCTAGTCACTCCCACCCCCACTGAGGGAACATACAATTAACCCCTTGATCGATCCCTAGTGTTAACCCCTTCTCTGCCAGTGACATTTACACAGTAATCATTGCATTTTTATAGCACTAATTGCTGTGTAATTGTCAATGGTCCCAGAAAAGTGTCAAAGTGTCCAATCTGTCCATCGCAATGTCGCAATACCGCTAAAAATCACAGATCACACCCATTACTAGTAAAAATAAATAAATCGGGGGCGTAGCTAGCCGTGGAGCGAGATGGCTGCCTGAAATCTCTGCTCTTCTCAGCTGAGGGACAATCAGCAACAATCAGCTTCAGACCAGTGCATGCCCCCCTCTCTGACACCCCAGAGAGGAGAGGAATGAGTGGGCACCCAATTGGCATGTCCAGGTGGAGAGCCGCTAGCCTGCATCAGCCGCGCCATCTCACAGACTACTTCAGGAGAGCCAGCATGCTGACTACAAAGATGGCACCAGTGCGATGCCCTGTTCTTCGCTGCCGCATGCTGGGAGCTCACAGGAATATCCTGCCAACATGGAGGAGATGGACAGCTCAGGTCCACACACAGAATCCTCTCAGCCTTCACCTGCTGATTGAAGTAAGAGAGCCGCACAATCTCCAACCCTCTCTCCCGCTAAAGCTCCTCAGCTTAAAAAACAGCACTGGGATCCCCCAGCAAACACAGGCCCTGAAGCGCCATGCTTTGACTCCCTAGCCACACTACCTGCCTCTGACCAGCCAGCATCTGAGCACACACGAGAAACTTATGTTGATGCCATTGTAGCATGATATACTTAATGAATTACGGTCCTCCATCTCCATGTTATATTTCAGAATAGATCAAGTGGAAGACCGCACTGATGACATTGAAAAAACGCTCACGGAGCACACTGCGGCCTATAACAAAATAGTGGATGCCCATGATCAACACACTGAGTAAATAACTAATTGCATGCCAAAGTTGCAGATTTAGAGGATCGTTCGAGGAGGTACAATTCAATTTAGGGGTGTTCCTGGCCCCGCCCCCGCCCCCTCTACTTTATACTGGCTGGGGAATGAATAACATGTAGGGGGTGCTAAATTAACATAAAATTATTACTCACCAATGTGAACAATACCTTCTTATTGATAATCAATAATTTGGCTAATTAGTAATACATAACATATGTGCAACTAATTCAAGTGCATTGACCATCATGAATACAACACAACAAAAATAAAAAAACACATTCTTGTGATAACATCTGAGGTGGCAGCATTTGCTGTCATGACTACAATAAGAAAGTCCTTCAATTTGAACTATATCAAAAAAGTTCTTCCATAAACTTTTTTTTGCGCAGCCTCAGTGCCGTTCGAATGACACTTAATACTACGTTCTTTTGATCATTTTACAACAATCAAAATTATACATTATACACATTCTTGTAAAAAATAAATAAAAATAGGTTACCCCATTTCTTAAACTTCAGATAGTTTTTTGCTGCATTTTACTTTGGCTGTTTTTGTTAACAAACAACAGTTACATTTCTCAATGCAACACTTTAAAAACGCGCATCTATCTTAGTTCAACCCTGTTTGGTGACTAGATGCTTTGACGCTCTCTAACGCTCATGTGAACGGATTGTGGCCCTCCCATTCACATGGCTAAGCTCTTTAGCAGAGATTTTCGTAAGAATAAACCTTTCACCATATACAAAGTTGAGCGACCTTTTATGTCGCTTTGCTACTTTTAAGTGTGTTAATTATCTATTAAGAAATACTCCTTTTTATAGCTTTTATTGACCCCATTTAAATTTTAATCATCGGACAAGAAACAATTTAAATCTAGCAATGTGGAACAACTATTTTTAGGCACAAAATTAGTACTATAATCAGATAGGAGGCGTGGCTATGGGGGCACACTACGCCCCCAGTGTAGCAAACATAGTGCTCAATAAATGGGAGTCAGAAAGCATTTTTAAAACTAGAGATAAATCATTAATTTTCTATAAAAGATACATTGATGATGTGATTTTGTTGTGGCAAGGGTCGGAATCTAGCTTTGAGAAGTTTTTGTTTCAGATGAATATCAACCAGTGTGGCCTAAAGTTCACAGCTGAATTTAGTTATGAAACTGTGAACTATTTGGACCTCACAATTACTAAAAACCAAAGGAAATATGAAACAAAAACTTTTTTTTAAAAAAACTGACAGAAATGGCCTACGCATAGTTGCCATCATCCTCAATGGATAGGTGCAGTCCCAAAAGGACAGTATATGAGACTCAGACGAAATTGCACAAATACTGATGAGTTCAAAAAACAGGCTGAAATACTTACCGATAGGTTTGTAGAAAAAGGATATCCATTGGACACACTTGCCAAGACATTGGGGCAGGTGTCTTCAATGGATAGACAATCCCTTCTGGAAAATAAATCAAAATCAGAATTTAAAGGAGGTATGGCCTTTATTGCTGGGTTTAATAGACAATATAAACAAATTGAAGCCATTTTCAAAAAATATTGGCCAATTTTATTTAAAGATAAAGATCTAGCAGTTTTCCTCCCCCCTAGACCTAAATTCCTATATAGAAGGGCCCCAGGGTTGAGAAATAGAATAGCCTGGAACGTACCTGATCCGCTGGAGAAAAAGTAAACTTTCTTGGAGGGCTCAGGATTTCATTATTGCACACAATGCAAAGCATGCAAAGTGACTAGAAGATCAGGAGGACACAAAAAAATTACAGAATTTCAATCAGTGACTACTGGACAAAATTTCAAAATTCACCCCCTTATAACATGCTACTCAGTGTATGTGACCTACGTGCTGGAGTGCCCTTGTTCACTCCAATACGTGGGTCGCGCGACGAGAGAATTGAGGGTGAGAATAAATTAACATTTAACGAATATAAAAAAAGGGTTTCCAAACCATAGCGTGTCCAGACACTTCAAAATGTACCATAATAGTGACCCCTCATTATGCACATTTTATGGTATAGATAGAATTTCAAAACATTGGAGGGGCATACACATGAAAAGGGAAATTTCTAAAAATGAAACCAAATGGCTATATAAATTAAGAACAATGCAACCATACGGAATGAACATCGAACTAGATTTAAATAGTTTCTTGTCCGATGATTAAAATGAAAATGGGGTAAATAAAAACTATAAAGAGGAGTATTTCTTAATAAATAATTAACACACTTAAAAGTAGCAAAGCGACATAAAAGGTCGCTCAACCTTGTATATGGTGAAAGGTTTATTTGTACGAAAATCTCTGCTAAAGAGCTTAGCCATGTGAATGGGAGGGCTACAATCCGTTCACATGAACGTTAGAGAGCGTCAAAGCATCTAGTCACCAAACAGAGTTGAACTAAGTTAAAGACGTTCGCATTGCCATTTAGAGACTATTAATGGGGTGGAACTTTTCAATGGGTGCACACATGTATTTTAAAATGTATGAACTAAAAGTAGGGATGAGATAGAAGCGCGTTCATAAGAATTTTGCATTGAGAAATGTAACTGTTGTTTGTTAAGAAAAAACAGCCAAAGTAAAATGCAGCAAAAAACGATCTGAAGTTTAAGAAATAGTGTAACCTATTTTTATTTATTTTTTACAAGAATGTGTATAATGTATGATTTTGATTGTTGTAAAATGATCAAATATGAACGTAATATTAAGTGTCATTTGAACGGCACTGAGGCTGCGCAAAAAAAATAACTGGATAACTGGGGACGAAACAACGCTACCTAAGGTCTGTCCATGACAGGACCTCAAGGTTCGGGCGCTCCCTGGACAGGTAGGACAAGACTTTAAAAAGTGACCTGCCTGGCCACAATAAAGGCACAATCTCTCCCTCCTCCTAAAGGCTTTCTCATCCGCAGAGAGACGCGTGAAGCCCAGGTGCATGGGTTCATCTTCACTGACCAACTCGGTACCAGGAGGCATGGGAGGTGAGGGAGGCATGGGTGGGACTACAAAGCTTGGAGGCAAACATACAGGAGGCTTCTGCAAATGCTCCTTAAGAGAAAGTCTTTCTCTGAGTCTGAAGTCAATGAGGATGGCAAACGAGATCAAGCTCTCCAGCTCAGTGGGTATATCTCGGGCTGCTATCTCATCCTTGATGGACTCCGAGAGACCATGAGAAAAAGCAGCCACGAGGGCCTCATTGTTCCAAGCAACCTCTGGTGCCAGTGTACGGAATTCAATGGCATAGTCGGCAACAGTTCATGTACTCTGTTTGATGGACATGAGGCACTTGGCAGCAGAAGTGGAGCATGTGGGAACGTCAAAAACCCTTTTAAAGGAGGCCACAAACTAAGGGTAAGTCAAGACAACAGGTTTTTGCATCTCCCATAGAGGGTTAACCCAGGCCAAGGCTCTCTCAGAAAGAAAAGATATCACAAAACCTACTTTGCTTCTGTCAGTGGGAAACGCCTGGGGCAGCATTTTGAAGTTTATCTCAACCTGATTGAGAAACCCTCTGCATTGAACAGGATCACCCCCAAATTGCTGGGGAAGTGGAACAGAACCAGACATACCTCTTATAGAGGTAATACTCGAGGCGGGTGCCTGCACAGAGACTGGAGCAGCAGCAGGTACGGCCTGTGACTCAGGTTGTACCGGAGCAGCCACCGTGGGGGATTCCAGATGAGCTGTGCAAATCAGGAGCATTTGTAACACCAAGGCAAACTGCTCCATGCGGTGATCTTGCTCATCCAATCTGGAAAAAATATTACCAACAAGTGGATTGACTATATATTCTGAATTCATGGCCTTCGCGTACTGTCAGAAACCATGAAACAGACCGAGACAGAAGTACAATAAAATCACACTTGTTTATTAATAAAAATAAAAAGGTAAGGCCTGGGACTATATGTCAGAAGTCCTCAAGGCTATACATCTACCCCCAAGAATGCTGAACCTAATACAAGCTCTATATTCAAACCCTACGGCAAAGGTTAGGGTTAACGGTCACCTGTCGGATGCCTTCTCCGTGTCAAATGGTACGCGCCAGGGATGCCCTCTGTCCCCACTTATCTTTATTTTGACCCTAGAGCCTCTCTTAACCACTTCAATACAGGGCACTTTCGCCCCCTTCCTTCCCAGCCCAATTTTCAGCTTTCAGCGCTCTAGCGCTTTCAGTGACAATTGCGCGGTCATGCTACACTGTACCCAAATGAAATTTTTATCATTTTGTTCGCACAAATAGAGCTTTATTTTGGTGGTATTTATTCACGACTCCGTTTTTTATTTTTTGCGATATAAGCACAAAAAAGCGGAAATTTGGAAAAAAAAAACTATTTTCTTTTTTCTACTTCAATAAAAATCCAATAAAATCAAATTTTGTCATAAATTTAAGCCAAAATGTATTCTGCTACATGTTTTTGGTAAAAAAAAATCCGTTAAGTGTATAATAATTGGTTTGTGTGATCACGGACATATGTACGCAAATGATCATGTACATATGTGTGCAGGTGATCACGTACATATGTGTGCAGATAATCATTGGGACATGTGATTTTAGTGGGACATATGTGGGGGACATGTTTTTATTATTAGGGACATGTGTTTTTATTATTTGGGGACATGTATGTTTTGGGGACATGTGTGGGGACATTGTGTTTATACTGTGTGATGTGTTTACTGTGTGGTGTGTTTACTGTGTACACTAGACTGGTGATCAGTGAGTAAAAAGCTGTAAAAAGCAGCCCATACTCACTGATCAGCAGCCGGCTGCAGCGATCTGCTCTCCTCTCCACAGCGATGACTTCTGTGTGAGGAGAGGAGGAGCCGATTGCCTAGCAACCGGCTGTTTGTTTACATCACATGACGGCCGTGATTGGACACGGCCGTCATGTGATCAGGAGGGCCAATCACAGAGCCCTCCTGCCGATCTGAGATGCGCCGTGTCCGGGTGACACGGGCGCATCGGGATCGCGCCGCTGCGCGGGCGCGCGCGCGCGCGATCCCGCTACTCCTGAATGACGTTCCTGAACGTCATATCAGGAGTAGGCGGCTCCCACCCGGCCGTATATGTGCATTGGCCGGGTGGGAAGTGGTTAAGAAGACTTAGAGCTAACCCTGACATTCGAGGAATTGATATCAAAGGCCATACGTATAAGGTAGCTGCATTTGCAGACGATATTCTCCTCTTTCTCTCCACCCCCCTTACTACCATTCCTAATTTATTACAAGACTTTGCCCACTTCAAGACCATCTCCAATTTGCAAATCAACTTCAATAAATCCAGTGCCCTGAATATCTCCTTACCCGAATCTGTCTGTTCCCTCTGTCGTGCTAACTTTCCTTTTCAATGGAGGACTAAATCTATCACTTACCTAGGAATCCAACGTCCTGCCTCCTTAGCTGATCTTTATACTTTAAATTTTACTCCCTTGCTGAAGAAGATATCCGCTGACTTTCTGACGTGGTCCCCAAAGCGCTTTTCATGGTTCGGTCGGATTGCCATAATCAAGATGAACATTCTCCCACGCATCCTTTATTTACTCCAGACGATTCCGATACGACTCCCCCCTAACTTTTTCTCCACGTTCCGTAAATTATGCACACGTTTTATTTGGAATAAGGGCCGTCCCTGTCTTAGCTTCTCGAAATTTACCTCCCCAAAGCTTAGGGGTGGAGTAGGTCTCCCCGACATCCGCAAATACCAGGTGGCTTGCCATCTCACCAGGGTGATTGATTGGCACATCCACGCTACACTTAAGGATTGGGTTCGTCTTGAGCAAGCTCTCTCTCCCATTCCCTTGACTTCCCTCCCCTGGCTTAACTACAAACACCAGTCTACCATGCACAAAACTCACCCTTTGATAGCTCCAACATTGAACGCCCTCCGATGGGCTAGTGTTCACTACGGAATTACATCAGCTGAAGGGCCTATGACCCCTCTTAGGGGTAATCCAGATTTTAGCCCAGGGTTACACCCTTCATTTCTAACACCAGGGTGGCCTCACACCACAGTCAGAGCAATGCACTTCATTCATAATGATACAATTTGCTCCAGAAGTAACTTAACACCCTTTACCTCCCACGGCTCCTTCCCCTTTTGGACCTACCTGCAGATCCGTCATTTTTTGCTCAGTCATCATCCCAGACCACAATGGTCCAGAGCATTGACCCCCTTCGAAGATCTCTGCTCTGTTGAAGAACCCCGTCGCCACCTGATCGCAATCACTTACTCCCTCCTATTCAAAGAGTGTGATAAGTCAGAGATGCGAATAAGGCAGAAATGGGCTTCTGATCTCCAGATGCACATTCCTGAGACGGAATGGGAGGATATTTTCAGGTATGTTCATAAGGGATCAGTTAACGCACACACTCAGGAAAACGCTTTTAAAGTAGCTTCCAGGTGGTACAACACTCCCTATAAACTACACATTATAAACCCTGCTACCTCACAGATGTGTTGGAGATGCAAGACAGCAGTAGGTACATTTATTCACATCTGGTGGACATGTCCAAACATTATACCATTCTGGACGGAGGTTCACAGGATGATAACTGATATCTCTACCTTCCGATTAGACTACTCTCCAGCTCAATTTCTACTACATTTTTCGAACAAATCCTCACGCTCCTATTTTCAATCCTTAGCTATGCACATGGTGAACACCGCTAGATTGTGCATCCCTTGCAAATGGCATTCACCCGAACCTCCATCAATAATTGACTGGTTTAATCGGATTGACGCAATCATGCAAATGGAAGACCTTATACACCAAGCACATGATACCCCTACAAAATTCACGACCGTTTGGGCTTGTTGGATCCATTTCAAAACCACAGACCCCTACAAAAGTATTACTCGGAACAGTTCTCCTTGAGCACTAGTGCGAAATATCTTCATGACTAGTGATGGACGAACTTCCGACGGGACGTTTCGCGAACGCGAAACGCGAACGGACACAAACGTTCGCGAAAACGACCGTTCGCCGCGGGCTCCATTGACTTCAATGGGAGGCGAATTTCGCAAACCTTTAGGTCGAATTTGCGGCCACGGGGTAATTATTAGGGGGTAGCACGTAGTCCCACCACCTGGACAATAGCATAATACATGTATGAGGTGAATTTGGGATCGATAACTACAAGCATTTTTTTTTTATTTGGGAAATTGTTCTGACAATTCAGGACTATGGAGCTAATGAAGGCAATGGAGGAGAGGGAAGGTCAGGGACCAGGGTAGGCAAACAAGAGGGTGCAGGAGATACAGAGCACTGACAGCAGCACCGTAATACAGAGCACTGACATCAGCACCGTGACATACAGCGCTGACAGCAGCTCCGTGACATACAGCGCTGACAGCAGCTCCGTGACATACAGCGCTGACAGCAGCTCCGTGACATACAGCGCTGACAGCAGCTCCGTGACATACAGCGCTGACAGCAGCTCCGTGACATACAGCGCTGACAGCAGCACCGTGACATACAGCGCTGACAGCAGCTCCGTGACATACAGCGCTGACAGCAGCTCCGTGACATACAGCGCTGACAGCAGCTCCGTGACATACAGCACTGACAGCAGCTCCGTGACATACAGCGCTGACAGCAGCTCCGTGACATACAGCGCTGACAGCAGCACCGTGACATACAGCGCTGACAGCAGCTCCGTGACATACAGCGCTGACAGCAGCTCCGTGACATACAGCGCTGACAGCAGCTCCGTGACATACAGCGCTGACAGCAGCTCCGTGACATACAGCGCTGACAGCAGCTCCGTGACATACAGCGCTGACAGCAGCTCCGTGACATACAGCGCTGACAGCAGCTCCGTGACATACAGCGCTGACAGCAGCTCCGTGACATACAGCGCTGACAGCAGCTCCGTGACATACAGCGCTGACAGCAGCTCCGTGACATACAGCGCTGACAGCAGCACCGTAAGCAGCCCCAGGAGGAAGTCAGCACAGCACAGGGATGGTGTGATCCCCTCATAATAAGAACCCCCAGGAGGAAGTCAGCACAGCACAGGGATGGTGGGAGCCCCTCATAATAAGAACACCCAGGAGGAAGTCAGCACAGCACAGGGATGGTGGGAACCCCTCATAATAAGCAGCCCCAGTAGAAATATGACACCGCTCAACCTCTTCAAAGAGGAGGGTAGGGGCATATAGTACGGTGTGCTTTTTTGGGTCAGGGAAGTGAGCCAAATGAATTAAGAAGGTCTGTGTGCTTGATTCCAAAAATTGTTTATAGACATATACATGGTCTACTGATCACATGTGTTGAATTCCTCCGAGATCCATGCCTCATTCATTTTTAGAAATGTGAGGTAGTTAACACTGTGGTGAGCTAGGCGAGTACGCTTATCGGTCACAATCCCCCCTGCTGCGCTGAACGTCCTTTCGGACAGGACACTGGATGAGGGGCAAGCCAACAGTTCGATTGCAAATTGGGCAAGCTCTGGCCAGAGGTCAAGCCTGCCCACCCAGTAGTCTAGGGGTTCATCACTCCTCAGAGCG
This sequence comes from Lithobates pipiens, assembly GCF_037356315.1. Taxonomy (NCBI): domain Eukaryota; kingdom Metazoa; phylum Chordata; class Amphibia; order Anura; family Ranidae; genus Lithobates; species Lithobates pipiens. Next base: position 302,438,803 of record NW_027507748.1, on the reverse strand, counting down.
TCCACATCGGCCGTTAACCCAATGTAGTCGGACACCTGACGGTCTAGGCGTTCCCTGATGCTGGATCCGGATGACACCTGTCGATGGGTCGGCTGAAAGAATGACCTCATATCCGAAGTCACCAACACATCTTCAAACCGGCCTCTTCTTGCAGGCGCTGTTGGATTGGTACCCGCAAATCCTTCTCTGGGAGTGGGAATTGCTCCTCTGCCAGCGCACGCAAAAGCAGAATGCAGCATTTCTCGAAGCAAGGCCTGGAAGTGCTGCATTCTGACAGCCCTCTGCGACGGCGGTAACATTTCCGCCATTTTGTGTTTGTACCGGGGGTCTAAGTACGTTGCCACCCAGTACTGGTCCTTGACCCTCATGCTTTTTATACGGGGGTCCCTATTAAAACACTGGAGCATGAAGGCCCCCATTTGCACTAAAGTGGAAGCGGTGTGGTGGCCTGGCTCCTGCTCATCATCCAGGATAATGTCGTCCTCTTCATTCTCCTCTCCCCATCCTCGCACAACAGGGATCCCAGAAAGGTTTAAAGCATGCTCTTCTTGCTCCTGCTCATCCGCCCCGGCACCATCCTCCTCTGACTCCTCATCAGACTCCTGTTGTTGACTTGTCTCAGATAGAGTAGCCCCCCCTGGGAATTCATCCAGCATTGCGACTTCCTCATCTTCCCGCTCCTGCTCCTCCACAGCCTGATCAATGACACGACGCAATGCACGCTCCAGAAAGAAGGCATAAGGTACCATGTCACTGATGGCGCCATGGCTGCGACTGACCAGTTTGGTGATCTCCTCAAATGGCCGCAGAAGTCTGCATGTGTCGCGCATGAGCAGCCACTGGCGCGGTGAAAAAAAACCCAGCTCCCCAGAACCGTTTCTTTCGCAGAGTTCATACAGGTAGACGTTAACTGCACGTTTCTGCTGGAGCAGCCTATCAAGCATATAGAAGGTTGAGTTCCATCGCGTCGGGCAATCGCAAATAAGACGTCTGACCGGCAGATGGTGTCGCCGCTGAATGTCAGCAAGGCGAGCCATGGCCGTGTAAGATCTTCTGAAATGGGCCGAGATTTTCCTTGCCTGCCGCAAGATGTCCTGGACCCCAGGGTATTTGACAAGGAATCGCTGCACGACCAAGTTTAAGACGTGTGCCATGCACGGCACGTGCGTGATTTTGCCCTGTTTCAATGCGCTAAGCAGATTGGCACCGTTGTCACACACCACTTTACCAACTGTCAAATTGAGCGGTGTTAGCCACTCATCTGCCTGTGAACGCAAAGCTGAAAGGAGTGCCGGGCCAGTGTGGCTCTTTGCTTCCAGGCACAACAGACGCAGCACGGCATGGCAACGTCTCACCTGGCATGTGGAATAGGTTCTGGGGAGCTTGGGCGGTGCAGTGGAAGAGACGCTAGCAGCGGAAAAGGAGGAGGCAGCTGAGGAGGAGAGGGAGGAGGATGGAGTAGGAGGAGGAGAAGAAGAGTCAGGCCTGCATGCAATCCGTGGCGGTAAAACCAAATCTACACGGGTGCCACGGGTTACATGCTTGACGGCCGTCAGAAGGTTCACCCAGTGGGCAGTAAAACTGATATACCTTCCCTGCCCGTGTTTGCTAGACCACGTGTCTGTGGTCAGATGTATCTTGGCACCGACACTGTGTGCCAGAGATACATTCACTTGCCGCTGAACATGGCCATATAGCTCTGGGATGCCCTTCTCTGAGAAATACTTCCTTCCTGGGACCTTCCATTGTGGTGTTCCAATGGCCACAAATTTGCGAAAGGCCTCCGAGTCCACCAGTTTATATGGCAGTAGTTGGCGGGCTATGAGTTCTGACAAGCCAGCCGCCAACCGTTGGGCAAGAGGGTTATCCGGCGTCATCATTTTTTTACGCTCAAACATTAGGCCCACGGAAGCCTGCCTTTTTGCAGAAAAATGTGAGCTTGGCGTGATGGAAGGTGGAGTGGAGGACAATTGTGAGGAGAGAGGAGAAGGAGAAGTAGAAGACGAGGCTGGACGGTGAGAGCCTGCAGTGTGGCTTTGTGTGTTCCGTTGCTCCCACTGGGCTCGGTGATGGCTGCTCATGTGCCTTCTTAAGGCGGTCGTCCCTAGGTGAGTATTGGGCTTACCGCGACTAACGCGTTGACTGCAAAGATTGCAGATGGCAACGCTATTGTCAGCAGCGGACACGTTAAAAAAAGCCCACACTGCGGAGCCATGTGCCGGTGTCCTGGGAGCGCCAGATGTGACCGTACATGGTCGATGACTCGCTCCTGATACATTTGCAGTCTGCTTTGTCCCTGCTGTGCAATGTAAGTCATTGCTGCTTCTCCTCCCTATCTGCTGGTCCATATCTCCCTCTGAACTCCCCTCCTCTTCCTCTCTTGTGGGCACCCACGTGACATCACTAGACACGTCATCATCAACGTCACCTTCCCCACCGCTATAAGTAGAGTAGGCAGCAACACCGGGGACCAACCTCCTCCTTGGGCTGATCTGGGTACTGGCGTCAGACTGCTGAGTAGCGCTTGTTGCTACCTCCTCTTCCTGATCCAATACCAAGAGTGGCTGCGCATCAGAAATGTCCTCTTGATATGGATCGGAAAATAATTCCAGTGACTCAAGCGGAAGGTATGTGGTGGTGGTGGTGGTGGTCGTGTTGTTGGTGGTAGTGTCTTTGGGGGTGCACATAGCAGAGAGTGAAGAAGAGGGTGCAGATCGAGAGGATGAGGAGGGTGCAGAAGAGTAAGGCTGAGCGAGCCACTCAACCAAGTCTGGTGCATCCTTTAAAGTAATTGAACGCACCTTCTGCAACTTCCCACTTTGGCTCAAGCCTGTTGCTCCTGCCCTACCCCTACCACCCCTGCGGAAGGGCCTGCCTCTTCCTCTGCATGTCATTTTTTAAATGACCCTGTGACAAAACTCTTAGTCCCTATACCGCTGAAGGACTGCTGCAGTATAGGTGAGCGGTCAGCAGTGGTGCACGTCAACCCTATCTATTGTGGACCTATAGCGGTCCTTACAGAACAGCAGACTGTACCGCACTCAAGCCTATGTACCGTAGCACCCTATACCAAGTTACCAGTCCTTATAAGAACTTTTGTGGACCAAGCAGGTTGTGTATTAGTGTTTAGCAGACTGTACGTCAGTCCCTATACCGCTGAAGGACTGCTGCAGTATAGGGCAGCGGTCAGCAGTGGTGCACGTCAACCCTATCTATTGTGGACCGATAGCGGTCCTTACAGAACAGCAGACTGTACCGCACTCAAGCCTATGTACCGTAGCACCCTATACCAAGTTACCAGTCCTTATAAGAACTTTTGTGGACCAAGCAGGTTGTGTATTAGTGTTTAGCAGACTGTACGTCAGTCCCTATACCGCTGAAGGACTGCTGCAGTATAGGGCAGCGGTCAGCAGTGGTGCACGTCAACCCTATCTATTGTGGACCGATAGCGGTCCTTACAGAACAGCAGACTGTACCGCACTCAAGCCTATGTACCGTAGCACCCTATACCAAGTTACCAGTCCTTATAAGAACTTTTGTGGAACAAGCAGGTTGTGTGTTAGTGATTAGCAGACTGTACGTCAGTCCCTATACCAATGAAGGACTGCTGCAGTATAGGGCAGCGGTCAGCAGTAGTGCACGGCAACCCTATGTATTGTGGACCGATAGCGGTCCTTACAGAACAGCAGACTGTACTGCACTCAGGCCTATGTACCGTAGCACCCTATACCAAGTTACCAGTCCTTATAAGAACTTTTGTGGACCAAGCAGGTTGTGTGTTAGTGTTTAGCAGACTGTGCGTCAGTCCCTATACCGCTGAAGGACTGCTGCAGTATAGGGCAGCGGTCAGCAGTAGTGCACGGCAACCCTATGTATTGTGGACCGATAGCGGTCCTTACAGAACAGCAGACTGTAACGCACTCAGGCCTATGTACCGTAGCACCCTATACCAAGTTACCAGTCCTTATAAGAACTTTTGTGGACCAAGCAGGTTGTGTGTTAGTGATTAGCAGACTGTACGTCAGTCCCTATACCAATGAAGGACTGCTGCAGTATAGGGCAGCGGTCAGCAGTAGTGCACGGCAACCCTATGTATTGTGGACCGATAGCGGTCCTTACAGAACAGCAGACTGTAACGCACTCAGGCCTATGTACCGTAGCACCCTATACCAAGTTACCAGTCCTTATAAAAACTTTTGTGGACCAAGCAGGTTGTGTGTTAGTGTTTAGCAGACTGTGCGTCAGTCCCTATACCGCTGAAGGACTGCTGCAGTATAGGGCAGCGGTCAGCAGTAGTGCACGGCAACCCTATGTATTGTGGACCGATAGCGGTCCTTACAGAACAGCAGACTGTAACGCACTCAGGCCTATGTACCGTAGCACCCTATACCAAGTTACCAGTCCTTATAAGAACTTTTGTGGACCAAGCAGGTTGTGTGTTAGTGATTAGCAGACTGTACGTCAGTCCCTATACCAATGAAGGACTGCTGCAGTATAGGGCAGCGGTCAGCAGTAGTGCACGGCAACCCTATGTATTGTGGACCGATAGCGGTCCTTACAGAACAGCAGACTGTAACGCACTCAGGCCTATGTACCGTAGCACCCTATACCAAGTTACCAGTCCTTATAAGAACTTTTGTGGAACAAGCAGGTTGTGTGTTAGTGATTAGCAGACTGTACGTCAGTCCCTATACCAATGAAGGACTGCTGCAGTATAGGGCAGCGGTCAGCAGTAGTGCACGGCAACCCTATGTATTGTGGACCGATAGCGGTCCTTACAGAACAGCAGACTGTAACGCACTCAGGCCTATGTACCGTAGCACCCTATACCAAGTTACCAGTCCTTATAAGAACTTTTGTGGACCAAGCAGGTTGTGTGTTAGTGATTAGCAGACTGTACGTCAGTCCCTATACCAATGAAGGACTGCTGCAGTATAGGGCAGCGGTCAGCAGTAGTGCACGGCAACCCTATGTATTGTGGACCGATAGCGGTCCTTACAGAACAGCAGACTGTAACGCACTCAGGCCTATGTACCGTAGCACCCTATACCAAGTTACCAGTCCTTATAAGAACTTTTGTGGAACAAGCAGGTTGTGTGTTAGTGATTAGCAGACTGTACGTCAGTCCCTATACCAATGAAGGACTGCTGCAGTATAGGGCAGCGGTCAGCAGTAGTGCACGGCAACCCTATGTATTGTGGACCGATAGCGGTCCTTACAGAACAGCAGACTGTAACGCACTCAGGCCTATGTACCGTAGCACCCTATACCAAGTTACCAGTCCTTATAAGAACTTTTGTGGACCAAGCAGGTTGTGTGTTAGTGATTAGCAGACTGTACGTCAGTCCCTATACCAATGAAGGACTGCTGCAGTATAGGGCAGCGGTCAGCAGTAGTGCACGGCAACCCTATGTATTGTGGACCGATAGCGGTCCTTACAGAACAGCAGACTGTACTGCACTCAGGCCTATGTACCGTAGCACCCTATACCAAGTTACCAGTCCTTATAAAAACTTTTGTGGACCAAGCAGGTTGTGTGTTAGTGTTTAGCAGACTGTGCGTCAGTCCCTATACCGCTGAAGGACTGCTGCAGTATAGGGCAGCGGTCAGCAGTAGTGCACGGCAACCCTATGTATTGTGGACCGATAGCGGTCCTTACAGAACAGCAGACTGTAACGCACTCAGGCCTATGTACCGTAGCACCCTATACCAAGTTACCAGTCCTTATAAGAACTTTTGTGGACCAAGCAGGTTGTGTGTTAGTGATTAGCAGACTGTACGTCAGTCCCTATACCAATGAAGGACTGCTGCAGTATAGGGCAGCGGTCAGCAGTAGTGCACGGCAACCCTATGTATTGTGGACCGATAGCGGTCCTTACAGAACAGCAGACTGTACCGCACCCAAGCCTATGTACCGTAGCACCCTAGACAGACCAAGTTACCAGTCCTGATAAAGAGCTTTGTGGAACAAGTGAGTTGTGAATGATTAGCAGACTGCAGCAGAAGGGCAGCAGTCAAGTATAATATTCTTTCTATATTTGGAAGAAAGAATATTATACGTGTACAAGCCTATTACCGTACCACTGATACCAGTCCTGAAAAGAACCTTTGTGGAACTAATAGTAACAGCAAGTCTTTAAAATTATCCTCACTGCCTGACACACTGCTTCCTGCCTGTCCCTATACAAATTGGCAAAAAAGAGTAGGCTGGAACGATTAGCTGGAACAGCTCTTTTGTGGACCTGATAGTAACAGCTAATGATGATGATGATGATGATGATGAAGAAAGACTAATCTGGCTGAGCTGTCCCTAAAATAGCAGCATACAGCGCTCTGTCCCTTTATCTAAACTGACAAAAGAAACTCAGGCTGCTGACCTAACACCTATACCAGTCCTGAAAAGAACTTTTGTGTACCAAATAGCTAGCGTTTTCTCTGTCCCTACTCCACACAGGATCCTTTCCCTACAGTGACAGAAGAAAGAATGTAAAATGGCCACCGGATCGGGTGTATTTATAGGTTAGGGGGAATGTCCAAGTGTCCATGAGCTGTCATGTCTCAATTGGTTGTCCTGTAACACATGATAAACGTGTCACGAAAGGTTAAAGTTCTTGTATACATTAAACACGTAAGTCCGCCGGGGCGAACGACGGAAAAAGGCGTTCGAACCCGCGGACGGCGAAAGTCGGAAATTCGCCGCGAAACGACCGCCGGGCGAACCGTTCGGCCATCACTATTCATGACATTGCTTTACGGTACTGTTAGAAGCGCATTAATGCACACGTCTATACCACTTCTATATCACTTGGGCAATTTCGCGGCACTGAACTAGACAACTTTACTGACATTTCAACTAGCTCAATAGGCTTATGATACGTCTTTGCTATGGGACTTACACACATCTGACAGTTTATCTCACCACAGGCGATCCCACACGTCCGGGAGACCTACAGACATTTATATCTTCCTACGCTTCTACGGAAACTGAAATGAGACGGGCTACTAACCATTGTGTGGGAGGAGAGGAAGCTCACGCACTGATGTTTTAAGTTACATTGTGTAATGTCATAATATGATGTAAGCTGATTCGTGTTAATTTACATGGCCGTTCGGCCTTTGTCTTTTCTTTTATTTCGTTGTGTTTCTTGCTTTTTCTTTTTATTTTTTCTGCACTTTAAATTAATCATCTGTTCGGCAGCGGCTGCGTCCGCAGATGTCATGTATTACATGTAAACCTGACCAATTGCCGTTGTTTATAAGCTGTTTTGCGTGCTTGTATTGATTTATAATCTTCAATAAAAATTGTTATAATAAAAAAATAAAAATAAAAAAAATAAATAAATAAATAAATAAAAAGGTAAATAGAAAAAAGCGTAGTCAAGCATAGCCAGAGTCCTGTAGCCAGATCGGGTAGTCAGCCAGTCCAAAGTTCATTAACCAGATTGGGTAATCAGCCAGGCCGGAAGTCAGGGATTCAAGGAGAGCAACCTCAAGCAGGATAAGAAGCCAGGTGGGATGTCAGCAAGCCAGTCTTGACACAAACAGCAGGAGATGGTTCCCTGTGATGTGACCAACGCGAAGGCAAATTAAAAAGTGAGCAGGAAGGCTTTAAATAGGCAGGTCAGACGAGCATCATTGGAACAGCTGGTAACTGTGGAAAGATAAGAGAGCTGGCAATTAGATGATTGGCACCAATAGGTGGCAGTGATGGGCACTGATGGGTGGCAGTGATGGGCACTGATCGGTTACACTGATAGGCAGCACTTCTAGGTGGCACTCATTTGCACCACTGGAGGGCATTGATAGGTGGCACTTGTGGGCATTGATAGGTGGCACTTGTGGGCATTGATAGGTGGCATAATTGCCTCTTCCATTTCGGGACTGATGTCCCTGTAAGATGACCCGGTGATCGTTTTTTTTTCTCCTCCACTGTCAGCGTGAGGAGAAAAGAAAAGCGATCACCGAGCTTTTGTTTTGATCATGTGATCAGCTGTCATTGGCTGACAGCTGATCACATGGTAAGGGGCTGGGACCAGCCCCTTACTCGGATCGTGATCACTCAAGTCTCAGTGACTCGGTGATCACAGTGTGCTCCACGAGCACCCTGTTGGGCGCATGCAGGGAGTGTGTTCAGGGGAGGCCGTCATATTACGGCCTCCTGGGAATTCACATCCGTGCTGTGGCCGTCATTCGGCCATAGCGTGGATGTCAGGTGGTTAAAAAAAATGCCTTAAAAATGTCATAAATCTTTCTCATAGTTTGTAGATGCTATAACTTTTGCATAAATCAATCAATATACGCTTATTGCAATTTTTTTTACCAAACATATGTAGAAGAATATATATTGGCCTAAACTGATGAAGAAATTTGTTTTCTTTTTTAAAGTGGAAGTAAACTCCCCTATCGTTTTCAGCCAAAGAAGCTGCCATCTTTGCCTCTGTTTAATCTTTAACTGCTATGGTGCTGCACATGTGATTCATTATGACACCAGCAATTGGATGGTTTGATAGTTTGGCTGAGAGCACAGCCAATGTGCAGTTAGCATTCCCGGCATGCCTTTTTTTAACTGTTTAAATCGATGGGTTTACTTCCACTTTAAAAAATGGGGGATATTTTTTATAGCAAAAAGTAAAAAATATAGATATTTTTTTCAAAATGATAGCTTTTTTTGTTTATAGCGCAAAAAATAAAAACCGCAGAGGCGATCAAATACCACCAAAAGAAATCTCTATTTGTGGGAAAAAAATTACGCACATTTTGTTGGGGTACAGCATCAAATTGTAAAAAGTGTTCTGGTCAGGAAGGGGGTAAATCTTCTGGGGCTGAAGTGGTTAATGTCTGGGTGCAAGTTCAATTTAAATGAAACCCGCATTGAGAAAACATTCTGATGACTGCCTTTGCTGACATTCTTTTTAACATACTGGTTCCTTGGCTTCTCTGGATTCAATACCATCAGAGCTACTAACATAGGCATAAGCCTATTGGATTAGGGTGTGCCCCCCTTAACTCAAACACACACATGTGTGGGTATGTATGTGTATATATGTATATATATACATATATATATATATATATATATATATATATATATATATATATATATATATATAGACACATATACAGACACACATTATTTTAAATAAATGTAGACAAACATTTTGAAATGTGTTAAAACTATTTTTAACTCTTCAATACATTTTAAATCTTATGGCAGAACCGGTTAGAGGGAGAAAGTGGGGGTGAGAGAGAGAGAGGGAATGAGGGAGGGGGAAATTAATGGGAGTGCTGGCGGAATTGTCAGATGTTTATACTGAAATATTAAAACATTATTACATTTATGGAATTATGCAAAAATCTATGGTTTAGGAGATTTTTACATCTTTCCACAAATCAAACAAATGAATTAAAATTTGTTTATCAAGGCTAGTTTGAAGACAAGAATGCATACATTGATGTGCTAAAATATATATATTTATTAACTAAACATTTTGTGTAAAATAATATCAATTATAATTGTTGATAATGCAAATAAAATATAACTTCAAATATCAAATATATGGGTGATACAGATGATAAAAACATTCACCACAAACTCTTGTTACAAAATACCATGTCTACATTTTACATGACGCTTATTCCGTGACTTTACACACTTATGAAAACAGACTAGGTGTTGAATTTAACACGTGTGATTTCTTCTCAAAACAAAGACCTTCAAGCTTAAACCTCTTTTACAGTATATGGACAATTTTGTTAACCATATAAAAACTTGGTAATTTAACCAAGACTTATTTTAAATAAAGATAAATTTAGGATGAATCTATGGTTCAACACATAGTATAACTAATCCGATTCTAAAACCTTGAAGTCAGTTTTGTTGAGATATAACAAGATATGTATCTCTTTGATAAAAACCGAAACAAATTTGTACTGTAGTTAGAATTCAATTCACTTCAAAACTTACACTACCAACATTGATTGGATTAGTTAGGCATATTCTCAAACAACTTCAATTACCAAAATGGTAAAAATATAAATGAATACTTTACCAGAGATTAAGACTCTTTTGTTTCGAGAGATATCGGCTGGGTGTCCCAAAGGATCATTTTTACTCATTTCTACATCTCTCTGCTCTGTTTTCCTCCTCTCTCCCCATCTCAAGATCCCTTTTGGCTATGAGTCTCCAATCTATATCCCCTCCAGGATTGGGTGTGGAAATGCCTTTCACATTGTAAGTGATGCCAAACACATGTCATTTCCTGCCCACAAATCTATAGGGGCAATATTGGATCTTTATTCACAGTGACCAATAGGTGGCGGTATTGTATAGAAAATTGACTTTATTTAATTCTGGAAAAACCTTAAATTTAGGCTTAACAGAAAAATAAAATATCTAGAGCTGTCAAAATGATGTCAGACTCTCCAGACTTTGCTTCTAAAACTCAGATACATGGCTTTTTTGGAATATGTAGCCCACATAAATTACCCTTTACTTTAAATTCCTTAAGTTAAGTGAGGTAATACTTAAAAACCTCATGTATTATTTCAGGAGAACTCTTCCTCCCAGAAACTCCATACATTTAAAAATATTCACAATGTTATAAATGCTATATTAATTATTACTATATTCACAATTAATATTCAACAATAGATAATGAATATATACATATATATATATATATATATATATATATATAATATATGAACATTATAAAAAACATATTCTCTCTCTCTGTATATATATATATATATATATATATATATATATATATATATACATATATAAAAATGCACAAGCCAAAATATGTGACATTGTTCAATTAAGTGAATGAATGAATGAATGAAATACTTGTATAGCGCACAATGCGAACTGAATCGCCTCTAGGCGCTGTGGCGAGCTTTGATCATCTGCTAAAAGAGGAAGGTCTTGAGTTTTTTCCTAAAAGCCAGGTGATTTTCTTCCAGGCGGATGTTGATTGGTAGAGCATTCCATAGCCGAGGCCCTTGGACAGAAAATCTCCGATCACCCTTGGATTTATACCGGGCTTTGGGCACGAGGAGGAGGTTTTTGTTGGCTGATCGAAGACTGCGGTTTGGTGTGTAATGATTTATTTTCTCCATTAGGTATTGCGGAGCTTCTCTATGCACGCATTTGTGGGTGAGGCAAAGGGTCTTGAACGTGATCCGATTTTTTACGGTTAGCCAATGTAAGCTCCTCAGTGAAGGAGAAATGGATTCCCAGTTTTTTTTTCCTGTTATCAGCCTTGCCGCCGCGTTTTGGATCAGTTGTAATCGCGCAAGTTGATATTGTGGTAATCCTATGTAAAGCGAGTTTGCGTAGTCCAGTCGTGAATTAATGATTGTTCCAACTACCACTGCTTTGTCATTCTTTGGGATAAAAGGGATGAGTCTGCGAAGCATGCGCAGCAGATGGTGAGATCGACTGACTACAGATCCTATTTGCGCATCCATTGACATTTGTGCGTCTAAAATAACCCCGAGACTCTTCGCTTTGGTCTTTGGGGAAATAGTCTGCCCAAAGACGGTTGGTGGAGACCAGGAGGTTTTGGTTGCAGGCTTATGATTTGGGTGTAAGATAAGAAGCTCTGTCTTTGATTGGTTCAGCTGGAGGGAGTTGGTGGTCATCCAGTCCTCTATTGATTTGAGGCAGTTTTCAAGTTGTTGTTGGTGATCTTTTTTTCCATTGATCCGGAAATAAAGTTGCGTGTCGTCAGCGTAAGAGTGGAAGCAGAGATCTGAGCATCTGATGATTTGAAGGAGTGGGCGAATGTAAATGTTGAAGAGAACGGGTGACAACGGAGAGCCTTGAGGGACTCCGCAGGTGACTGCCGAGTTTCGGAGAGGAAGTTTCCTAGTTTCACTGTCTGTGACCGATTTCCTAGGAAGGACGCGAACCATTGGAGATCTATGTCTTGGACTCCAGCTACTTCTGTGAGGCGGACGAGTAGAGTATTGTGATCTACTGTATCAAACGCTGCACTTAGGTCTAGCAGTACGAGGAGACACGGCTCTCCGTCATCTGCTGCTTCTAGGGCGTCATCCCAAATCTTGAGGAGAGCTGTTTCTGTTCCATGACCCGGGCGGAAGCCTGATTGCAGCGGGTCCAGGAGTTTGTGAGTATCCAGGTGAAGTTGTAGCTGATGTACTACAGCTTTCTCTATGATCTTAGCAATGGTGTTGAGGCTTGTAATCGG